>NW_022900940.1:21420321-21457019 GCF_012274545.1 Fukomys damarensis | reverse complement strand
AGGAGGCTGAGGCAGGATGATTGCAAGTTCAAGGTCAGCTTGGCAATTTAGCAACAGCTTAGCTCAAAATAAAATTTAAAAGGGTTAGGATGTATCTTAGGAGTACAGCACTTGCCTAGTATGCATGAAGCCCTAGGTTCAATTCCCATTACCTCAAAAGAGAGAGAGAAATACAAGTCAGAAACTTTATTCAGGGGTGGGGATGTAGCTCAGTGGCACAGCACCTGCCTGGCAAACATGAGGCTCTGTGTTTGGTTCCCAGTATCCCCCATATTTATTGAAATTTATTTTTCATGGTACGTGTCACCCCAGGGCCTTATGCATGCTAAGCACAGACTCTACCACTAAGCTACACCTCCAGCCTCCTTATTAAAACAAGCTTTACAGAAACTGACAGAAAGACAAAAAAAACAAAAAAACAAACAAAAAAAACTTTCAACATAATGTAATTTTTTTGTGTACCGGGGATTAAACTTGGGTCCTTATGCTTGTGAGGCAGGCAGTGGAACCACTGAGCTAAATCCCTGGCCCAACATAATGTAATTTTAAATACAATAAGTAAACCAGAATTACACAAATTATATGTGCCTGTAGGAAAAATGAAAATGTCTTGTTAAAATAGAAGTATACTTTTCTCCCCATTGTGGTGCTGAGGATCGAACCCATGGCTTCTCATATGCTAGGCAAGTGCTCTATCACTGAGTTACCTCCTCAGCACCAGAAGTATACTCACTTTTTTTTTTTTTTTACCAGGATTGAACTTGGGTCTTTGAGTTTGCGAGGCAGGTGGTAGTGTCCTACTTTTTGAAATCCCCAGTCCTACTTTTTGAAAAATAAACTTTGCCAGGTGTGCCAGGTATATACTGTAATTTTAATTCAGCAGGAGGCTGAGGCAGGAGGGTCAAAAGTTACAGGCTTGCTTGGGCAATTTGGGGTGATCATGTCTCAAAAAAAGAGGGACTGAGGATGCAACTCAGTGGTACAGCACCCTCGTGTTCAATAACCAGCATGGCGGGTGGGTAGGAAAACCTCCAACCCCTACACAAAAGATTTTGTCAGGAATAGCATGGCAGGAAGTAAAACGACCCAAGCTCTTACCCAGCTCCCTGTCTACTCATCACATGGGATACAAATTTAAATATGAGGTCACCTATTCCTATCACACAGGTTTCCTTGATGACCTCGCTTATGTTTATTTCTTCCACAATCCCATGATTCCAGGGTTCCCTGGAACAAATAACCTTGGTCTATCCAACTGTGTGTGGAAATTAATAACAGGTGACACTGGCTTCACTTTGTCAGTGACCTCTGAACAAGAATAATGAACGGGACTCTCCCCATCTATCTTCTAAATCGTGTAAAGATTTTTTTGTTCTTTATCTTTAAAAGGTTATCAGCAATCCACATCAGCACTGCAAAAACCAGAGTAGCCAGCCACACCAACCTTCTTAGTCACCATGCAAGAGCAGGAGAGAGGGGCAGAAATAAGTAGGGGGAAATTCTACAGACTGGGCCTGTCCAACTACCCTAGCAGAACCAGGATAACAAACAGCTTCAGAAATCTACCTAGGGCTTGCCCCCCTAGGAGCTAAGAGAAGCTATGGCTACCTACGATACCCTTATGTTCACATCCTAGCTGGGCCTCTGACCAAAGATACACCCTTAGGCAAACTTCAGTTTCATGGGCTATAAATGGGCATGGGAATGCTTGCCTCAGAGAGATGGAATCATGGGTGTAAAGCATCCCTGCACCTGCTAAGTGCCTTATCATCGTTGCTTTTGCCTTCTGAAGCTGATATTTATTTTACGATCTCTGGTGATACAGTGCAGGTCTGGAAAAAGTAGTTAATTTTGTTAGAATTTTTATTTTTATTTTTATTTTTGTAGCAGGGATTGAACTTGGGTCCTTGTGCTTGCGAGGCAGGAACCACTGAGCTAAATCCCCAGCCCAGTAGTTAATTTTCTGATGTGAAGCCAGTCAAACTCATGACAGGCCCTCCCACGAGGCCACACTGACTATGCCCCATTTCTGAGTAAGGAAGCAGCTGCTCTGAGAAGTGCAGATATGCCTCCTCCAGGTGTGGGTGTGCAGGCCCAGGGGAGAGTCACCAGCCTCCCACTTACGTCTGGATGGCGTTCAGCCCGGCCATCTTCATCTTCAGCAGCCGGTCTACCCAGTAGAAGCGGGGCACCCGGGAGTAGTGAATGCTTCCCGAGATGTAGCGGAACGGCTGGCCATCCTTGAGGAAGCGGTCCCTGCTGTAGTCGATCTCAAACATCCTCTGAGAGGCATTCTACAGACCAGAGAGAGGACCCCATGAGCACTTCCACCTCCTCCCTTTCAGGAGCAGATCCCGTGAGAGTGTCAGGCGACATACTGTGATGATAGGTAATGCTTGGTTTTGGGCTGTCAAACAGACTACTGCCAAGCCAGGCCCCCAGATACCACAGGCTTAGCTCCCAGAAGCCAGCACCAGCCAGCTACGCAGTGGCTGAGACTATATCCCAGTGTACTGTTCACCGTGATTGGGAACACAACGCACATCCCATCTGCAACTATCCAAGGTGCAGGACAAAGGGAACTTTAGGCAACATTTTTCAAATTATAGGCCACAATTCCATTTGTGCATG
Source organism: Fukomys damarensis (assembly GCF_012274545.1). Classification (NCBI taxonomy): domain Eukaryota; kingdom Metazoa; phylum Chordata; class Mammalia; order Rodentia; family Bathyergidae; genus Fukomys; species Fukomys damarensis. The sequence goes on along the minus strand of NW_022900940.1, from coordinate 21,454,388 downwards.
ATGAACTCAACTGGATGGCAATCAGCACCTTTTTAAAATGAAAGAACAGAAAATATCAGAGTATGTTGCACATAGCAAGGTATTACTTTATGAAACTTTTGTCGTATGTGCTGTACTTGTGTGCAGAGTTTTGTATGCACACACATCTCCCCTGGGTTATAATGTAAGGTGTGTTTCCGGTAGTAAAAATTTTGAGAAGTACCACTTTGGGGTCACTTCAGGAGGTAAAATGCTAGGCTTAGAAAGGGAAGATCTCAGAGGGGCTGACTTTTAGGCAGAGTAGAACACTGCACTCTGGTGGATGGAAAAAGGCAGCAACAGGTGCTCACACAACCAGGGTTACAAAAACCATCTACCTAGTATCCTCCAGTATTGGTAAAATTCCTGTGAATTTTTAGGCTTCCAAAGCTCACAAGATCAGTTATAGTCCCAACAGTATCACAGTCCATGGTAGCTTTGGGGGTTGCCCTTGAAGTGAAAGCTGGAACAGCTGTGAGAGTCTAAGCCCTAGATCACATATAACCTGAAATCCAGCTGGGGGATTGTACTTGAACAACTCAGAGCAGAATGCACAGAGGCAAATGAGGGGACAGCTTCCCTGTACGTGAATTACACCTCAATAAAGGTAACCCAAAACACACAAATAAGAATCTATGTTTAAAAAGTATCAATTTCATATCACTATTCTTCTTGTAAATAAGGCTTTAATTTTCAGTCAAAGGTAAAGAGTCTCCTAAAGAAACTCACTTTTTTTGTGTGTACCGGGGATTGAACTCAGGATGTTGCACCTGCAAGGCAGACGTGGTGCCACTAAGCTAAATCCCCAGCCCTAAAGTTATTTCTTATACTAAGTGTGCCAATAGATGCGTTTGAAAGCATCCTCACAGTGTGTGCTGGACTGTTTGTTACGGCTCATATCTAGATGTCCCCCAAAGCCTCATGTGGCTGGGACCGATTCGTGGTGTAATGCTAGATTTAAGGGTGTGAGTGCTACCAAGTTAGGGGAGGTAGCCTGGATAAAACATGAGACAGACAGAGGGTTGTTGCTTGTTGCGAACATGCTGCCTTCTGCCTTCTATGAGTGGTTTCTTCTCTGTGATCCCCCTCTGCCAAGCCACCCTGCCTTAGAGCCAGCCAACTATGACCTGAAACCTCTACAGACTGTGAGCTACATTAAGTTTTTCTCCTTTAACCTGAAGGTGTTGGGTATATTTTGTCTCAGCAACAAGACAAGTACCCGAGACAGTGTTAAATAGGGTTTCCCATGAGTTCAAAGGTAGCCCATTCCCCATGGGAGTCAGGGAACAAAGCAACTAACTTCAGGTGGGACCAGGACAGGGAAGGGCAGCTTGAAGCCCATCTATCTGGGGCAAGAAGTTCAGAGGGCAGAGAAGGTTGGTGAGAAATGACAGGCAGACAATGCACTCTGGCCTCTGTCCCAGACAGTGGGGCACCATCTTTGCCTTCAAATGACCTTGAAGTCCAGTCCAAATATCTCCCTACTATCTGCTTACAAATCTCACCAAGAGCCTACTATTTGCCTAGTAATTACAGAGGGTAACAAGCAGATATGCCACGACTCCTAGGACACTTCCTTCTAGCACAGCAGAGACCTAAGAGGGGGCACCGTGAGGTCCAGGTGGTAAGGACAGGAATTAGAGCTGATGCCCCAGCAGAAACAAATGGCATGGCATGCAGGAGTCGGGGTGAGGGCAAGTTTCCCAGAGGAAGGAACAAACACCCCAACTGTGGCTCTCAACCTCAGCCACATCTCAGAAACACCTGAACTAGCCGTTTGTTTGTTTGTGGCCAGGGAGCTGAGACCAGGGCCTTCACACTGAACTACAGCCCCAGCCCTTTCGTTTTCTTATTTTGAGACAGATCTCGCTAAATCACTACATTGCCCAGACCGGGGTCGAACTTGCGATCCCTCCACCAAAGGTGCCCACCTCCCAAAGTGCTGGGATTATAAACACAGGTTACCATACCAGGCTGGCGTTTTCTGTTTGTTCCTGTGGTACTAAGAACCGAACACAGGACCTTGTACATTTGCTTTACCACTGAGCTACATTCCCAGCACGTTTTTTTTTTTTTTTTTTTTTTTTTGGTACCAGGGATCAAACTCCAGTCCTTGTGCTTGCGAGGCAGGCGGCGGAACCACTGAGCTAAATCCCCAGCTCCCCATCACATTTTTATTTTGGGACAGTGTAGAGTGTACATGTCAATGTATAGGATGCAGAGAACATAATGCCTCCCAAACAGAGTACAGTGTCAGGGTGTTCCCAAGAGTGGAGAGTGAAACCCACCTAATGACTTAATGTGGGAAACCTGCTATGTAATCCCCCAAGAGTAAGAGTGATAGCTAACCCAAAAGATCACCCTATGGCACGTGTAGCCCTGTTATCCAAATTCAATGTGTGGAACCCTATGATGGGTGCAGCCCCAATATCTACTCAAACAGCCCCAATATGTGTGAAGTGATAAAACCTGAGCCAGTGCCACAGACCCCCAGTTAGAACGGAATAAAAGAGAGAGTGCAGAAGACCAGCTTGTCCCACTCAGTGACCGGTCCAGCTCTATGGCAACCTACCAGACGAGATCTCGGAGGAGACCTCGGTTGAGACATCGGACACCTGCCTGGAGTGGACCCCCGGATTGAGGAGGAGGCAACCGGATCGAACAGTTCAATCATCAGGAAAGGAGAAACAAAGTCGCGCTCCTTGACTTGTGCAGGTACAGGGAGTGGCAACTTGTGGGTATGAATTAACATGTTTGCTGTGACATATATAAAATACGTAAAAATCTAGTTGGCAACTACTACTGTCTCGACCTCCAGTTAGTGCACACTCCTGCTTGCAACAGACAGGACCTCACTAAGTTGCCTCGAATTTGGGATTATCTTGCCTCGACCTCCTCAGTAGCTAGGATTACAGGTATGCACCACAGCAACTGACCTGTAAAAGCTTTTATTTTTTTATTTTTTATTTTTGATACTAGGAATTGAACTCAGGGCCTCACACTTGCCAGGCAGGTGCTGTGCTGCTGAGCTACATCCCCAGGCCTGTACAAGCTTTTAAAAGTAGCATTCAGGTCTCACTCACCTCCAGACATGCAAGTTTTAATCGGCTTTGGGTGGCAACTGGGCATTGATATTTCTTACAGCAGTGCGTAGCCAGTGTTGAGAAGCACTGACCTAAGTGATGCCCCAGGATGAGGAGAGTCAGCTTTGGTGGGCGGTGCCACAAATGGAGAAAACCCTGTGTGTCGTGACCACCAGAGTGAGGGCAGGACTGTGAGGAGTCGTCACAGGACCATGACGTGGAAAGACAGGGCAGCTCTGGAGCAGAGGCAATGGGCAGCGATGGAGGGAGTGGGCCCTCAAGCCCAGGTACAAGGGCCCGGACTGGATGCCAATAACACGGATAACAACTTCAATGAAAAGAGTGACAGGATCAGATGTTTCTCGTTTTTGTTTTTTGGAACTAGGGATCAAACTTAGAACCTTGCACTTGCCAGGCAGGCACTGGCACCTCTGAGATAAATCTCCAGCCCATGATAGGATCAGATATATGTGTTTAAATATTTGTCTAGCTGACCTTTTCCTGGATGACTAAAAAGGAAGCAGAGCCATGGACCATGGTAGTGACAGGAAGGTGGGCAGAGGGCAGGCGGTAGAACCCACAGGACTGAAAAAGAAAAACCATCAGGAGCCAGGGATATAGCCCTGGGTTTGACCCCCAGTACCACATTAAAAAAAAAAGGTGGCACATACTTCAATTACAGCACTCAGGAGGCTAAGGTAGGAGGATCTTAAATTCAAGGCCAACCTAGACCACATAGTGAATTCACAGCCCACCTGAACTACACTCAAGACCCTGTCAAAATACTCAGTACCCACAATATAAAGAAGTTTATTTATTTTGGCGCATGTTTTTCAGAGGATTCAGTCCATGGTTAGTTGGCTCCAAGCTAAAAATGGCACAGTGGAAGGGTGCAAAGGAAGGAGCCAAGGTTTAGATTCTGATTCTAACAAATAAAAGGGCCAGTGCGTACATAGTTCAGTGGTAGAGCACCTGACTAGCATGTTCTGGGTTCAATCCCCAATACTACCAAAAAAGATTTATATACAAAATATTTGAATATAGATCAGGAGTCATTGTGGGGGCCGGCCATGGCCCACTGGCTTTTGACATTGGAAAAATAACTTCTTCTTCTACCATTAAGGCATTGATACAATCTATGTAACATTTGTTCCTTTTCAAGGACTCTGTCTGTTTATTTGGTTTTTCTGAGACAGGGTCTCAGCTATGTAGATGAGACTGACCTGGAGCTGTCTAATCCAGGAGGGTCTTGAACTCACAGTCCTCCTACCTCCACCTCCTGAGTGCTGGAATTACAGGCGTGCACCACCATGCCTGGCTCAAGGACTTTATTAAATGTTTGTTCTTTGACCCTGTGATAGGAGGAACTCGAAGAGATAGCCAAAGATCTGATGTTCTCTGTAAGAGTCAGAAAATCCAGTCTTTGCATACAAGTAGTTGCTTGGTGCTTCCTGTTGGTGTGCCTTTAAAAAGAGCTGTTTCTGTGAAATAAATTAGACTTCTTGTCTCCACACTATTGAGTGTGCTGTCTTTTCTCAATACTCTTTTCTTTCTCAATCCTCACTCCCCAACTCAGGCATGTTCGTGTTGTGATGGCTGGGCTGCCACAAGCGGCGCACAAGCAGGGACCTGAGTATAGAGGGATCCAGTGAAGGACACCGCAGAGAAGAGCGAGGCCTCAAGGAAAAGGTAAGGAGCGGTGAGTTTTCTTGTAAATATTAAAAATGGAAGCCGGCAATAGTTGCATGCTTTTTGCACATATGCTTAAAGATTTATTGCGTGTCGGTGGTGCTAGAGTTGGGCGCCAACAGCTATGTAATTTTTTAGAATTTGTAGAAATAGTTTGTCCTTGGTTTCCTGAGGAGGGCACAATTAATCTAAAAACTTGGAGTAAGGTAGGAAAGCGATTACAAGATTATTATGCCACACATGGGCCTAGTAAAGTACCTGTGGATGCTTTTAGCTTATGGACTCATCCGAGAGAGTTTAGATCCCAGACACAGACACACACACACACAAAGGAGTGAGCCCTCTTTAATTGCTCTAGTTTCAGGGCCCCTTAAAAGTTAAAAACCTGTTAGGATCAATTCTCAAACTCTTTTGTCCCCTGTTCAACGAGGGTTAGAGAAAATTATCTTCCTCTGGATGGGCTACAGAGGATATTTCTAAAATCAGACAAGGACCCTATGAACCCTTTCAAATTTTTTTAGATTGTTTGTTGCAAACAGCTAGTAAAATAATTGGAGAATCAGAAGCAGATATTATCTCAGTTAAACAGTTGGCTTATGAAAATGCTAACTCCGCTTGTCAGGCTGCCCTTCTTCCTTTCAGGAAGAAAAGCTGATTTATCAGATTATGTTCTCTTGTGTGCTGATATAGGACCTTCTTACACTCAGGGCCTTGCCATGGCTACAGCTTTACAAGGAAAATCTGTAAAAGGGGTCTTATTTCAACAACATAGAAGGGGCCCTCCAAAAAAGGGGGAATAATGGAAATTGCTTTGGCTGTGGTCAGGCAGGATATTTAATACAAGACTGCCCACGCATAAAGAAAAATGGACCTTTTTCAAAGCCTCCTAAAGAACCTGGTTTATGTCCTAAATGTAAAAGAGGAAATCATTGGGCCAATGAATACATATCTAAAAAAGATATTATGGGCAATCCTATCCAGTCGGGAAACGGAAGGAGGGGCCAGCCCCAGGCTCCATATCAAACTTTTGGGGCATTTCAGAATCTGACCCCTCAGATCCTCCCTCTGGACCCTCACATGAAGGATTGGCTCTTCAAAAGGTGGAAATAGTTATTTCTAATCAGCAGATATTTTATTTTGACTATCAAAAACCCTTAGAAGCTTTTATTTTTCTAACCAAACATTCCCCTACAGCTGTTTTGTGGCAGGATGAACTTTATTGTGGTTACATTTATCTGTTTCGCCCGCCAGAAATTTACCACCTTATTATGAAGCTGCTGCCCAACTTGTTCAATCAATCCGATGCAATGCTCGGAAATATTTTGGCTTAGAACCTTCCATTATTGTAATCCCATTTACAGGAAAACAATTAGATTGGCTGTTTCAGAATTGTGATTCCTGGGCTATTGCATTTACATATTTCTCAGACCAAATTAAATTTCATTATCCACCTAATAAATTGTTACAATTTGCGAACCTTCAATACTTCATTTTTCCAAAAATTATTTGGATCCTCTAATGGAAAAGCTGTTTATGTTACTGATGGTCCAAAATTTATTGCCCTTTCTAAAATTGACTTAGCTTGTCAATCTCATCAACTCCATCACCAAAGTAGTCATACTCTTAGATATCAATTTCAGATTCCTCAAGAAGCTGCCTGACAAATTGTTAAACAATGCTCCACTTGCCCTCAATTTTCTTCTGTTCCGCATTATGGTGTTAATCCTTGAGGTTTGCTTCCTAATCCATTATGGCAAATGGATGTTACTCAGGTAATGGAGTTTGGAAAACAAAGGTATGTACATGTTGTTGTTGACACTTTTTCCAAGATTTATTCTTGCTTCAGCTCAAACAGAAAAGGCTACTAAACATGTTATTGCTCACTGTATATATTGTTTTTCCACTTTAGGAATACCTCAAAAAATAAAAACACATAATGGTTCTTCTTTTGGTTTGTCTGTTTTACATTCTGTTCAGCCTCTTTTGTTCCCTTGTTTGTCTGTTTGCTTATACTGAATTTTCTGATAAAATGGGAGGGAGCTCATTTACCCTCCTCACCTTGATTTTAGACCATTTCCAGGAGGTCCGCCAGACTGCAGCGGCCCTTGGACTCCACATAACTAAGAAAGAGATTTCAAAACAACCCAGCCTAGGAGTTGATCAAACTTCTGCTCTGACATTCAGCTGCTAGTGGAAACTATTTAGTTTTGGTAACACTTCTTGTGCATTGCAAATTCTTAAACTGCGATTATAGGGTTAACTTGCTCTTTTCTAAAAACTCAAGGTTAATACTGTTCTATTGGTAGCCAGTCAAATTTTAAGATGTAACAATCTGAGAACAGAAAAAGGACACTTTGAGCTGAAGTTTGTTATAGAAGGTTAATAGTAAATGAGATAGAAAAATATTAGGAAAGCTATAAGTAAGAGTTACTTTTAACATGAAAGGTTTTGTATGTTCATTTTGTTAAAAACAGGTAAAGAAACATATACAAGATCAGAAGGCCTAAGTGTATAGAGAAGGTGTATAGAAATGATTTATTTATGCTTGCTTGTTGATTTTGTCTGTTACAAAAGGTTTACATTTACAGTCAAGAGAGTTTTCATTCCTTTAACCCTAATTCTACAAGAGATCTTTATTAATTTTGACCTGCAAAAGCTTTGACTACTCATAACTAAAAGATTTTATAATTCAATTGGCCAAAACCATCTGAGTGCACTCTAGTTTAAATGGTCTTATATGTTTGTCTGTCTAAATGTTCAAAAGTGTCCGATTATGTTTTTGATCGAAATGACATCAAATACAAATTGTTAATTTCTACAACCTGGCTGTATAGGATTAAATAAAAAACTTAAAAGATAATTAAATATAAACTTGAGTTTGGGTACACTCCTGTTGGTAAATAAAGAAGCAGCTGCTCAGACAATTTATTCTGATCTTTGTTCCCTAATGGGAGCCACTCAAATAATTTTCATAGCCTTATAAAAAGATATGCCTTGTTAAGTATGTTGTTAAAAATGTTTACATTGGTTATCAAAAGGCCCAATTCTAAATATATTATTATAACATGTTTATCTTTAAAATATTGCTACTTTTCTGGTATACAAAAATGTATTCATGCTGTTTGACCATGCAGGCTTTCCAACATATTGTTTATGACAACCTTTTGAGCCAGGTCTTCTCCCCTGCTCTCCACTATAGAGTTAACCCACAGGGCTTGCTTCCAAATCATCTTTGACAAATAGATGTTACAAAGACAAGACATTGCTAAATGAGCCCATGGCACATTAAAGGTGTAACTACAAAAAATAAAAAAGGGGGAATTGTACCCCTTCTAAACCCAGAGATTATTTAAATAAATCATGCTACCTATGTTTTAAATTTTTTTCAAATTGATAAGCATGGCCATTCAGCAGCAGAAAGATTCTGGCATCCTCAGGGTTCTCCTTATGCTTTGGAACATGACAGAGCAGGATGGCTGCCGGAGAGATTGGTTCATCATGTGGATCATCTTAATACCCTACAAATGTTTCCCGGAAGTAATTCTATCCAGCGATATTGGGCTTATATGCCTGATATTTAATGGCACATCTTGAAAGTTTTTGGACTAATCACTTGGAAATTCCACAGACTTAGCCTTTCTGTTGGACTTTGGTGGAGATTCAAGTTTTCCTCAAACCGACATTTGGGAACTTGCTGCTGCATTGGGAGAAATATGCTTACGGTCAAATGTCAAAGTTACTAGCCTTAGTTTCAATATTTTTGGCATAGAGGCCTCTAATATAATGTCTTGTGTTAACACTCCTTATATGTTATTAGTAAGAAATATAGAGATTGTTCATGAAACTGATGAATATAACACATCAGCTGTTTTAATTGTAAATTGACCAACTGTATATTCTCAGAGATGATGACGTCCTTTCATTCTGTGATGGTTTTGAGACAACCTCCCTTTGTAATGATGCCTATAAAAATTAATGAGTCCTGGTACGAAGATCAAGGTTTACAAACGTTGATAGAGGTAGAGAAAGCTACATGTCAAGCCTTCACAACCCATGGTATAACCCCTGCAGAGGCTGGTAGTCAAAGATGGGTAAGAGAACTGTGGAGAAATATCCAACCTAAGACAGAGCATGAGTATTAAACTTCTCATGGCTTGATGATGGGTAAAGGATTTCTCTAGACATTTCTCACCTAAGACAGGCACAGTCTTTCTGCTGAGCTGGGAAAGTCCCTGCTCTAAATACAATAAAAAGGGGGAATTGTGGGGGCCAGCCATGGCCCGGTGGCTTTTGACATTGGAAAAATAACTTCTTCTTCTACCATTAAGGCATTGATACAATCTATGTAACATTTGTTCCTTTTCAAGGACTCTGTCTGTTTATTTGGTTTTTCTGAGACAGGGTCTCAGCTATGTAGATGAGACTGACCTGGAGCTGTCTAATCCAGGAGGGTCTTGAACTCACAGTCCTCCTACCTCCACCTCCTGAGTGCTGGAATTACAGGCGTGCACCACCATGCCTGGCTCAAGGACTTTATTAAATGTTTGTTCTTTGACCCTGTGATAGGAGGAACTCGAAGAGATAGCCAAAGATCTGATGTTCTCTGTAAGAGTCAGAAAATCCAGTCTTTGCATACAAGTAGTTGCTTGGTGCTTCCTGTTGGTGTGCCTTTAAAAAGAGCTGTTTCTGTGAAATAAATTAGACTTCTTGTCTCCACACTATTGAGTGTGCTGTCTTTTCTCAATCCTCACTCCCCAACTCAGGCATCTTCGTGTTGTGATGGCTGGGCCACCACAAGTCATATAGCATTAAAAGAATTATCATCAATTCTACCACAATTCATATACCAATGGCATGATATTTATGAGAAAGAAAACATTTATCATCAGTTAAAGGTGGATACAGAAATATATGTAAGGGGAATAACACGACATCTAAGATCTGCCTGAAAATACTATAAGCCAAAAAGAAAAACAGCAAACAAAACAAAACAAAAAGAAGGCACGAGGAGTAATGACCTAATGTAATGTGTTTTGTCCAAGTGACGGAAAAGTGACTAATACAGAAAACTGATAACAGAAGTGAGGTCATTCCCAAGATTGTACCTAACTAAGTGGTTTAGAAGTCTTTGGAAATGGTTTGAGGGAGGAGTTTGGAAAGACTTGGAAACACAGGCTTCGAGAAGCCTTAGAATGCTGTAAGCGGGCCTGATGGGTGATTCTGGTTGGACCTCAGAAGACCAGGATGCTGACAGGACTGCAGAAAGTAAAAGCCAAGCTCATGAGGTTTCAGCTGAAAAGGATGACTTTATTGGAAATTGTATGAGATACTACGTGTCTTACACTCTGGCTTTGAAAAAAAAAAGCCTAAATTTTGCCCATGTTTTCATTCTCTGCAGGAAACGGAGATTAAGGGCAGTGGTCTAATCAATCTGGCAGAGAAATTTCAAGACAGCTCAACATTCAGGTTGAGGTATGGGTACTGCTGCGGTTTTTAGCCAGATTTATTATGAGAATCAAGGGCAAAATAGCGAGCAAAAAAATTTAAATTTGGGCCCAGCGGGAACCACATGTAAAAATTGGGGCCAAAAAGAAGTATGGCTGCTGAGGAGACTGGTGCCATTAAAAGGGAACAAAATATTTTGTACAGGGACAAGAAGAGAGATGCCTTGCGGGCATCTAAAAAATCAGCAATATCCCACCTACCCCAGGCTCAAGGGTGTAAAATTTAAACCTTTCATTTGAGAAGAGTGACCGAGATGCCTGCTGAAGAAGGGTCTCCCAGGGAATTGGTCCCCTGGGTTCATTTCACTGTGCTCATCCATCCCAGCACTCAAGAGTTTGCTGCAGCCATGGTCCAAGGAGGCCTGGCTACTGCTTGATCTGGCAGCAGACCCAAGGGTCTGGTGCCATCTACATGATGCTACTTTTACTGGTGTGCAGAATGTAAGAGTTGTGGGGTCACAAAGGTTTTTACTGAGATTTCAAAGGAAGGACTGGGAAGACAGTCAAATGCCCTGGACATGGCAGTGCATGAAGTGTGAGAGTGAAGCTGAGGGACCAGGGATTTAGCTCTGTGGCACCGCACCTGCCTTGCAAGCACAAGGTCCTGAGTTCCATCTCCGGTACCAAAAAAAAAAAGAGTGAAGCTGAAAGCGCAGTGGAGACTCCAGTAAGGTGGAGATGCTAAGAATACTGATGGCCTGAAGTGAGGAAAGCTACAGGCAATGAGTGGAACCAGCCAAAGAAAGAGGTCCTTTGTGTTGCAACCAGCAGCATAGCATCACAGAGGCAGGGCCACACAAGTCTTTCAAAGCTCGCATCTCACCACAACTTTCCACAGGTGCTGGATATAGAGTTACTAGATTTAATGTTTGCCTTGCTGAGTTTTTGGCCTTGCTATGATCTAATTCCTTTCTATTCCTCTATTCCTCCCTTTTGGAAAGGAAATGTTTACCCTGTGGCACTGTATGTTGGAAGTGTTTAACTTTCATTTTGATTTTTACAGTGGCTCTTAGGTAGGAATTTGCCTTGAGACTCAGAGGAGATTTTGGACTAGGACTTTTCAGTAATGCTGGAGCTGTGAAGATCTTGGCCACTCTTAGAAAAGGATTAAACACATAAACAAGATAGATATGAACCTTTTGGGGACCAAAGGAAGAATGTTAGAGTTTAAACTGTCCCCCAAAAATCACATGTTCAGAGGTGGGCCTGGTCAGAAGGGGTGGATCACTGGGGGCCTGACTTGGGGAGGTGTATTCTCATTTCCAGCTCCTCCCTTTTCTCTTTCTGCTTCCTGGCTGCCACAGGGTGAACAAATTTCCTCTGCCATACCCCTCTACCATGCTGTTTCTGCCTTGGAGCCAGCCAACCATAGACTGAATTCTCTGAAAACCATGAAACAAAATAAATCCCTCTTCAGAGTATTTTGTCCCAGCCACTGGAAAGTGACTAAATTATCAATGATGAAGAAAAAAAAAATCACAATCATTGTTAACTGTTATCTTAGCCCATTTGTTCTGCCAAAACAGGATATCTGAGATTGGGTAATATATAAAGAACAAAAAATGGGAAGTCCTGGGTCTGAGGGCTTTCATTCTAGGACATCCCTAGCACAGAAGGGCAGATGTACACAGGGAGAAAGAAGAGAGTGCAAAAGTGAGAAAGAGAGACACAGACACAAAGACAAAGACAGACTCATTTTTAAATAACAAAACCTCTCTTGTGATTAACAAACCCACTCCCATAATAACATTAATCAATTGAATTAAGTTCCCAACACATGAATTTTGGGGGACACATTCAAAAAATAGTATCTGTGGGAGATTGGGGATAAGTATTTCTGGGAAGCAACAAGAAGCAAGTTCTTGTCAGGTATGGCAACATGTTTCATCCCAGCACTCAGGAAGCTGAGGCAGGAGAATTGCCACAGGATGGCCAGCCTGAGCTATAAACATAGTTAGACTCTGTCTCCAAAACAAAACAAAAAAAAACTTTCTTCAGGTATTCATAATAGTCTATGGCTAGATAAGGGCTTTGGATTATCCAGGTGTAGGCATCTGTTAAAGTTTATGAAACGGTCCTCTCAATATATGCATTTCATTGTCCATATATTTTCTACAAATTAGTTTAAAATGCATCCAAAAATAAGAGGGATAGTAATGTTAAATGATAGAGTCTTGATGCAGGATCTTCCAACCCTCTATATGTCTGAAAAACTTTCCTAGTAAATCACCGACAAAGTAGAAAAGTGAACGGACAAAGTGCGTGGTGGCTGTGTGGCTTACGTTCTATCTGCACACGTGCACATGTACGTGTGTGCACCATGAAATGGCGTGTAGCTCCTGAGCAGTGAGTACTTTACCCTTGCCACTGTGGAAGGGTCTCCAAGACATGGAGGGTGAAGAGGGAGGAGGCGGAAGTGTTTGTGAAAACATACTAGCTGCGGTTCTACAAACAAACTCAATATACTTTGAGCGTTTCACACCCACACCTGCTGTCGTTTTTGCACTCCTGCCTCAACACCAAGGGCACAGGAGCCCAGGAGTGCTGGGGAATCCACGCTTCTGGAAGCAACTCTCAACTACTAGGGACAAAAAGGGTGAATGACTGTATTCTCCTGTTTTTCAGGTAAGCACGCAATGACTTTATGTGCTTTTCCAAAAGCTTTTCACAGAATCATGTCCCTGTTGCCCAGAGTGATAACCACGCTGTACAATCTTTTCCTTCTTTCAGCTCTGGGGATTAAGTCCAGAGACTTCCACAGGCTAGATACTCTACCACTGAGCTATATACCCTATAATTTAAAAATTTGAATTTTAGGGCCAGGGATTTAGCTCAATGGTGCCGCCACCTGCCTCACAAGTGCAAGAACCCAAGTTTGATCCCCGGTACCAAAAACAAACAAACAAACAAACAAAAACAAAAAAACCTCATACTGCGGTGATATATGTGCACCGATGTTCATAGCAGCATAATTTGTGATAGCTAAAACTTGGAAGCAGCCCAAATGCCCATCAACAGGAGACTAGATAAAGAAAATGTGGTTAAAAAAAATGGAGTACTACTCAGCCATACAGAATGAGAAACTAGAGACATATCTAAACGGATGCACATTGAAGTGACACTCAAGTGAAATAAATAGGACGGACGTGTTAATACCTAATCAATTCTCTAGTGTAAGAAATTGAAAGTGTAAATAAGGACTAAAAGGTATAATAGATAATGTGAAATAGGAAGAAAAGGTGCAAAGGGGAAGGGGAAATGGGAGGGGCAGGGGAAATGAAAGATGGGAACAGAATACGAGAAAAAGAAAAAAATGGAAACAAAGTCTTTGTAGATAGGGAGGGGTGAAGGGGTTGAAGGGAGGGCAGGGGAATGGGAAAAAAATAAGAACCAAGATGGATTATGTAAAGGTGCAAATTTCCAAAGATGAATGACATTACACTGTACACCTAAAATGTACCAATAAAAGTAATTTTAAAAAAGAAAGGTTATCACTATATATTCCAGGCTGGCCTTGAACTTGAGGCAGAGTGCTGAGATTACAGGCAGCTCAGATCTGGAAGCTCTGAAGAAAGAGACTGACAGGCACAGGTCAACCATGTACTCAGAACACCCTGGGAATGCCAGAGGCCTCTGGGGCAATGTTCATAGAGACCCACATCTCCTGACCAGAAAACTAAGGCCCAGGACTTAAGCATGGAAGGGCACCGGGAATGGGTCTTGAAGGAGCAGATTATAATACTGGATGGGGGAAGTTATTGGCATGGTCTGTTTCTTCTCCCATGATTCACGTGATGTCATCTTGGTAACAGCTGCTGAATTCCATTCCTATGTTGGCAGGGTGGCTCCCTGGAACCTTGACGTGATACCTGTCTATAGAAAGTGAAGATGCTAAGACTGCCTTGGCATTGCCTTCCAAGGAAGGTATGGGATGGCTCAAGGATGTGGGTGTGTACAATGGTGACCTGCCATCTGACTAAACACGCCGAGAGGACCCAGAGAGCACTCCCTTCACTAGGGAATACCCTGGTGAGCAGGGACCTCGCATTCCTGAGGAGCCTCCTGGTGCCATCTACTCTGTAGGCAAAGGAAGTCAGAGGATGCCGGCATGACCCAAAGTCCCTATTACTACTGAGGATGATGAGATCTTGGCATGATCAAGGAGGGACCTGTATGAACGTCAGTAGTAAGCACAATTGTCACAGTGACCAGCAGGGCCAGGTAGTAACAAGTGGTGACCTTAGGCAATGGCTCTTAAACCACAGCATTCCCACCAAGTGAGACAGCCGTGGAGTCAGCGCAGGTGCTGCTTGACATGTTCAGTGAGATTTTAAAAACAAAGAACTTGTAAGCAAAAGAACTTGTGAGCACTCTGGGAGACTGATAGAAGAAGATAACACGTTCAAGCCCAGCCTGGGCAACATAGCAAGATTCTCCCACAAAATATTTTTTTGTTTCTGTTTTTGTTTGGTACCAGGGATGGAACTCGGGTCCTTGCCCCACAAAATATTTTTTTAAAAAATTTTTTGAAGGGTAGAGAATGTAGCTCAGTCCAAAGGCTCTGGGTTCAATTCTTAGTACTGGGGTGGTGGGCTGATTCCAATCATGTGCAGCAGAAAATTATGCCTTCATCCAGTTCCTGGCATTGAGCCAGTCCTCTGACATTTACCCAAATTGGTGGAAAGGATCCTCTTAAGTACCCTACATCCTCAAAGGACTAACATCTAAAATATATAAAGAACTCAAAAATATAAGACTGCACTCCAAATGTGAAGACCCAATCCAAAAATGGGCATCTGAAGTGAATAGACATTTCGCAGATGAAGAAGTACAAACAGCAAATAAATATACGAAAAAATGCTTAACATTATCAATCGTTCAAGAAATGCAAATTAAAACAGCACTGAGAATTTATCTCATCCCAGAAAGAATGGTTATCATCAAGAGATCAAACAATAACAAATGCTGGTGAGGCTGTGGGGAAAAAGAACCCTTCTCCATCGCTGGTGGGAGTGTAAACTGGTGTGATCACTATGGAACTCAGTATGGAGAAACCTCAAAAAACTAAAACTAGAGGTTTCATTTGACCCAGCTACTCCCCTTCTAGGTATCTTCCGGAAAAGAGTTAAAAGCATCATACCACAGTGATACATGCACACTCTTTTCACAGCAACACAATTTATAATAGCTAAATCTTAGAAACAGCCCATATGCCTATCAACAGATGAATGGATAACTAAAGTGTGATATTTTTGTACAATGGAGTACTACTCTTCCACAAAGAAGGCTAAACTTGAGTCATTTGTAGGAAAATGGATGTGCCTGGATATCACAATCTTAAGTGAAATAAATCAGATATACACGTTTAAATATTGCACTGTTTCTCTTGTGTGAGAGACCTTGTGTAAGAGTAAATAAGAAGCATAATGGGGGGGCTGGGGATTTGGCTCAGTGGTTCTGCCACCTGCCTTGCAAGTGCAAGGGCCCAAGGGCTGGAGTTCAATCCCTGGCACCAAAAGAGAAAAAAAAAAAAAAAAGAAGCATAATAGGGGATTGATATTGGGAAGCAGGAAGAATGTGTTCAAATGGGAAGGGGAACAAGGGAGAGGGGAGGAGGCAGGGAAGGAAGGGAAAAGAACGGAAAGCGTAGGGGCCGAGGATTTAGCTCAGCGGTTCTGCCGCCTGCCTTGCAAGCACAAGGACCCGAGTTCAATCCCCGGTACCAAAAAAAAAAAAAAGAATGGAAAGAAGAAAATGGAACAAAGCCTTGTAAATTCAGAAGGGAAGACAGGCTGAAGGGAGGGGTGGGAGATGGGGGAAAAAGAATTAAGATATATAATGCACATGTACAAATTCCCTATGATGAATGTGATCAACACGTATGATGAATCTGTACTAAAAAAATAAAGTTAAAAAGCAAGAAAGTACCCTACAGTGCCACCCCCAGGTGCACACAATAAATATTCCTCCAATGTTCCCCACAGTGGGACCCAGTGTCCCTGTGTCCTGAGGAAAGAAATTTTAAAGATCCAGAGCTTTTGAGCAAAAGGCTGATGATGCCTTCTGAGGTCTGTTCAGCGCCGCCTGACCTGACACCAGTACCAAGTGTGTAAAATGCCACTCCTGTCCTTACCACTTTTAGGAAGTCTGGGGATAAAGGGATCCTTGGTCCAACAAGTCAGAGGGCCTATTCTATTGTTATTTCCCTGGTCCTGAGTGCAAATTGAGATGATCTGAATTAGCCACCAGAATTCTCATGATGAGTGAGAGTCTTGCACGTGTTGTTTTATTTTCTTTGCATTACTAGGAAATGAATCCAGCCCCTTCACACTGAGTCACCTCACCATTCATTCACTCATTTGTAGTGGTACCTTGGTTCACAAATGTTTTTGTTTACCAACAATTTGGCTCCAAACAGTACAATTTGCCAAAACACTTTTGTTTGCAAACTCTGCATTGGGTGACAAACACAACCCGGGCAAACACAAAAGTAGCTATCTTTTTCAAGACCTTAGAACAAATTAAATTTGTGAACTGAGGTTCCACTGTGTTTATTTATTTAAATTTTGGAACATGATCTTGCTAAATTGTCCTGGCTGGGCTCGCTCAAACTTGGAATCTTCCTGCCTCAGCCTCCCAGAGCACTGGGATTACACCACACCCTGCTATGAGCAAAAGCATTTATGAGTCAAATGGAAATTCTGGAACTGCCCACTCCTCACTCAATTCCACCTAAGATAAATCTTAAACAAGACCATAATCCTTCTCGAATTGCAGTTATTAATGCCTCTTCCATCAAGACTTAAACATCACTCTCACCATATCACCATTCAAATCACCTGTGAGCCCCGAAAGACTAAGGTGCACGACTTTGAGCTACCAAATCACCCAGCCATAGCTCCAATGGCAGGCACCAGTGGGCATGAGATTAGTACTGGGACAGAGAATACAGCCTCCAGCACTTGGTCTGTAGCTAGTGTTCCAATCTTTTCAAACACTCCAGATAAAAAGGATCAAAGGCAGTTTGTTCCTGGGTGAGCAGGATAGCAGAAAGAATACTTTCCCTTGCCCCAGGGATATGTTAACCGCCCAGTTCTATCACATGGGAGACCCCAACTGATCTGAAAAATGAAGGACACCATGTTATTTGGACCAGGGGAGCAGGCACAAGTCTCTGAAATTGAATTCTGGAAAAGCAGTACAGAAAGGATTCATAATAATAGCTGCAGAGACAGCATCACAAGGGACAATTTGTAAAGTGTTGACCGTTCCGGCCAACATACGTGGGGAAAATGCACCTCGTGAATCCAAAGTGACATCTTTTAATATTTAAGGCCTGACAAGATCCAACATAAAAAGCCAGCTTCCTTTGAGCTTCCTAAGCGTGGCACCACTGACAGAAGTAAGGTGATCAAGAAATGTGGGAAAAGGAAAAGGATGGTGCTTTCAAAGTTTATTCCCCCAAAACACAACCCACCACTGCACCTGTGTGCAGATTTCTGCCCCTTCTCAATGAAATGGTACTGGGTGGAGTACTGAACCTATAGACTTTTACTTCACTTTTACAGGGGTGTGGTAGCATCAGTATTTACACTTCATGGGGTCAATTCCAAGCCGGGTGTGGTGGTGGTGCATGCCTGTAATCCCAGCACTCGGGGAGGCTGAGGCAGGAGGATCGCTGTAAATTGGAGACCAGCCTGGGCTACACAGTGAGTTCCAGGTCAGTTTTAACTACATAGTGAGACCCTGTCTCAAAAAAACCAAACCAAAACAAAAGCAAAACAAAACTCATACTTTTTTGAGGCCCTCCTGTATACATACATAATAATATGTAATACTGGAGAGAAAAAAAATAGTAAAACAAAACACTCCTGGGCTGAAAATACATCAAGGGCCTACTATTGACCAGTGTAATTCTTTAAAAAGTTATTTATTTATTACTAAACATAATGTAATATTCACATTATCCAGGTAATGTGAATACCACCTAAATTTCCTAATCATCAGGACTAAAAATAATAATATTTTCATTACTTGTACACATTCCTTGACTTGGTAAAGAAATAAAAGCTCAGCGATATCACAGGTTATGTGTCAAGCCCATTCCTCGAGGATGATTTGCTTTGAGTCACTCAGGATAACGGGCAAGCGCCTACTCAATGGGTCTCCATCCCTGGCACCCCAAACACACTTTCAACTCACCCCAGAAGCCCGGGAGACTGGAGTCTCGCATGAGCTACTCAGCTCCAGGGTGGCAGAGACGCAAGTCTCTTCCTCTGTGAGCACCACAGGGCTTAAGGCCAGGGCACATGGGCTTCTCAGAGTGCTCACTTCACAGATCAAAGACGCAACGTCAGGTCCCATCAAACACGCTTTTACCATGCCTGAGCGAAGAGCCTTTGCGGGAGCAACTGTTAGGGACGCATGATCACGTGAGACGACCCCGGGAACAGGGACAACCATCGGTGAGGAATTTGTGGACGATCTGCTCTAGCTCACACATTCTACTCAGTTTTTTTATTTATGACTGTTTTGTGCCAAAAGTATTTTTTCCCAAAGTCTTTGTAGATAGGAAGGGATGGAGGAGTTGAAGGGAGGGCAGGAGAATGGGGGAAAATTAAGAACTAAGATGGATTATGTAAAGGTACAAATTTCCAATGATGAATGCCATTATTTTGTATACCTTAAATTTACAGATAAACTTAACTTTTAAAATATTTTTTCCATGTTCCAAAAGACTGACTAAAAGAGATGAGTTATGATATAAGGCAAAGGGAAATGGCAAAACGGAGGAGAAATAAAAAGCTTTAGATTGGTTCCCAATCCTCCTGGATTTATGGACATTTATAAATTCAATTCTGCCCCTTCATCTCTGAATAAAGATAAGTACACAGTTTGAAAACAAAATAAAATTTAGAAATATAAAGCAAAAAAAAAAAAAAAGCAATTTTTTTTTTTGACAAGGTTCACTATGTAGCCCCAGCTGGCCTTGAACTCATGATCTTCTTGCCTTAGCATTCCATGTAGCTGGGATTACGGGAATGCACCAGCATGCCCAGCTGACAAAATTATTTAAAAATAAACACCTAACTTTTCACACAAGAAAAAAATTGTTTCAAGTGAATATGAAATAATATTTTGTCTTTATCCTGGAATAAAAGTTCAGCTTGAATTGCATTTAGGTGGAAAAACTATATCCAACAGACGTCAACTTAGTAATAACACTGGTATTACTATTAAAACCTATGATATGCTACGTAGTAGGATAAAGTAAATGAGTAATAACAACAGGCTATCAGAGAAGTTTTTTAAAAAATTTCAGTGCAGCCAGGTGTGGTGGCATACACCTGTAATTCCAGCACTCAAGAGGCTGAGGCAGGAGGGTTGTTGTGAGTTTGAGGCCAGCCTTAGACTATACAGTGAGTTCAAGGCCAGCCTGAACAACATAGTGAGACCCTGTCTCAGGAAAACAAACAAACACAACTTCAGTGGAAAAGACAAAGCAAAAGAAAATAAAATGAAAATCCTGTAATCACAGGGTATTAAAAAAAATTCTACAAAAGTATTTTATGTCCTACAAATACATACTGAAACAGCTAAGAAATGATACTAACCAGAAACAATCATCTAAGCAATATAGAGGCAACCTAGTAGCAATTTAAACTAGGTACTAATCTAGCATCTAAATTATGATGTATAAATAGATCTCATTAAAGAGAACCAGGATTGTTTCAAAAAATTAAGTAAGACTGTAGCAGAGTATATACAAAATAAGCTTAAAAAATATAATGAGATCAAAATAACATAGAAACTAATTTGAAGGGGCTCCAACTGGCCAAAGATGGGTATTCTGAACATTAAGATTTATCATTTCAGAAGGGAAGGCAGGGATGTGGGGGAAAAATAAAATCCAAGACACATCAGATAAAGGTCCAAGATCCCAATGATAAATGTAACTGTATTGTTTGCTTTAAACGTACCAATAAACTTACTGGGGGGAAAAAAACTGTAAAAAAAAAAAAAAAAAGATTTATCATTTCAGAGCTGGGGATTTAGCAGTGGCACCATGCCTGCCTGGCAAGTGCAAGGTACTGAGTTTGATCCCCGGTACCAAAAACAAATAAAGATTTATCATTTCAATTAATAAAAACATCACACACATAAAAATCCAGATTCATAATAATATTCCTATTTACCCAAAAGAAAAGTTTACTGGTCATCCTGGGAGGCTTCTAGGGAACCAATTCACAATGCTAACAACTAATAAATAATGAAAGAATCTAGCATCTCTCTTGTCTTTACTACAGACCTTTTTTAAAGTAACCAACTGATAAGGGGACTTCTTAAGAGAAGAACCACAGTGAGTAAATGCAGGACAGAACTGAAGATATAACTTTGTGTTCCCTAGTGAAATAACCTCCGGCAACAATCACCAATGACTGCTGAACCATTAGACAAAAAGATGATGAGAGAATTTCTAGTGAAGGGACCCGAGGGTAACATACGGGCCCACAGGGCAATCTTAGCACCTCTGAGGCAATGATTCTTCCCACCAAAAAAGAGGAAGAGTTGAATCTAAATCTATCCAGCTTCTAAAGAAACATAAGAACTATGCCACACAATATGCAGAACTTGTTTTTAGATCCTGAATTAAAAAAAAAGAATTATAAAGACATAATTCCCCGAGAAATTAGAAAAAGTATAAAGTAAATCCAAAGCTAGCAGAAGATGGGATATAAAAGATTAGAATAACTTCCTTTTTTAATAAACCTATTTCACAGAATTTTTTTATCAGCAATCAGATACCCTTTTCCAAAAGTTATTTTTAATCATGGAGGCAAAAAGAGGATATGACATTACCTTGAATTCAAGGAAGAAGAAGACAAACAATTAGCAGACTCTATGGCCTCTCTGGCAAATCTAGTATTTGTTCAGGGCATTATAATTGCTCAGCTGCCAATGGTTTTAAGCCCTTCATACATTTTGCAGTTTAACATGGGGCATACTGAAGTCTTTTTGCAAAGAACAGAAGAATCTGTTTTGTCCAAAGGATTAGAATTACTGGAGAGTGGTTTACTGAGAATAGACAATAACAGTCTATTTTACCAGTACTCAGAATCAAGAGTTTCCTTACTGCACCTCAGGTGCTTACTGAATACAAGTAATCACTCAGGTGTGGAGGCCTTTATTACTGAAAATATCAAAAATCAAATTGATATGTCATTTAAGAAAACACCTAACAAATGGTTCACAGAACCACAGCTGATTTCTCTTCTAGATTTGGTAGTGTTTGTCCCAGAGGGTATTGAAACAGATTTACTACAACACTCAGATAGGATTATGGCTGTATTAAATTTATTGAGGTATTTGGTGGTCAAAGGTAATGAAAATGACAATCAAACTGGATTGTGGACAGAATCTGGAAAGATTGAGAATAATTTCTTAAAGCCATTTCATACAGGACTTAATATGTCAAAAGCACACTGTGAAGCAGAAATTAAAAACAGCCAAGAAAATAACGAGTAGGCCAGAAGTCTAAGAACCTTTGCTCTGTAACTACAGGTAGAGAAGAGATTCCTAATATACCTTGTGAAATGCAGCTTAAGGTACTGTATTCAGCTCTTTTCACATTTGATTTGATTCAAAGTGTTCTAGCTTGAGTAGAAGAACTAACAGAAATAAAAACAAAGTCTACCTCTGAAGAAAACATTGGAATAAAGTAAAAGTTTAACTTCCTAAATAAAAATTAATAAAATACTGTATTTTCCATTTAAAGAAAAGATTAGAACAGAGGGCTGGGATTTAGCTCAGTGGTTCCGCCGCCTGCCTCGAAAGTGCAAGGACCCGAGTTTGATCCCCTGTACCTCCTCCAAAAAAAAATTAGAACAGAGATAAAATGGAAATAGAAAAATAGTAGGAGACTATACACCCAAGAGTTGGAATTTTGAACAGATCTGACCTTTTGCTAAAGATTTGACCTTTGGTTAAATTATATTAAAAAAAAAAAAAAAAAGAGAGAGAGAGAGAATACTCAAATAACTAAAGCCAGAAATGAAAAAGGGGACACTACGACCAATGTCACAGAAAAAGTTAAAAGATTTTATGGTTTGCGTCTAGATGTCCCCTCAAAATATCACCCAACTGTAGGTGGGGCTTCTTCAGAGGTGGCTAAATCTAGAGTGTGTGGTGCTGGTATTAAGGGTATTGATTAATAAATCCATCCGCTGATTGGTTTAGCACCGCCCTAATCTCTGTAGCCTAGATAAAGTATAAAAGGGGCAGGAAAGAGCTGCTAAGGTCCCTCACTTGCTTTGCTGCCTTCTGCCCAACATGAGCTGTTTCTCCTCCATGATGTCCCTCTGCCATGTCATCCTGCTTTGGAGTCAGCCAACTGTGAGCCAAATAAACTTTCCTCCCTTCACTTTGGGTGTCGGGTATTTTGTCTTAGCAAGGAGAAAAGTAACTCAGACAGGAGAGAATACCATGAACAATTCTACACTAACATATTGAATAACCTAAAAGATACGAACAAATTTCTAGAAATACACAAAGTACCATGATTTGTGAAAAAAACAGAAAATCTAAACACAGTAATAACCAGGAAGGAGCCTGAATCAGTAATCAAAACCTCAAAGAGGGGCCAAGGATTTAGTTCAGTGGTACCATGCCTGCCTTGCAAGCACAAGATCATGAGTTTGATCCCTGGTACCAAAGGGGGAAAAAAAATATAAAAACCAACCAACCAAAAAATCTCAAAGAAAAACTCAGCAACAGCCACGTGTGGTGGCACATGTTTGTAATCCTAGCACCTTGGGAGCATAAGGTAGAAGGAACACAAGTTCAAGTCCTGCCTTGCCAACTCAGCAAGATCCTGTCTCAAAAATTAAAAATGTAATACAGACATAAAAGAGCTGGTGATGTAGCTCAAAGGTAGAGTGCTCCTGCATTTGATCCCCTGGCACACACAAGAAAGAAAGAGAAGGCTGGCCCATCCGGGATCAGATGACTTCACAGGGAAATTGTACCAATCATTTAAATAAGTATAACTAATTTCTCCATACTCTTCCAAAAAGTTATATGGAAAGAACACTTCCATGTTCTATGAGGCCAATATTATCCGAATAGCAAAACCAGATGAGAAAACGGCAGAACAAAATCACTGATGAATATTGACACAAAATCCTCAACAAAATAATTCAATAATACATTAAAAACATTATACACCTTGACCAAGTAGTTTACTCCTGGAATGGTTCAACACATGAAAGTCAGTAAGGCCAGGCACAGTGTCACACACATATAATCCCAGCATTCTGAGAGGCTGAGGCAAAAAGATTGTAAATTCAAGCCCAGTCCAGTTAATTCAATAAGTTAGTGAGACCTATTCTCCTTTTTTTTTTTTGGTACCAGGGATTGAACTCAGGTCCTTGGGCTTGCAAGGCAAGCGGCGGAACCACTGAGCTAAATCCCTGGCCCAGTGAGACCTATTCTCAAAAAAATTAAAATAAAAATAAATAAAGAAATAGGGCTGGGATGTAGCTCAGTGCAAAGGCGCTGGGTTCAATCCCTGCTATACACATACAAGTACACACACACACACACATATTAGTGCAATTGCATTTTCAGAATGAAGGGCAAAAACCAAAATGGAGGCAGAAAGAGCATTTGATAAGACTCAATACTCCCTTGTGATGAAAACACAGAAGAAAAAACATAGAAGAAAACTATTTTGTCATAATAAAGGCCATATATGAAAAGCCTATAGCTTATGATGAAAGACTGAAATCTTCCTTTAACATCAGGAATGGAGTGGGCTGGGGATTTAACTCAGTGGTTCTGCTACCTGCCTCGAAAGTGCAAGGTTCAAGTCCAATCCCCAGTACCAAAAAAAAAAAAAAAAAAAAAATTTCAGGAATGGGGCGAGGATGCCTGCTTTTGTTTTGTTTTGGTACCAGGGATCGAACTCAGGACCTTGCACTTACTTGTGAGGCAGGCAGCAGCACCACTGGGTTAAATCCCCAGCAAGGATGCCTGCTTTTGCCACTTCCATTCAATATAATTTGCGAAGTACAATTCTGAGAACTACACAAGAAAGAAATAACAGACATTCAAACTGTAAAGGAACAAATAAAATGATCTCTTTGCTGATGACATGGGTTTAGAGAAAACTCTAAAGATTATACAGAAACTTAGAATAAATGAATAAAACAAAGTTAGAGCATACAAAATCAACACACAATAATCAGTTGCATTTTTATACACTAACAATGAACAGACCTAAAAGGAAATTAATAAAACAATTCCATTCACAAAGGCATCAAAAAGTATAAAAACTCCGGGATTAACCTAAGGAGGCAAAGGATACTGAAAACTATAAAATACTACTCTAGTCTTCATGGATTAGAAGACTTAATATTGTATTGTAAGATGTTCGTATGACTCAAAGCTATCTTCAGAGACAGTAACGTGTCCCTATTGAAATCATAAAGTCATTCTTGTGTTTTACACCTGTATCATCAGCCCTCAGGAGTCTGAGACTGGAAGATCATGAGTACAAGGGCAGCGTGATCTACATAGTAAGACCCCTCTGCATGGAAGGGAAGAAGGGAGGGAAGGAGAGAAAAATTCACCCTAATAGTCAAACTCAAAAGACTCTGAATAGTCAAAACAATAGAGAAAAAGAAGAAAGTCAAAAGACTCCTAAGTCCTCATTCCCAAACATATTACAAAGCTACAGTAACCAAAATGGCATAATAATGGCATAAAGACAAACAGACCAATAGAACAACAGAAGGTACAAGATAAACCCTCTTGTCTATGGTCAAATGACTTTAAATAATGGTGCCAGGACTGTTCAACAAAGAAAGAACAGTTTCTTCAGCACATAGTGCTGGGAAAACCAGGTATCTACATGCAAAAGAATGTGGTTCAGGTGTGGTGTTGCATACCCAGGCTTTGGAGGACTAAGGCAGGAGGATAACCATGAGTTCAAGGCCATCCTGGGCTACCCAGTGAGGGTAAGGCCAGCCTACATTACAAAATGAGATCCTGTCTCAAAAAAAAAGAACTAGGATCCTTATCTTACACAATATACACTCAATTCCAGGAGGGCTGGGGCTATAGCTCAGCAGCAGAACAGTTGCCTAACTGGCACAAGCCCTAGGGAGTTCAATCCCTAGCACCACACTCCCCAAAAGAGGAATTCAAAGCAGATTAAAGACCTAAATGTTTTACTCAAAAGTATAAAACTCCTAGGAGAAAACATAAGGAAAATACTCATGATACTGAGCTTGACAATGATTTCTTGGATGTGATGTCAAAAGTGCACGTGTGTGCACGCGCGCACATACACACACACAAGATATAATGGGCAGGGTGACATACTCCTGTAATCCCAGTAACTCAGAAAGCTGAGGAAGGAGGATCTAAAGTTCAAGTCTAGCCCGAGTAACTTAGCCAAAATGTCTCACATTAAAAAAAAAAAAAAATCTTTTAAAGGCTTAGGGCTATAACTCAGTGGTAGAGTGTCTGCCTGGCATATGTCAGACCCTGGGCCTAATCCCCAGTAATATAAAAAAGAAATAAAGATAAACCAATGGAACGTCAAACTTAAAAACTCTTATGCATCAAAAATCACAAGTGATAGAGTGAAAAGGTAACCTACAAAACTGAAGAACATATCTGCAAATCATATATCTATTAAGGAATATTCAGGATATATAAAGAACTCCTACATCTCAACAATGACAACGACAAATCAAATAACCTTATTTTTCAAAGCACAAAGGACTTGAACAGATATTTCTCCAAAAGCAGGTTTTATGAACGGCCAATGAGCATAGGATAAAATGCTCAACATCACTCATCATCTCAAAACCACAAAGTACCACCCCATGCACATTAGCATGGCTATTGTAAAAAGGTTAAAAGAAAAAAGAACAAAAAGTAGCCAGCATTGGCAAGGATGTAGAGAAATTCATTTGTGCACTGCTGGTGAGATTGCAAAAACGGTGCAGCTTCTACGGAACACAGTATGGGCAGGGCCCTCAAAAAGATTAAAAAAAGAACTATCATATCCAGTAAGATTCCACTGCAGGTTATGGATTTAAAAACATGAAAAGAACAAAACTCAACAGAAAAACGACTTCCACTAAGAGGTAGAAGATCTGGCTTCTATTTCCAAATCTCTTGACTAGTATTACATGATATTAAAACCACTGTTAGTTCATTGGATATAATCACGACATACACTTATGCTTTTTAATTTAATTTTATTTTTCTGTGCTGAGAAATGTACCTAAAACTTATTGAGATTTTGTAACAATAGCATACTACACACGTTATTAATTTTTTAAAAACATTACATGTCAATCTGTGTCTAACATTAAGAAACTGAAAATTTAAAGGATGATCAAGGTGATGAAAAAGGAAGGAAGATGTGTTATGTACACGTGCCAAATGCAACCAAGGAATGTGCCCTGCACACATTTTATAATTTAAAAAGAATGATCAAGCTTCAAGTACATAGTCTTCACCACTCCTCCTGCAAGCATGAACAAAACAAAACAGTGTGGGGCCTGGGATTTAGCTCAGTGGTGCCGTCACCTGCCTCATAAGCACAAGGTCCCAAGTTCAATCCCTGGTACCCAAAAAACAAAACAAACCAAAAAATCCAGTGTGACAATGGCAGTATAATAAAAGGATTAAGAACACTGAACAAGCTGGGTGCAGTGGCACATGCCTATACTTGCAGGAGGCTATATTCTGGAAGGCTGGTAGGAGCATTGAAAGTTTGAGTCCAGCCTGGGCAACTTAGCAAGGTTCAACATTTAAAAATGAGAAAGGGCTGCAGATATAGCTCAGTGTGAAGGGCCTGGATTCAAGAAAGAACACCGAACAGAGAGGGCGAAGAGTGCTACAGGGAGCTGCTGACCAAGGCACATCCGGACAGTAATGGAGAACTTTCTATGGGAAAACACCTGACCAGTCAGGATTTACAAATCAAGTATAAGAAAGTATGGATCTTTCTCAGCCATATGGGGATGGACTTACTTCAAGGGGTCAAGTGGATTCCAGAGTGAACAAAGGGTACCCAGTACACAAAATGATGGCATCCAAAAGAAAAAAGGCAAGGATACAAGGTAAAAAGAAACAATCAAAAAAACCAACCCCCCCCAAAACAAACAACAAATAACAACCTATGAAAGCTAATTACATCAAGCCCTAGATACTGATGAGAAACATCCAGAAATCAATAAGCAGTAATGTAATGAGTGTAGTAGACAAGTCAAATGCTACACCAAAATGGAGGAATGAAACGGCACCAACTAGTTTAGTATGGTGAAATCCAAAACAAAAAAGAAACGAAAAGCAGTAATAACAATTGCCAAGTATGCAGCCGGGTCACAATTGGAAAGGCGGTCTTCCTGAAGATGGAGGGGTGGCCAGGCTGGGAGCGTTGCCCTGGAGATGGGAGTCAGCAAACAGCACTGAGCTGCAATCCCTCCTGGTATCCCATCATCCACAAAATGCTTTTTGCTTCTGCTTTTCTGAGACAAGGTCTTGCTATGCACCCCAAGCTGGCCTGGAATGAGGTTTTGTTTTTGTTTTTGAAACAGGGGCTTGCTATGTAGGTCAAGTGGACCTGAACTCGCTATGGAGCCGACGCTGGCCTCAAACTCATGGTGATCCTCCTGCCTCAGCCTTTTAAGTGCTAAGATTACAGGTGTGGACCATCAGGCCTGGCACAAAAAAATTTATTTTTAAAAAGCCTCTCCAGGGTCCCTTCCATTGCTCTCATTCTACACAGGGAGAAAACAAGAGGAAGCCATCAAAGCCTCAATTCAGATATTTCTTAGACTTGACTAGATGGCCTACTGTCAATACCCCGGCTACCCAGGAACAAAAAGGGGTGGTCTCCTAGATCTCCCAAAAACCCTGTGCACATCAGGACAGTAAGGAGAAAATAAACTCCATCTGCCAGGCAGAGAATATACAAGGAGATTTTAATGCAGGCAGAGGAAGGCAGCGTCCTGGTACCCGCTACCATGACAACTCTCTGACTGACTTGCTACCTGCTCAATTCCCTGAGACTGGCCATTCCACAAATTCTCAGGGCACCTGTGCCCAGCTTAGTCCTTTAGCAAGCCCTATGTGGTAGTGAAAAATTAACCTAACACTGAGTGTTGGCTGTGTGCACTGCGCCATCTGGAACTCATGCCTGTCTTTATATCCTTCCAAGAGAACAATCTTGAGGTAGTTACAACTAGTCTCATTTTGGGGTTGAAGGAAGGAAGCCAAGGCTCTGTGAGATCAAGTCACACACTCAATGCTGCCCCCCACCAGAGAGCAGCAGGGTAAGCCCTTCCAAGCAGAGGGGGTGTCTCTGCTCCCTGTTGGAAGGACTCAGTCCCAAATCTAAAAAAATCACCTAGCAAGAAGTTGGCGCTGAGCCCAGGCCTGCAGTCTTCTCCTTAGGCCTTTCCCTACGGGTGCTTACTTCCAGTCCAAAATCAAGGCTCTTGAGCATCTCTCAAAAGCTAGGTCAACAGGTTTGGAGTCACTCCACAGCGTAACTCCTACCAGTTTTTCCATGGGTCCAAAGGCCAGACAAAATGGTCCTATTATTCCGGGGCTACCACCCCAAGGGCAGCTTTTGTGGGGTAAAGCAGGGGGCTTGGACTTCATCCAGCAGGAAGAACAGTTCCCTGGTTCTACAGCCAGCTCTCCACAGGGAAGGGGCCTCAATTTCTGCACCAGTAGCTGAGGTGAAACAGCTTTCCACAAAATGCCGGGAGTTGAGGCTCTAGTTTTCTGACTCATCTTCAAATGTAGTAGGCTGCCTACAACTGAATCCAGACTCTGCTCCATGCAGCTATGGGTAAAGTGAAGTCAGTTTCAACTGACATTTTGAAGGAACAACAGATTCTACGGCAGTGGTGGTGAGCCCATGGCATGCGTGCCACAGAGGGCTGTTATCATTGAAATCTCTTAACAGTTCACCAACACTGTTTTATGGCCTCGTCTGTCTGTTCTTTTTTGTGGTTAACTGCAGTAGAATATTGTATTCATATGTAACTAATAAAGCTCTTTAACCATCAGAATGGAAAGAACTTTCAGTGGGAGGTAGAAGACCTGGATTCTAGCCCCAAATCTCTAATACAGCTTGTTGAGTTTTTAATTTGCTTTTGTTTGAGGCCCCGGGGGTCAAACCCAGGGCCTCCCACCTCCTAGGCAAGTGCTTTACCTCTAAGCTACACCCCTACCCTCCAGCATACTTTATCCCATCGCTTGCCCATATCTCTCTCTGCCTTCATTTCTTCATCGCTAAACAGGGAAGCAGCCCACCCATGCTATCCTCCCCCAAGTGTTACAGAAAACGAGAAGGGAAGTGAAACTCCGAGTTCCGCAGCAGTAGCAGCAGCACCATCCCCTGCCACAGTGCTCATTCTTCCTTCTCCTGCCAACCCCAGCCCAGCAGCATCTCAAGGCCCAAACAGGAGAGGCTCTGGGTTCAAGCAGGCTTTGCTGATGCCCTCAACAGAGGTAACTCCAGTGGAACCAAGAAGGGAAACAAAAACTCGCCTCATCTTGCTTGTTCTCCCACATTACCTACCAACACCACTCTGGATCAGAGATTCTGGAAACCACCTAACTTCTAATGAGGGTTTAAAAACACCAAGAAGAGGGCCAGGGATGCAGCTCAGTGGCACAAAGCCTGCCTGGCATGCACAAGACCCTGAGTTCAATTCCCAGTTTCAAAACAACAACAACAACAACAACAACAAAACAAAAAAACAAAAAAAAACCCCACCACCAGGCAGCAGATGTTCCTGCCCCTTCCTGGCCCAGCACCCTAAAGGTGTCCCTTTGCAGCTACTCAATGCTGTGGTTCTTCCCCCTGGCTCTGCAGGACACCTCACTCCACACCAGCTGGGAGACAGATGTCTGTTCTCTTCAGTGTGAACAGCCTCGCTGTTCACATCAGGCTTTGCGACCAAGGGGGTGTCAGCAGGGCTCGGCAGGAGGTAAAGCAGGCAAATCACTCTCAGGAGGGATGGAAGGTGAAGGCTGGGGCAGGGCAGGGGCACCGGGGCAGTGCTGGCTCAGGGAGCGTGCTGCAGGACAAGCTCTGTGATCTCCGCCCTGCTCCCCAGCCGCATGGGTATCCCATAGTAGGCCGTGCCTGGGCTGACGTATACAAATGTAGCCTGGGCCACTTGGTAGAGACCTACAAAGAAGGGGTTCAGGAGATAAGCCGCCACATTCCAGGGGAAGAGCTGCCCAGCGTGTGTGTGCCCTGAAAGGATCAAGTTAATATCTGGCCGCTCCTGAAGAGCTCTCTTGGCAGCCAGGGGCTGGTGGGCTAGCAAGATGGTGGTGTGGTCTGGGCTGCAGCCCCCCAGGGCCTTGCTGAGGTCCATGCCATGGTCAGAGTAGTGCAGGATGTCTGCTTCGATATCATCCACCCCTGCCAAGCAGATCCAGTCATCACCTTCCCCTTCACCGCCACCATGCCGGGCCCCTGTTGCAGAAATCTTTACATTCTCATTGTGAAGAGGCCGGACATGCAGGGATTCCAGCAGGGCAAACCAGTTAGTGACATCTGATGTGTAGTACTCATGGTTGCCTGTGACAAAGTAGGTGCCAAGGCGTGAATGAAGCTGGCCTAAGGGAGCGACAGCCGTCCGAAGGACAGAGGCTTCCGAATCAGAGAGGTCACCCACAATCACTGTGATATCTGGTTCCAGCACATTCACCATCTTCACAAACAGCTGCATCTTCGTCCTGCCCACGGTAGGCCCCAAGTGGATGTCTGAGAGGAGTGCGATCTTGAGGTTGTTCATAGAAGGAGGCAGCTGATGGATGGGCACTGCCACAGTTTTCACAGCTGGGGGCTGGGCAGCATTCAAAAGGCCCATCACGCTGAGCACAGCGGTCACCACCACTGCCAGGGCAGGCCTGAGCACCAGCCTCTGTGACTTGTCGAGGCTGCCTACCACCCTACCTCTGCGCCAGGCCAAGAGCTGGTAGGCCTGCTCCATCCCACTGAGGATGAAGAGGAAGAACAGCATGATGACATAAGCACCCAGGCAGGAGTAGGCTGCCATGGAAAAGAGATAGGGTTCCTCGGCCACCAAAAAGAGCATGGTGAAGAAACTGGAATGGGCCAGTGCCAGAAACATCATAACGGCCAGCTTCCAAAGCCAGAAACAGATGGACTGACCGGCCTGGGAGTGGTTGAGGTTGCTCACTGTGCTACGCCAAATGTACAGGGAGCCTATGAGCATGAGCGAGTTAACAAAGAGGGTGAGCTGCAGGCGAAACAGCCAACGCCAGGCACTCAGGTCAAGGGTCTCTGCCAGATAGGAACGAGAGATGATCATAGACACGAAGACAGTGACTGCAGTCAGGGTGGCCTTCCAGGCCAGGGACAGCTGCCTGAAGAGCGCCATTTCCTCTGCTCCTAGAAGAGTCCCCGCCAGTTCTGTGGAGGTGGGCGGTGGAAGGTGAGTTCCTTAGAAAAACAGTGACCAACGAGAGGCTTCCAGCTCAGCTCCGCCTGCAACCAGGAACCCGCATCAGCTTTGTGGAATAGAGCATCTCTGTCCTCATTCAAAACCCGAAGGCTGCTTAGACCTGTCCAACCCACCTAGAAACCAAGCCACTCAAGTATCAGTCACTTACTATACTCTACCAGTAAAGGTCACCAGCTGATGACACGATGAGCACTTTTTCTTTCCATGTGTGTGGACTGAACTCAAGTCCTTTGCACTGAGCTACATTCCCAATCCTTTTTTATTTTTATCTTTTTGAGACAGAGTCTGGATAAGTTGCCCAGCCTAGGCTTGAAGTTATGGTCCTCCTGCCTCAGCCTCCCAGAGTGCTAGGATTGCAGGGACATACCACCACACCTGGCTACAATTTTTCTTTTTTTTATAGTGGTCCTATGTGTTTAAAGTTTCTCCACAATGAGCTGAACTTCTTTGACAGTAAGCAAAACAGTATTCTAAGTCAGTGGTTCTCCATTTGTGATCCAAGGAGACCTCTTGGGGGTCCACTTAGTCAAAACTATTTTCCTAATAATACTAAGTTAGCAGTGCTTTTTCCATTCACTCCCTCTCAAGAACAGTGGACTTTTCCAGAGGCTTCCAGGCATGTGACCGGGCAAGAGACTGAATGCAGAAGTAGATATAAAACTGTCGATTAAGACAGACACAATGTAAAACAATACAACTCTAAGAAGAACTGTAGAAGAAATATGCTATTTTTCATTAAAATATATTTATTAACGTGTAATGGATGTACTACAGAAATTAGTATTTTAAAATTTTGTCTAGGACAGTTAAAGATCCAGACCACTGTTCTACATAAATTCAAAAAGGAAAATAATAGTACCTTTCTTCAGCTCTAGGTCCAAGAGGGACTCTGAGACACCTAAGAATTTCCGCAGTGCCAGCCTCCCCGTGTGGGCCTTAGACGGGACATTTGCCACCCATCTGAAGATGTCACGCGAGACTGGCCACCTATCACTCAAAGAGCTGCTCTGTGGACCTGTTCCTCAGCCATAACTCCTATCTCTTCCACTTCCCCCCTTAAATAACTGCCAAGATCTGCCTTCCCCTCCGCCCCTTACCCTGCTTAATTCCTCTTCACCTGCCGCTCTCACAGCTGGGACTCCAGGCCTCTCAATCAAGAAAAGCTTGTCTTAAAAACAAAACGAAAATGCGGACAAAAGAATCACACAGGTGGGAGAGGGACAAGTCTTTTTTTCCCCTCAAATGAAAACATTTTCAGCAGCTGCTTCCAAATACAGTGGTGCTTCGGTTCACAAACCCAATTCTCTCCACGACTCTGGTCACAAACCAAACTGGCGAACCGAATCAAATTTCCCCATATTCATACTGAACCTAACTATTGATTTTGATTCGGTTCTCATCCAACACGATTTACGAACAGAATCGTGGAAAGAATCAAGTACAAAACTTTCAACCTGGGGGGAGGGCGATTTAGCTCAGGGGCACCACACCTGCCTTGCAAGCACAAGGTCCTAAAATCGATTCCCAGTACGGGGGTTGGGGGACGGCTTTCAAACCTGGTTTCCAATAGATTTTGTCATAGGTTACTGACAGCCTTTCACCTAAAGCTGTACTTTTTAAGTCATCGGGCTAGAATTCTATCAGCATGTACTTAAAACACGCCACAGGCCCGGCCCATCTGAACTCCGGAGGAAACAAAGTTGATTTGTTGATGCAGGGCGGTAGAAACCACGTTTGATTGCGTCCTAGCTGCCCTTCCCGCAGGTGCGCGGCCCCTCACCTCGCCTCGCCTGGGGGCTCCCAGGTGCTCACCCCACGCCTCGCCAGGCCGCGCTCATCAGCGCTGACGCCCACCACCTGCAGCTGGTCTCGTCCCACCCTTAATCTGGCCCTCAAAACTCTAAAGAAAAAGCGCACCAGCCTGCAAAGAAAAACCAAAAGCCCCCCACCAAAAACAGACACAGGCGGCGGGGCCTGGAGAGAGGGGGATGAGATGTCTGAAAAAGTAGAACACCCCGAAAGAATTTCATCCCAGGTTCCCATCGCCCGGCTTCTCCGGACCTGGTTTTTCTCCTTCCGGAGCGCTCAGCAGAGCACGCGCTGGGTCACGGCGGGCAGTCACCCGCGCAACCTGGAATCCCTCTCCCGAAAAACCAAGCTGGAAGGGTCAGGTGCACCTCACCTGCCGAGCTCGCAGCACAAATGGAAACACTAGTCTTGCGAAAGGGTCAGCC
>NW_022900940.1:21416412-21419640 GCF_012274545.1 Fukomys damarensis | reverse complement strand
AACTGAGGACCTGCGCCTGGCCCCGCCCCGCCCCGCCCCTGGGGCGGCTCCGCCCCGCCAGTTCTGGGGACCCTGGAGTCGAGTTCACACTCAGCCTAGTGACTTCTACGTGATCTCGCCCCGGCCAGCGGCGGCTGGAGGGAAGACCTTTTGGAATGGAGACCGGGAGGCCCTGCAGTCAGCTGCTTGGTAATGCGCACAGGGATTGGATAAGGACTGGGGGCTCCTTATGCGTGGCGGGCTGTAGAGCACTGCAGGGGGAAGTTGACAACAGCTAAACCCAGACGCGCTGGGTAGACCCTCAACCGCGTAGAACTCCAAAGCAGGGTTTTGCCGATTGTGGTCTGTAGCCCAGCTGAATCCACAAGACGTAGAACTCGTTAGAAATGCAAATTTTGCAGCCTCATCCCGGAAACCCTGACTCAGAAATTCTAGGGATGGAGCCCAACTATGGGTTACGCTTGGTATAAGCCCTCCAAGTTTTTCCGATGCACACTCAAGTTTGAGAATCACGCTCTAGGTTACTAAATTTGGAAATGTGATTCACTGTGGCACAATTATTCCGTGTACCAGCCCCCCAGGTCACCGGCGTCTGAAGTTTTTCTTTAATCGTAGTTTTTAATGGATAAGAGCAGCAGCACTTCCCACCTTTCGGTGCTGTATTTAATCCTCTCAGTAACTGTGTTGCCGGCAGAGCCGTCAAAGGAGCATGAAATTCTAGTATTTTTCTCATCGTGAGTTAACTTGTCTGGGGCCTCCAGCATGACCAGATCTTAGTCTACAGTTAACATTTTTTTCCCTGGCTGGAACCCTGCACTCTGAAAATCCCACTGTCTCCTACTGCACAGGTTTCAGCTTTAATCAAAATGGAGGAAGGAAACTTTAGGGAACTTGCTTTTAAATACATAAAGTTAAAATGTTCCAGCTTTATCGAGCTATAATTTACACACGCTATTAAATTCAATTATTTAGATGTCTTTTTTTGGTTGTTATTAATTTCTTATTTTGAAAAATAAACATGAAGCCAGGCATGGTGGTACATGACTGTAACCCAAGCACCTGGGAGGCTGAAGCAAGAGGATCGTTGCAAGTTCGAGGCCAGCCTGGGCTACCTAGTGAATTCAAGCCCAGCCTGAATTACACAGGAAGACGTTGTCTCAAAAGTAAATAGATAAACGTGTGGTTAAATTATATTACTGACAAAAATTCTTCCCCGTCAAGACTTTAGTTGGTTCCTGTTACTGTAGATAGCTAAGTTAGGCAGAGAGTGCTAGGCAGGTAGAAAGAGACAGAGATGAGGCAACCAAGCCTGTGGTCAAGGCTTGTGCCCAAGATGGAGACATGATGGCCAGGCCTGCGAGCCTCTCCAGAGGTAGTGCAGAGCTGTGCTGCTGCAGCTATCACCCTGTGGTCCAGTAAGCCTGAACAGTGACCAGAACATTCCGACCCTCACTCCCACCCCTTCCAGAAATGCCTTCGTTCTTCTCCTGAGTATGTACCCTTGCTGCAAGCTTTGTTTCTCTATTAAATCAATATCAGCTACATGCCTGTAATCCCAGCACTCGGGAAGCTGAGGCAGGAGGATCGCTGTGAGTTCGAGACCAGCCTGGGCTACATAGTGAGTTCCAGGTTAGTCTCAACTACATAGTGAGACCCTGTCTCAAAAAACAAATAAACAAAAATCAGCTAGTGGCTGGACATATCAGCCTCTAGGTTCATTATAGTTTGGCCTAAGGTAACCTGTGGTGTGATTTTACTGTATGAAAACCCTCTAAACAAAGAGCCTTGGCAGCAAATCCACTTCCAGAACCCCTCCTGCCTCTCAAGTTTTTAGGAAACAAGGGCATCATCTTTACAAGTGACTCTACCAATTCAGAAAAAAAGATGAGGCGACAGAGCTGAATGTGATGGTACGTGTTTATAATTCGAGCACTCTGGACGGCTGAGGCAGGATTGTAAGTTTGAGGCCAGCCTGGGCTCCTTACTGAAACTCTGTCACAAAAAACAAAAACAAACTAAACAAAAACCAAAAACAAATAAAAAACTGGAGAGAATTGACAAAACGGCAATCCAGAGCTGGTATTACAAGTATGAAGAGAACCTGAGAAAGAAAAGCAAATGTGGAAAAATGTTAACATTTGGGTAATCAAGGAAGCAATTTTGTACAGTTTTTCCAAGTCTGAAATTACTTCCAAATGAAGTTTAAGCCTAGCGTTCCAGAGGCTGAAGCAGGAAGATGGACGTGATTTCAAGGTCAGCCTGGTTACAGAGTGAATTCGAGGCCAACCTGACCTGCATAGTGAGGTGTCTCAAAAAAAAAAAAAAAGAAAAGAAAAAAGAAAAAGAAAAAAAACAGGGCCAGGGGATTTAGCTCAGTCGTGCTGCTGCCTGCCCGGCAAGTTTCTGAGTTTGATCCCTGATACTAACAAACAACAAACAAAAATGAAGTTTAAAAAATTCTTACACATGAAAAATTCAACTTTTCCCTCCTTTTTTCCCAGCCTAGACTCAATGCTATAATATACATTAGGAAAGAGGCATTTTCAGTGAACTGAGACACGCAGAATTTAGGGTCAACTGAGAGCCAAGGACCAAACCTAACCCTCTGCCTCCTTATGAATGGCCTCCAGCTAAGAATAGTTTTTACATTTTTAGTTGAAAGACAAAAAAAAAAAATCCTATCTATGACATTTGAAAATATGAGATTTAAGTATCAGTGTCCATAAATAATATTAGAACACAATCACCTCCAATTCGCTGTCTGCCCAGCTTATACAGGAATTCCTATACCAAAAGTTATTTTAAAAGGAAAAAATAGGCCGGGGATTTAGCTCAGTGGTTCCACCACCTGCTTTGCAAGTGGAAGGACCCAAGTTCAATCGCCGGTACCAAAAAAAAAAGTAAAAAATAAAAATAACCAAGATCTCCAACTAAACTATAATGACATTTCTGCTGTGCAGCAATCCTTATCCTTCTTGCATGTCTTTAATCTGTCACAGAAGTCCTGTGCCCCATGTCTTGGAATTATGTTGCACCACACGGCTCTGGCCATGCAACAGTAAAGAAGATAAATTTGTGAAAAATGCCTAGAGAGGTCTGCCTTAGCAGGACACAAAATGACTTTGTTCCCAACATTCATCTTGCTTTCCTCTTACCATCTCTTACCTGTGAAGCACCTCTGTTTCCCAGGGACTGTCAGCCGCATCTTTGTGTGATTTTTTTTTATAT
>NW_022900940.1:21411116-21411992 GCF_012274545.1 Fukomys damarensis | reverse complement strand
AAAAAAAAAAAAGAAAAGAAAAAAGAAAAAGAAAAAAAACAGGGCCAGGGGATTTAGCTCAGTCGTGCTGCTGCCTGCCCGGCAAGTTTCTGAGTTTGATCCCTGATACTAACAAACAACAAACAAAAATGAAGTTTAAAAAATTCTTACACATGAAAAATTCAACTTTTCCCTCCTTTTTTCCCAGCCTAGACTCAATGCTATAATATACATTAGGAAAGAGGCATTTTCAGTGAACTGAGACACGCAGAATTTAGGGTCAACTGAGAGCCAAGGACCAAACCTAACCCTCTGCCTCCTTATGAATGGCCTCCAGCTAAGAATAGTTTTTACATTTAAAAAATTCTTACACATGAAAAATTCAACTTTTCCCTCCTTTTTTCCCAGCCTAGACTCAATGCTATAATATACATTAGGAAAGAGGCATTTTCAGTGAACTGAGACACGCAGAATTTAGGGTCAACTGAGAGCCAAGGACCAAACCTAACCCTCTGCCTCCTTATGAATGGCCTCCAGCTAAGAATAGTTTTTACATTTTACATTTTTAATCATCTTGCTTTCCTCTTACCATCTCTTACCTGTGAAGCACTTCTGTTTCCCAGGGACTGTCAGCCGCATCTTTGTGTGATTTTTTTCTATTGGTTTTGACTTTTTTGGTCATTATGTTTTGTTTTTCCTTTCATGTCTGATCTATACCCAAGGCCCCATTTCTCCTTTACGGAGGCACTGTAGATTTAGTCCACTCTTGGTTTTGGAGGGTTCTGTGTGTGTGGTACTGGAGGAGTAAACCCAGTGCATGCACTGAACTACATCCCCGGCCCCTTTTTTGTTTTTTTCCTCCCCTCTCTCTGCCTCCATTTTTTTTTTTTTTTTTTT
>NW_022900940.1:21407393-21410819 GCF_012274545.1 Fukomys damarensis | reverse complement strand
CTTGCACTCAATGTAGCCCAGCTGGTCTCTAACTCACGGTGACCCTCCTACCTCAGTCACCTGAGTACTGGGATTATAGGTGTGTGCCACCATGCCTGGGTCTTGTCTTTCTTTTTAAATCACTATTTGTTTGTTTGTGACAAGGTCTCACTGTAGAGTCCAGGCTAGACTCAAACTTGTGATCCTCCTGCCTCAGCCTCCTGAGTAGATGGGATAACAGGCATGTGCACCATGCTCAGCCTCTCTTTTCTTATAACCAGATGTGCAGAAGTGGTTTACTCCTCTGAATAATCACAATCATTTCTGGCTAGATCAGAGGTTACAACTAGATGTGGTCAGTAAGGCTATTTGACTTGACACCCACCATGTTGGCCCACTGGTATTTTAAATTTAATTTCTAGAGTTGTTGTCATTTAATCAGGGAGGCATTTTCAGTGAACTGAGACACACAGAATTTAGGGTCAACTGAGAGCCTAGGACCAAACCTAACCCTCTGCCTCCTTATGAATGGCCTCCAGCTAAGAATAGTTTTTACATTTTTAGTTGAAAGAAGGCAAAAAAAAAAAAAATCCTATCTACGACATTTGAAAATATGAGATTTAAGTATCAGTGTCCATAAATAATATTAGAACACAATCACCTCCAATTCGCTGTCTGCCCGGCTTATACAGGAATTCCTATACCAAAAATTATTTTAAAAGGAAAAAATAGGCCGGGGATTTAGCTCAGTGGTTCCACCACCTGCTTTGCAAGTGGAAGGACCCAAGTTCAATCGCCGGTACCAAAAAAAAAAAAAAGTAAAAAATAAAAATAACCAAGATCTCCAACTAAACTATAATGTGGACATTTCTGCTGTGCAGCAATCCTTATCCTTCTTGCATGTCTTTAATCTGTCACAAAAGTCCTGTGCCCCATGACTTGGAATTATGTTGCACCACACGGCTCTGGCCATGCAACAGTAAAGAAGATAAATTTGTGAAACAGTCAGCTGACAGTTTCCCCACATGCTCCAGTAAAGCTGATAGCGGTGTGTCAGGGACTCAACCTTGTCACGTGACAGTCACAGGGCTTAGGAGGTCTCTGTCCCCATTTATCCCTTCAGGACTCTGAGATATCTCAAAACATCAGATGCCTAGAGTGAGGTCTGCCTTAGCAGGACACAAAATGACTTTGTTCCCAACATTTGTCTTGCTTTCATGGATTAGCTGAGGTGGCCCAGTGTCCAGTCAGTCATTACCTCAGTTCTAGGATCTAGTTTCATAGCTCTGGAGGAACCCTCACAGACATGATTGCTGTTGCTTGGGAGGGGGCTACCTCTGCCCTCTCAGAAGGGTAACTGCTCCTGTATGGGTATGGTGGTCTGGAAGGCTCTGCTTTTCCTGGAATCTGGAGTGACTGTAGGTTTGGAGATTTCTAGGTGTTGCTCTAGGGTTCTGGAGCTAGATGTAAAGAGCTGGCATCTGGGTATTACTTTAGTTACTCTTATGTTGGTGTACTCGAGGTGGGGATGAAGTAGAATGGGTAAATTCAAGGCCAACAGAACCCCCTGAAGTGATTAAGATGCCTATATGCAGGGCTGAGCAGTGATCTGGTTCTGAGTTTTAATGTAATAAGGGAGACAAAAAATTGAGTTTTGGGCTGGGGATTTAGCTCAGTGGTTCTGCTGCCTGCCTTGCAAGCACAAGGTCCTGAGTTCAATCCCCTGTGCAAAACAATAACAAAAAAAATTGAGTTTTGGGCTGGGGATTTAGCTCAGTGGTTCTGCTGCCTGCCTTGCAAGCACAAGGTCCTGAGTTCAATCCCCTGTGCAAAACAATAACAAAAAAAATTGAGTTTTATTGTCTCCTTTTAATATATTGTTATAAATAATCTACTTGTCAAAAAACAGGCTCTTGGGGCTGGGGATTGAGCTCAGTGGTTCTGTTCCCTGACTGGCAAGCGTGAGGTCCCGAGTTCAATCCTGGGTACCAAACCAAACCAAATAGGCTCTTTGTTGTATGAAAAAGTTTATTCCGGTGAACAGGGACTAGAATTGGGAACTAAAATCAGATTTTAGCAGCTAGTAGGGAAATATCTTTATCTGTGAGTAGATGGGCTAACATTGGGAGGGAGAGACAACAGCCAGCAGGGAAGGAAGGCTATACATATATAGATTTTGGGGAAGGGGCTATAATCATAAGGAATTGTTTTTTGGTACAGAGGATTGAACTCAGGACCTTGCACTTGCAAAACAGGCAGTGGAACCACTGATCTAAATCCCCGGCCCTAATCATAAGGAATTTTTATGACTTGGATGCCCAAGAACGGTCTTCTCAGGTGGGGATATAGTTACTGGACTTCTCAGTGCCAGGGGTGTTGTATACCACATTTTGAGTCTCTTTGCCCTATTTACTGGGAAGCTGCTGTTTGCTGAAAGCAGCCTGTTTTTTTCCTGTTGGTTTAGGACAGGCCAGACACCTACCTTTATTTCTTCTATCATACTTCATTATCTCTCTCTTTTTTTTTTTTTAATTGGTACCAGGGATAGGACTCAGGACCTTGCACTTGTGAGGCAGATGTGGTGTCATTGAGCTGAATCCCTGGCCCTTTGCCTGAATTCTTAAAAAATGCCAGTGGCATGGCAAGAAAAGCTGAGGAACCAGTCTAGGTTAAAGGTTATGAAATAGAGGTGACAACTAGATGCCACAGCGATCCTGACCTAGCCAGAGAAAAAAGTGCTAGAAAAGACATTACTATATTGAAACAGTTGGCAAAACCAGCATAGGGGACAAAGATCATTAAAGGCTTCCTAAATGTTCAATTTCCTGAATTTGATTGTCTGTACTTCTATTCTTAGAGTGTACATAAAGATGTAAAGGGCGAACGGGCCTCACATACACAAACTGCTTTTGAATGGCACGGTAACAATCTTGTGAATCTTGAGGAAGGGTATATAACCGTGCAACTTCCCTGAAAATTGTTTGAGGAATATTTTAAGTGCTGTTTTTGACATTCTATCCATATCTTTCAATGTATACGAACAAGTTTCTCTGGCACATTCCGAAAAGTGGAGCCTAAGTCATAATGCATGTGTGTCAACTTGCTGCACTGTTCAGTTTGTAGGTGTGCAGCACCGGCCATACCAGGGTACTCATTTAGAAATGCAAATCCTCAGATCCTCATTCCAGGCTTGCTGAATCGGAAACTGTGGGCGTGCGGCCCAGGAATCTGCATTTTCACATTCCTCCAAGTGATTAAGTGTAGGCAGCGCTCATCTATGCCCCATCAGGGCCGCATCTGGCCAGCATAGTGCGGCCTCCCCGCGAATGAACTGCAGCGCGCGGGACCACTCGTTGCACAGCCCTTACCTCGCCCAGCGGTCGCACGGATCCCGCTAAGTGGGGAGGGGCGGCCGGACGGGGCGGGCCGGAGGCTGGTGTCCCGCCT
>NW_022900940.1:21385509-21406715 GCF_012274545.1 Fukomys damarensis | reverse complement strand
TCCTGGCCCCGCCCCCGCCGGCTTTTCACAGCGCCTCCTAGGCCGGGCTCACCCTCCAGGTCCCCTGCAAGTCCTGCTTCTTAAGCAAGGATGAAAATACTATTTTTTGAAGCACTGTACTAAGGTAGAAAGTAAGTGATGGGACGCAGCACTGTCTGGCACCCAACAATGTGCCTGAAAAACGTTGCCTCACGTAACAGAGGCAGAGTTCTTTTCTGTAGGTCCTGTTGACGGTCGCCTTTTCTCAGCTGAGACCGACCCGCACAGTGACGCGGAAGACAACCCGAGGAGCCAGCGAGTCCCTCTTCCAGAGGAGGAGCTCGAGGCCAGGCGGGGCGCGGACTCTGTGAGGACGTGTCCGGCCCTCCCGAGGAGCCTGGGTGTGGTGATTCCTCGGGCTGACCCTCTCAGTTCCCTGTTTCATCTACAGTTTAACACAGTTCACTGCTTCCTTTTTATAGCTGCTTAAACTCCGTCTGTGATTGCTGGCTCAAAATAACTACAAATTGCAGTTCTCTATGCATTGAGTCCTCAAACTGCAGGCTCACCAGGTTTTAAAAAGGGGTTGAGCCGAGCATGGTGGCGCATGTGTGTACTCTTATTACTGAGAGGCTGAAACAGGAAGATCTCAAGTTGGAGCCCAGCCTGGGCAGTTTAGTTACTTATGGAGGCAGTGTCTCAAAAATATAGAAAGAGCTATGGATGCAGCTCAGTACAAAGGCCCTGGGTTCCATCCCCAGTGCAGGAATCGGATGAATTCTGTTACTGGACATAGAGGCTTCAGTGTAATGGGTCAGCACAGGGTTCAGCCCACAGAACTCCCACATAGCCCAATTTCTACTTCCGCTGGTTGAAAAGATTTTTAAGGGATATATTACATTTATTCTAATGACTACAAAAACAGATTGATCACATATCCCAGACTCTGGATGTAGAAGGGTTTTTTTCCTTCATTTTGAGTCCTTTGAATACTATAAGTTAGTTCTGTTTTTCAGAACTTACTGAGACAGGCCTGTGTATGTTGCATTCATACAAGCAATAAAACAATACAAAAGACCCTTCAGAATTCTAGAAAAGCTGGTTTATTTCTATGCCAGTTACAGTTTTATATAAAATAGCAGTTTTGTGAATGTCCTAACCAAAAAAAGACAAAGAAAAAATTTAAAAATAGAACCTGGTTGAGATTAATAAAATTCCAGAGTTTTGAAAATGACAGCTGGCTCATCCAAGCACTATTTTTAAAGCTAAAAAATAACTTAATTTTTTTTAAGAGTAGGAGGAATTTATTGAGAGAAAGATAGTTTCTGTCTAAGAGAGACAGAAGGGGCTCTGCAAAGTGGATTGTCCTGTCTGACTCTCTTTTTTTTTAAATAACTTTTGGCAGATACTCTCTGGACCAAGTTAAGTCACAAAAGCAAGGCAGGCACATTTTATTTTTAAATGTGGAGAATGCTAGAAGCTCTGTTTTCTTGGTGTTTTGTTTTGTTTTGAGACAGTCTCTCACTATGTGGTTGTGGCTGTCTGTGAACTCACTGTATAGCCCAGGGTGGCCTCCAACTCATGGTAATCCTCCTGCCTCAGCCTCCCAAGTGCTGGGATTACAGGTGTACACCACCATGTCCAGCTCTCTGATTTCTTTACTACACAGATGAATTTGAAGAAATGGTATTGGAAAGACTTCATGAGACCTTAACTTCATGAGACCTTAAGGCATTGGCTTTCAAGAGATTAGGATACTTGTAATATATCTACAAAACCCTTTACAAGATTTAAAATACTCAAGTGAGTAGAACACCACCTGTTTTAGTATCTTGAGTTTTGTTTTGTTCTTTTTCTTTGCATTACTGGGCATTGAGCAAGCACATTGACCCATCTCTCCAGTCCTTTTTTGTTATTGTTAATCTTTTCACTTTTTATTTTAAGACCGCTCTTGTCAAGTCACCAAGTTTCCCAGGCTGGACTCAAACTTGTGATCCTGCTGCCTCAGCCTTCCAGAGCGCTGGAATTACAGGTGTGCACTACCACACCAAGGCTGTATTTTGAGATCTCTAATGGGACAGGGAAAGTTAGGAATTTTATTAATAAACGTGAATGTTCACTCAATTTGTTTCAACTGAAGATGTCACTGAAAAAGTGACTTTTAGTGGAGATAAAGTATGGTTTTATTTCTCAATGATGTTTACATTCTCAAACTCTGTACATGGGTAGGGATAAAATGGCATCAGGCATGCCTGTTCTTCCTGGCATCTGAAGGCCGGACTACGTGCTGCCTGCTGTGGTGCTGTGGGTCACTGTTGTGGTGTAGTTCTGGTTCAAGGTCTTCATTTTGGTGATGCCCAGTGTGCTACCCTGCAGGCAAAGTCAGAAACGGGGCCCACACTTGATCAAGTCTGGAGAGCTTGTTGCGCTTTGAGCCAGAGGGAGCTGGCCCGCCT
This sequence comes from Fukomys damarensis, assembly GCF_012274545.1. NCBI lineage: Eukaryota > Metazoa > Chordata > Mammalia > Rodentia > Bathyergidae > Fukomys > Fukomys damarensis. The sequence continues at coordinate 21,404,280 of NW_022900940.1, read as the reverse complement.
GCTGTGCCATTCATAGGTGGGATCTTCTCATGCGGTGGCTCTCAGAGCCCGTGGTAGGGTGGTGGGTGCTCTTGCTGTCAGAGGTGCTGTTCCAGCTGGAGAGCTGGGGTGAAGGAAATAAAGCTCCCTCCTTTTTTCCTGTATTGGGGAGTTGAACGCAGGGTATACTTAAGTATATACCCAGCTATTTATTATTTTATTTTGAAACTGAGTTGCCCAGATCAGTCTTGAGCTTACAATCTTCCTGCCTCTGCCTCCCAAGTAGCTGGGGTTATGGGGGCAGCCACTATGCTGGGCTTCCACTGTTATTTATTTACCTATTTTTCAGTGCTGGGATTGAACCCAGTGCCTCAGGCACTCTAGGCAAGTGCTCTACCAAGGAGTTACATCCTCGACCCAAGAATTACCCTTTTCTATTTTGGGAAGGAGGTACATTTTGCAAAACTCAGACCCTAAACTAGAGGCCTTAAAAAGACTACTCAGAGCTGGGGGTGATGGGACACGCCTGTAATGCCAGAACTCTGGGAGGCTGAGGCAGGAGGATTGCAAGTTCAAGCCCAGCCTGGGCAATTCAGAGAGTTGACAAGACCGTGTCTAAAAAACCCCCCAAAAAACAAAAAACCAAAAAGGGTTGTGGAGATGTAACTCAGTGGGAAGGCTCCAGGTTCACTTCTCAGTACTGCAACCCGCAATAAGCAAACAAATAAATAGATAATATCCCACCACCCCCACCATCGCTGTATTCTCTGTCTAAATACTCTTCCAAAAAGGAGACTAATTTCTTTGGCAAATGCTTTAAAAAGCCTGTATTCGGGGCCCCTGCCTGTCTCCTACCTGCCAGGCCTCTTGGAAGCTTCCTTAGCCTTCAGCTTTGACGTCTGGGAGACTGCCCTCGTCTCCACCCACCTCTCCTCCCACAGGGCAGCCTCAGTTTGGAGGCAGTAGGGTACAAATACGTGTGGCCCTATGATTCTCAGGAATCGGAGTGTCTTTCTCCAGACCAGTGAACCAGGCCCTGCGTCCCACTTCCGCGGCACTGGCTGCAGTGACCACGCTCCTCCACCAGAGACGCCCGTGATTCAGTCCAGGTCGGTGAGGTCCTCCTCACGTCCCCAAAGGGAGGCGTCTACGCCCCCACACACCAGTCCTCCCCAAGACTTCAGCCTTCTTGGAGCTGCAGCCAGGGCTCTAGCCCTAAATTTCCGGGGCTCCAGCCGCTGCTGCTCCTGCAGACCTGAGGGAAAACTTTTTCTCTGCTCTCTGATAGTCACCTTTTGGCCACTCCTGACCCCAGCCCACGTCCTCTCCGCTCAAACCTGCTAAGTTCTCCCAAGAGCACAGGGCTTCTGCCACGTGGGTACCTTTTCACTCTACCACTCACCGACTCCTCCTGGGGCAGAGAAACTCATAGTCAGCTGGTCACTGCTTCAGGGAGCAGAAGTGGAAGCAAAAAGAGGGAGAATATGAATCAATTTTATAAAAATGTTATGTGGTCGTAATGTCATTATGTTCAGATCACAGGTACTTACTGCGCCCTGCCTTGTCCCAGGAACTGTGCCGGACACCTGGGATGCAGGGACGCACAGCTGGGTTCTACAAGGATCAATCTGGTGGGGGAGAAACGCATTAGCTGAGATTACAGGGAGGTGTAAAAAGTGAGAAGTCGGTGCAGGGATGACAGAAAGAGGCTCTTAAGGGCTTCACACAAGTGCTCTACACTGTGCTACATCCCAGGCCTTTTTTATTTTATTTTGAGTGAGAGTCTTGCTAAGTTGCCCTGGTAGGCCTTGAGCTTGCAATCTTTCCGCCTCAGCCTCCCAGTAGCTGAGTTAACAGGTGTGCGCTATTTCACCCAGCAAGAGAGGCTCTTAACTGAGGCTATTAGGCAAAAGAATTTAAGCATAGATGTCTTATGAAGGTGGGAATCTTTTTCCTATTTTGTTTATTGATACCAACCCACTTCCTAGAAGCAGTGCCTGCATAAAAGCCTCTCACAAGTATTTCCCAAGTGAACAGATGAGTGACTGAGGAGGTGGTAAGTGTCCCCGAAAATGGAGGCAGAAGGTTCTGTGAGAAGTTTGGGGAAAAAATAATACATTTGTGTTGTTTCCAGTGGAAAAGACATAGTGCAGTAACCCTGAGTAATCTGAAGGAAGGTTACCAAGGCAGTTATTTACAAGGGTGCATGGTGTGTGGGGAACCCAGGAGAGACTGTGTAGTCCACCAGGTCTAGTACCGGTGGAGTATGACCACCTGTTTCAGTCAGCTTTTCATGGCTGTGTCAAAACACCCAATATGAAAAATTTAAGGGAGGAAAGGTTTATTTTGGTTCATGATTTCAGAGGCTTCAGTCCATGGTCAGCTGGTTCTATCACTTTATTTTTCTTTTTCGTACAGGGGATCAAACTCTGGCCCTTGTGCTTGCAAGGCAGGTGGCGGAACCACTGAGCTAAATCCCTAGCCCTGGTTCTATCACTTTTAACATGTGGTTACACAAAAACATCATAGAGAAAGAGCAGAATGGAGGAAAGCTATGGGGGGCGGGCACGAGCGAGAGAGAGAGCGAGAGAGCGAGGAGAGAGAGAGAGAGCAAACTAGAGCCAGAGTTGCAGGGCTCTGGATCAAGGTAATAGTCCCCAAGATGATGCCCCATGACCCCACTCTCTTCTATTCATCCTATTTCCTAGGTTCCATCGACTCCCAAAAATGTCACGAATTTTACAAAACCCACTGATAATGGATTAATCCACTAATGAAATTAGAACCCGTATGATCCAGTCAGCATTAGCAAGTGCCCATTAACCATATTACCACCACCCCTTGGCCAGAAGGGGCAAAGGAAACAGCAGCCACTAGAACCTGAAAGGAGACAGTCTGTGGAGAGGGCTCCCGGAGAGAAGCGAGGCCTTCGTTAAGTCACAGCCCAGCGTGAGCGCAGGGAGGGAGGGAACCAGGAGATGAAAAAGCCCAAACTACTGTCCTCCCTTTCTCCAGTCTTCTCTGGGCCCTCAGCACTGAGCCCCTCTGGAGCTGGAGGGGAGGAGTCTGTCGTAAAAGCACTCGGCCTCCCGGGACACAGGCAGAGTGGAGATGGGGAAAGGCGCAGCAAGACGCTCATGCTGTGGGGGCGAACCAAGTCTTGGTGGACACCGGAAGTCACGGAACCCTAAACCGGAAACATTGCTTAGGAACACAAAATTATGCAAGGGCTTGTTGTCAACAAGTTACCGAAAGGACCTTGTTTTGCAAAACTCACTGTGCAGCATCCATTGAGTGGAAGTTATCTTTCTTCTTTGTACTCAGGCAAATAATCTCCCGAAGGCTATTGCAGCAGCTCACACCTTCCTACTGAAGCATCCTGATGATGAAATGATGAAGAGGAACATGGAGTATTATAAGAGCTTGCCTGGGGCCGAGGACTACATTAAAGACTTGGAAACCAAGTCATATGAGGTAGATTCAGACTATGTCTATTTGACCAGGGTCTCTCTATATATTCCAGGCTGACCTCACATTATCAGTGATCCTTCTGCTTCAGCCTCCTGCGATTATAGGCGTATGCCATCCTATCCAGCAGATTCAGACTTTCACACGGTGGTCAGTGCAATGTGGTTTTTGTTAAAGAAATGTATCAGTGAACAGCTATTGACATCGAAGACCTCTAGTGATTTTTTGGGGTGACATTTGAGGAACATTATGACATTAGAAAAATTGGCTTTTTAGCACAAAATGGATCTGTAAGGTGAGTTTTTACCTTCCATGGAGATTTTAAAGCTACCTCTCCCTTAAATTCTTCATTTTGCACATATAGTTATTTGTTTAGTTTTCAGAAAATAAAGACATACCTTAGAAATCATGCAAAAATGGCAAGGAACACAGGATAGAAAAACGTCTCCATTTTTTTCATGTTTCCGTTTTCATTTGTTTCCAAATATAAAAAAAAATCAAAATTCTTGCACCAATCATCTCAAAGGAGACTATGCAAAGCAACTCATTGTTTACAACAATCATCTCTCCTTTTCAGTTTTTCTGCTTTATACAATGGTGTGACTAATAGAAAACTGGGTATCATGTGTATGGCTGGAAAATGTCCTCTCTTCCCAAAAATAGTATGCAGGGCAGTTCCTACTTTTCCTGCAAGTCAATTTACAATAACTGCTTATTTTCTGTCTAGATAGGAGGCACATGAAACCGAAATTTAGCTGCCCAATTTTATTCATTTCCCCAAAATGGATGGACAGTATCAACGCAGTAAACTTTGGAGAGTTGAGATAGCAGATGTTATTTATCTGTAGAAGATTCAACTATTTAGGTCTGAAAGTGTTGGCTTTTTCTCTTAACTCTCCTCAAGACTTTCCGCTCTAATTTTGCTAGATGGGGCTCCAGAAGAACACCTCCTGAGAATTTAAGTGTGAAAACTGTTCCATTGTAATATACACATTTTTGGGCTGGGGATTTAGCTCAGTGATTCCGGTGCCTGCCTCGCAAGCACAAGATCCTGAGTCGGATCCCTGGTACAAAAAAAAAAAAAAAATTCCTAGTTACAAATTTTTGCTAATTACATAGCCTAAAGACAGCTCAGTTTGTTAAATAAATGGCACGGAAGAAAATCCTGACCCAAGTGGCACTACTTAGTTCAAATGTTTCTGACCAAAGAAAGTTATATGACAATATTTATACTCTAACTTAGGAGATGGCTGGCAAACTATATTTTTACATGCCAAATACATATTCCAATAAAGTTTCTAAAATAAGTAGATGCATTATTGCCTTTAATCATAAGTCTCCATTTTAAATGAAACTGAGAGACCTATTTTGCATACACAACTTAGTAAAGAGTTAACAGAATAGAGGATACTTAAGTCAGTGAATCTACAAAGGGGAATTCTGATGAGAATTCTGAAGAATAAGCATCTAACTCTTTTGAGCCCTGGCAGTGGTCAGGGTCCATCAAACTCAGACATCGGGGCACCTGGGCACCACGGAAGGTTAGGGCAAGGCTGAAAACAAGGGCATGGCGTGAAAGTTTCCGTGAGGAACTGTAGTTCCCAAGGCCTGATCACAGGGTTTCTGGTAGTATGACCAGACTTCAAGATCAGGTTTTCACTGGCGAGGACCCTCTTTTCTGGGAGCCTTTAAGGTTTCCAGGGAAGACTTGTCCATCCTTCTCCAGGGCTGGCGGGGTGTCTGTGCTTGTGTGCTGGTATCTGAGAGCTGGCCTGGGGAGAGGAGCAGTGGGCCACCCACGCTGAGTGTGAGGACTTCCCTGTTTCCTGGCTTTCAGCCTGAGGCGTCCTTCTCAGCCTCCTGTGCCTGTCTGCAGTGTCTGGGTGGAATATCTCTCTGGGAGAAGCTGCCAGGCTCTGGTGAAGAGCGGCTTTGAGATCTGTGATCTCTTGGATGGGCAGGTAGTGCGGGGAGGAACCTCAACTCCCACGGCCCTCTTCAGACTTTCGGCTCTGCCTTCAGTTCTGTGTCCCCCATCTCCCGTGGTCCTCTGTGCCTGCCGGACATGTAGCTCCCTTCCCCTCAGGACTCTCCTCTGATGTTTGTGTCTTTCCAGAAGTTGTTATGTCTCTTGTATGCTGCCTGTTCCTTTGGTGTCCTCATAAAAAGGACATGTGCCCTTTTCTTTTCTTCACTGCTGCGTGCCCTGGGCTTGGGGAGCAGAGAGCACTGTGTTTACCTGGAAGTCAGCTGGTCCCTTTGCTCCCTCTGGGAGCCCTGCTGGGTGTGGCTGGGCTGCCCTCCTTTGCACTCTGGCTGTCTGACTCTGTTTGGCTTCCTTCTGCTATGCCTGCTACCATCCTGCTTCTGCAAGGCCAGCGGCCCAGAGTAGCTGCTCATTTATTCATTCTATGGGAAAGACACCTTTGGGTTTCTGCCTGTCTTACTGACAGGGACCACTGCCTGCTTAGAAAGCTGAAAGAGGTTCACCCTCTCTGCTTGAGGTCTGAAGTTTGGTGAAAAGTCCAGGTTCACTGGGTATGGCAGTGAATTCCTGTAATCCTAGCTGCTTAGGAGACTGTAGCAGGAAGATTAAAAGTTTGAGGCCAGCAAGGGCAACTCTGTGAGTCCTTGACTCAAAAAAAAAAAAAAAAAAGGTGTTGGGTATATACTCAATGCAAGGTCCTGATTCAATTACCTGTACTGTAAAGAAGAAGAAGAAGAAGACCAGATCCAAGAGGTGACCCTCAGATATCTCCACCCTGGAGAAGCTGAAAGGGACTCTGAATGGTGAGTCCCTAGCAGGCTTTTGTGTGTACCCAGGAGCTACTTCTGTCGCGGAGACTGCACTGCTTCTTCAGTCCCGGTTACTGTCCCGTATGTTGACAGTGAACGGAAAGTCTGTGCAGTTCCTGCCACCTCGTGCCGGTCACCGGCACAGTAACTAGCTGGAGCAAGCCTCTCCTGTTTTGTACTTCATGGTTGGTGGGAGCAGGCTATCAGGCACCTGCTGTCAAACTTGTGTCTTTTCCAGAATTCGGTTTTTAAAAATCAGCCTTATTGAGGTGACTATATCTGCAGCATACTTTCCAATCTTAAGTGGAACAGACAATGCACTGGGACAACTATCTGCAGCTGTGACTGTCGCCATGAACGTGGTGTGGAATTTGCATCACCCCTACCGTGTTCTATCCTGTCTTTGGCAGTCAAGCTTTTACTCCAGGGCCTGACTCCAGGCATCTGCTGATCTGAGTTTTGTTCCTTTTTTCTTGATTTGAATTTGATTTTGTTATCAAGCACATGCTACCTTTTGTTTTTTTGTTTGTTTGTTTTTTGAGATAGGGTCTCACTTTGTAGTTGAGACTGACCTGGAACTCACTGTGTAGCCCAGGCTGGTCTCGAACTCACAGCAATCCTCCTACCTCAGCCTCCCGAGTGCTGGGATTATAGGCGTGTGCCACCACGCCCAGCATCATGCTACTTTTTGAATTAAATTAAATGAGAAATATACCTCACCCATTGTAAACAGCAGAAAAATGTAGATGTAAAATAAATTACAGTCTGGTTGTGGTAGCTCATACACACCTGTGCTCCCAGCATTCTGGAGGCTGAGGCGGGAGGATCGCTATGAATTTGACTCCAACCTGGACTACACAGTGAGTTCAAGGTCAACCTAAGCAACATGGTGAAACCCTGTCTCAAAAAAGAAAGGATGGAAAGAAGGAAGGAAGGAAGGAAGGAAGCAAGCAAGCAAGCAAGCAAGCACCCAAACAAGCAAATTACAAACTAGGCATGGGGGCAGTGTGATCCCAGCACCCTGGGAGGCTGAGGCAGGAGGATGGCCAGTTTGAGTCCAGCCTGGGCAAGTTAGCAACTTAGTGAGACCCTTTCTCAAAGTTAAAAATAAGAAAAGGGCTGGAGGCGTGGTTTTTCAGTGTGAAGGCCCTGGATTCAATCTCCAGTATCTGGAAAGAAAAGACCACATTTACAGATGGGCTGCATGTTTAACAAAGGGTCAGGGTGGCTTTTTCAGGGCTAATGAAAGCAGAGTTCAGTTCCTCTGGAGGGACTTGCCTGCCTCCCTCCAGGCTGGAACAAGCTTCACAGCTTCTTCTTGCTTTTCAGAGCCTGTTCATCCGAGGAGTGCGGGCCTACAATGGTGAGAACTGGAGAACTGCCATCACGGACATGGAGCTGGCCCTCCCCGACTTCTTCAAGACCTTTTACGAGTGCCTCTCGGCCTGCGAGGGATCCAGGGAGATCAAGGACTTCAAGGATTTCTACCTTTCCATAGCAGGTGGGCGGCTTGGTCACAGGGGAAGAGGGTCACTGCCCATGGAGTCTTTCTTCCTCAGAGGGCTGCTCTCGGTGGACAGGCCTCTGCAGGCCTCACTGGGTCTTTGAGAAACTCCTGGGTTTAAATATTAATGAAGAACTTGGGTAGAGGACACCTGCTAGATAAAACTGTGACCTGGCCAACGCCTCTGGTGAAAGAGCTGATAGAAAGTTCAAGCCCAGCCCTGCCAGGAGTCTACTGTATCAGCCCCGCTCCATTACGGATTCCCTCAAGGTTTGTGTAGGGCCAAAGGTGACCCAGTGATTCACATGACTGAGATAACAGGGATTATGGCAGTCGCGATTTTGCAGCACACAGAAAGGTAGAAGGAAGACTAGAATGAATCTTTAGGTACTTGTCACTAAAGTAACATTTTGATAATTTTTTTTTTTTTTTTAGTACTGGGGATTAAACCCAGGGCTTTGCCCTGAGCTATGTCCCCAGCTCTTTTTTTCTTCTTTATTTTTTTAGAGTAAGTTATTTTGCTTAGTATGAGGTCTTCAAGGTTCATCCTGTTGTAGCAAAGTGGTTATCTTTTAAGTATTTTTAAATCTGTGGGTTATTTTTCCATCTTTTTTTCCTCCCTTACTGCTGAAGGAACTGGATTATTTGTCTCACCGAGATTTCCACATTTTAGATTTTCTTGATTGTGTCTCCATGTTCTTCTATCCTCTGTATTTCTTGCAACTTGGGACTTGTCTTGAGTAAGACCTGACAGGGATCAGGTTTGAATTTCATTTATTTATGTTTGTTTGTTTTCAGTACTGGGGGTTGAACCCAGGACCTTTGCACTGAGCTCCATACCCACAATTCCCCAGGCTAGGCTTATAGTTGGCATCCTCCTGCCTTAGCCTCCCAGAACTCTGGGGTTATAGGACTGAGCCACTATGCCCAGCTCTTTCTTACCTACCTTTGATATACAGTGTGTAGCTTCCTTACTTATGGTTTTGTAACCTCCAGTCAACCACAGCTGGGAAATACTACGTGGAAAATTCCAGAGATGAACACTTCATAACTTTTGAGTAATGTTTTCATAATTTCATAATTCATAAGTTTTGAGTAATGTGGTGAAATCTCTTGCCACCCTGCTCTGTTCCACGCAGGACATGAATTACCCCGTTGCTCAGTGTGTCCACACGGTATATGCTATCTGCCCTTTAGTCACTAGGAGGCGTGTTTGTTGTCAGATTGACTGTCACATCACAGTGCTTATATTCCAGTGACACAGTACTAGTTTAGTGCCGTGTCACGCGGCTCTGTCACTTACCTGAGTCATCATACAGACTTGTTATCATCTCATATCATCATAGGAAGGCTGAGTTCACTACAAGAAGGTGCTTAGAGAGAAAGAGAGACCACATTCCCATAACTTTTATTACAGTATATTGTTACAATTATTCTGTTTTCCTATAAGTTCTTGTTAATCTCTCTCTCTTTTTTTTTTGGTACTGGGGATCGAACTTGGGTCCTTGTGCTTGCGGAACCAATGAGCTAAATCCCTGGCCCTGTTAATCTCTTACCATACCTAACTTATATGAATAGAAAAAAAAATATATTATATATATAAAATAAAGTTTTGTACCATCTGTAGTTTCACAGCAAGGAGTCTCTGGCATATAGTCCTCAAGGACAAGGGGGATTTCCAGACCTGGGTTTCATTTTTAAATAATTTCAAGTCTGTAGAGATATTGCTAGAATAGTACTAAGAATTCTCACATCTTCACCCAGATTTATCAAATTATAACATTGAGTATACCACGTGTACTTTATTACTTTCTCCATATTTTGTGTGTATAATTATTTTTATTTTAGAACCATTTGGAAGTGGATGGAGATATGATGACATTCTACCCCATAATGTTTCAGCATATTTTCCAAGAACAATAATACTGCCTGCATATCCACAGTAATTAAATTCAGGAGCTTTAGATACAATACTTTGATGCACTCTACATCTGTATTTTAATTTTGTTGGTTGTCTCAATAATGTCTTTTCTGCCATATTTTCTTCCTGGGTGCAGTGTCCGGTACAGAATTGTGTTTGCCATGTAGTTGTGCTGCTTGACTATTCTTTAATCTGGAACAGTTCTTTGGCCTGTCTTTGTCTTTTTATGCCAGTGATAGTTTTAAAACATTTAGGTCCGTAATTTGTAAATAGTCTTCAATTTGGATTTCCACCCTGTAATCTCACAGTTGCACTCAGGTTGTGCCTTTCTGGCTGGAATCCCACAGATGTGTCCCTTGGGGTGTTCCGTCCATATCCTGTCTGCTTACCCGCTTACTGGTAATGTCAGTGTTGAAGCATTTGGTTAAGGTGTTTGTAGTTTCTCCACCATATAGTCAGCATTTTCTCTTTTGAATTTGTTTGTAATCACAAGACCATAATAACTTGCTGTTCATCAAACTCTGCCCTTTCCTCTCATTCCTTGCTGATGTCACACCTATTCAGAGTTCTTGTCTGCATCACTTTTTTCTATAAAGATTGTGTATTTCTTTATTTATTCCTATATTTTTATATAGTTCTTTTGTACAAACAGGCACTACATTGTGTGAGTTACTTTTCTCCTGTTGCTGAGACAAAATACCCGACACCCAAAGTTAGAGGGGAAGAGGTTTATTTGTCTTACAGTTCATGGAGGTTCCAGTCCGTCATCAGCTGGTTCCAAGGCAAGGATGGTAGAGGGGCCTCACAGAGGAGAAACAGTTCATGGCGGCAGAAAACAGCAAAAGTAACAAGAGACCTTAAAGGCATCTTTCTGTCCCTTTTATTGTATTCAGACTCCTGGGATTAGGGCGTCGCCATACCAATTGTGTAGTGATTCAGTAATCACACTCCCTTAACCCCAGCCGGCAAAACACACTCTAGATTCACCCATCTATGGCTGACCACATAAGGCTTTGGGGGGACATCTAGACCCGAGTCATAATATATACCTTTTACTCTGTTCTTTGCTTTCCCGCTTAATATATCCAAAGTAGCACATAGAGATTGTGTCACTGTTTCATTTTTGCTGCTCAGTACTCCACTGCAGGTTGGAGGGGGGTTGCTGTAGTTTATTCAACCGTCTGGTAGACATTTGGGTTGATCCAGTCTTTTGCTACTATGTGAAATGCTGCAGTGGATAAGCTTTTTTTTTTTTTCCCCTAAGTATGGAACTGTGTTTTCAAAATCTACCAAAGTGAGTTAATAGTTCAAACAGGAAATGTTTCTGTTAACCATGTAGTATTTTAAGGTACCATTTTGCATTTGTTTGCAATGTATCAGAGTGACTTTTTCTCCATAGTCTTGCCAACAAAATCTGTGTGAACATTCTAGTTTTTGCTTTTAGTTGTATGAAGGGATAAAGGAGAGGTGTTCAAAGGTCACAATGGGAGGTTCTGTGCAATACCAGGAGTGGAAGTAGCTTCATTAGTGGTTACATCTACATTTCATTGGCCGCAACCAAGCATATGGCCCCAATCCAACTGCTGGGAAATGTAGTTTGTTTTTTGAGACAGAGAGTCTTGCTGTGCAGTTCAGGCTGGTCTTGAACTCATTATGTAGCCCAGGCTTACTTCAAACTCTGGGCAATTCTCCTGCCTTAGCTTCCCCAGAGCTGGGTTTATAGCATGCACCACCATAGCCAGTGTGGAGAATGTAGTCTTTGACATCTCTCATGTTGTTATATTTAGATTCCCCTTATTTTCCAAATGCTCTATAGTTTCTGTTGTTTGTATGTACCATAATTTATTGACTGGCATTTAGTTTCTTCCATGTTTGCTGTTAAAACAATGCTTATGTGTGCCTACATCTAAAGACAATTTCTTAGTTGTAGACTCATAGGTTGGAAGACATATATATTTTAATCTTTTATAAATACTGTCAAATTGTTCTCTAACAGAATATGGATAAGTTTCATCTTTTTTAGGTACTGGATATTGAACTCAGGGCCTTCACACTGAGCTACATCCCTAGCTTTTTTTTTTAAGACTGTCCTGCCTCTGCCTCCCAAAGTGCTAGGATTGCAATGTGCACTACACACTTGGATTTGACTGTCTTTCTGTCTTTCTTTCTTTTTTTTTTGGTACTGAGGATCAAACTCGGGTCCTTGTGCTTGCGAGCCAGGCAACGATGAAATTGCTGAGCTTAATCCCTAGCCCTCTTTCTTTTTTTTTTGTACCAGGGATTGAACTCAAGACCTTGTGCTTTCAAGGCAGGTGTGGTGCCACTGAGCTAAATTCCTGGCCCCATGATTGTATTTCTTAATTACAAGGGGGGTATAGCATCTCTTCACAGTGGTTGTTCACCATTTTTATACTTTCTGTTAACAACTTTTGGCCATTTTTATAGTGAGTGTTTGACATTTTCTTGATCTTAAGGAACTTTGCATCATAAAGATTTTAGCCTCTTATTGTAAATGTTGTGAATATTTTTCTTTTACTTTCATCATTTGCGTGGAAGGAAAAAGTAGCTGTATAATTTTCTGGTACTGGGGATCAAACTCGGAACCTTGCACTTGCGAGGCAGGTGGCGGCACCACTGAGCTAAATCCCCGGCCTAAAAGTAACTATATTAAAAAGCAATGAGACTGGGGATGTAGCTCAGGGGAAGAGCATGGGTAAGGCCTGAATTCAATCCTCAGCCCTGCAAAAACGAAAAGTAATGGGTGCACTGCTCTGAAAATTCGTGTGTGTGTTTTCAGATCATTATATAGAAGTCTTGGAGTGCAAAATACAGTGTGAAGAGGACCTCACCCCGGTTATAGGAGGCTACCCTGTGGAGAAATTTGTGGCTACCATGTATCATTATTTGCAATTTGCATATTATAAGTGTAAGTAATCATCTACAGAATCTTGGGCAAGGTATTTCATCTTTCTAAAACAGCTTCCCCCTGGGTACCAAAGGTCCTGCTTCTCACGTATGGTTGCTGACATTTCAAGATCACCTTGACAGCCCTGGTGCTGTGCTGTGCATGTTCAATGAGAACATTCTATGAGGTGTGATCGAAAGCATGGTGAATATTTAAACTAAAAATGGCTTTAGGAAAAGAGTGCTATTAATCTTCCCTCAAAACATACGTATCCTGTTGTTCTTGCCACTGATTGAAGCAGTTCTGGAAGTCTTATTTTGGGAATGTCTTTAGTTTTACTATTGAAATGTTTCCCTCCTGTAGTCATTTTGACTTTGGAGAAGAGGCAGAAGTCATACGGTGCCAGATCTGGTGAAAAAGATCTGATAGGGCCGGGGATCTAGCTCAGTGGTTCCAGCGCCTGCCGTGCAAGTGCAAGGACCCTAGTTCCATCCCAAGTACCAAAAAAAAGAACAAAAAACAAAACAAGAAAAAGATCTGGTGGACACACCGTGATATTTTTATACGATTGCTGTAAATATTTTGAATTGTTTCAAGACATCAAGGCAGCCATGAAAAGATGCTCATGAAACAGGACTTTAAGAACTGCTTCAGAAAGTGGCGGGAACGATGGGCTGAGTGTGTTTGAAGCGAAGGGGAGTATTTTGAGGAGAATTAATGGCATTGTATCTTTTACTGTAGTACTGTAAAAGGGCAGTGAGGATCAAACTGCAAGGCAGGCGGTAGAACCACTGAACTAGGTCCCTGGCCCCGTAATAATGTTTAAGTTAATACATTCATCATGTATTTCCATGATATACCTCATAGGGGAACCGAAGGCAGCAAATGGAGTAGTGAGGAGTCAGACCGCAGGTCCTGTCTGTTTACACTTTGCCTCCTTCCCTGTCCCCGACTGTGCCAATGCTGCTTGTTTGTGTCCGCTTCGGCTATGTGCTTGTGAGCACAGGAGGACTCTTGTGGGCAGGTGCAGCAGGAGCTATTCTGTCCTAGTGAAGAAGCAGGGGTGGCAGCCTCTGCCTAGGATACCTGCCCCGGGTTCCCCCTTCAGACTCAGGATCCACTGGCCTCAGGGATGCCTGGGAAGAGCGAGAGGTGGCCTTGGCTTCTGTAGCCTTCTTTTCACTCTGTGGTTATTTTGTTCTTTGTTGGGTTCCCTTTTCCCACAACAGCCACCTTCCCTTTCCACTGAAAGCCTTACCTTGTAAAGGATGAACAAAGAAAAAAATGGAAAAGGAAAAGGGAAAAAAATTAAATATATATATTATATTTGTACTTTATCTACTAGTCTGTGTGGTCTGCATGCATCTGAGCATGGCTAGGCTCTGAGTTAGCATATTGAGTTTACTGTTGTAGACTCACTGGGGCTCCAGCAGCTTCCTGGTGCTGCAGAGTGCTCACGTGCTTAGGGCATTGTCTTGTGTATCAGGAAGTGGCCAAGACTGTATACACTGGAGGCCAATGCCTCCTAACATTGCATCCTCCTCCCTAGAAAAGCTCTGCTTTCTGGAGTTGTAACTAAATGGTGTGACAAAATTTACTTCCTGAAAGTACTCTCCTGTAAATCTTCCCTGCTTTCAACTCTTTATTTAGACTTCCTAGCACTCTAAATTTCTTGAGCTGATACTAGAATTTATGTTTGAGCCCTTTAGCAGCCACGCAGACCTCGTGAATTGAGAAGTGGCCCGCTGAGGAGTTTTAAAGTTGTCATTACAGGAAGTAGCCGCGGGGTGGCACAATTTATTCATGTCCAACCTCTGGTTACTCCTGCCGAACAACGTTGGCAGAAATGGTATTCTTCAGTTTTAAGTTGTAAATTGGAGTAGAATGTGTGAGAGTAAATACCCATGGGCTTATGTCTCAGCCTTTCTTCCCCTTTGCCCCACTCCACTCACCCCCAAGACAAATCCCAACCCCTCTAAAATCCCTATGCTGAAGGTGGTATGGAAGGGGCAATATTAAGTAGGAGGCTGGAGTTGGGAACCCCAGTCTCCAGGAGATGGCAGGACCAGTGACTTCAGATCTCTTCCAGCCTGGGAGTCCCCAACCTTTCCATCTTCCAAGTTTGGTTTAGTTGAAGAAGGCTCCGCCTGTGTCTAGAGATAATGGTCCTATCCAGAGAGGATCCAGGAAGCACAGATCTCAGTTGAGGGGCTTGTTTGAGTATATCCTATTTCCCTCAGCCTCAGGAAAGTCCAGACCTTAGGACCCACCTTCTCCAGCTGGTACCAGGAGCCTGAGACCAGGTCAGGACACCAAATCCTGAGGTGGTCCAGGGACATGTCTGCCAAAGCATCTGCCCAAGAAGAAACTTCCATGCTTCAAAGCTGGCTTCCAGATGACCATGGAGACTCAGCCTGTGAGCAGGCAGTTGCAGGTTTTCTGGAGGCTTGTTCATTGATCTTTTCCTCTAGGAAGCTGGGCTTTCAGGAAGGCTGACGGCTGGGAGGGACGCCAGGGTATGGTAGATATGGCTTGCTGATCTCTGTGTCCTCTTCTCTCCTGCACCCAGTGAGTGACCTGAAGAATGCAGCCCCCTGTGCAGTCAGCTACCTGCTCTTTGACCAGAATGACAAGGTCATGAAGCAGAACCTTGTGTACTACCAGTACCACAGGGACAAGTGGGGCCTCTCAGACGAACATTTCCAGCCCAGACCAGTGAGTCCCAGACCTTGTCTTGCCGCCTTTGCTTCCTCCTTCTCAGAGAAACCTCACTGGCTTCTGCAGTGTTTTGTTTGTTTGTCATAATATTTTGCTGCTTTATGCTGATTTCTGAATCCAGAAATACTTTACAAATATTAAACATTACAGAAATATTTTACTTAGAACGTGTAATTCTCTAACAATCCCATGCTTTCTCTTGATCCCCTTTATCTCTTTTTAGAGCTATGTGCTTACTCATATATACAGACTGTATTTGTTTATTTTTACAAGAACAGGATCATACTTTACATACTGTTTTGCAACTTGTTTCTCTTTCTAGCAATTCACCATGAATATTTTTCCAGGTCATGTCCATAGACATACTCTATTTTAGTTATTTTTCAGTAGGACCATGGTGGTCTCTTGTGTGGGTGGATCGTCATTTAATTCCCATGGTGGACAAACTCAAAGATTAGCATGTTGTCAGGGAACTCCATTAATGTCACTTGCAAAAGCTCTTTTCTTTTCAAATGGTCTTTATCTTTCTAGCGGGATTCCTATATGCTCTCTTGGTTGGCCTATGTACATCTTTCTTCACACCTCCCCTGCCAACACATATATGCACATGTGTATACAAACTCTTCTTTTTGTTGTTGTTGTTGTAGTATAATCTGTATACCATAGACTGCACCCTCTTAAAGTGCCCAGTTCAGTGGTTGTTAGTATATTCAGAGTTGTGCAGCCAGTACCATTGTCTAATTTTAAATCTAAGTTTTCACTCTGGGTGTGGTGGCACACGTCTGTACTCCCAGCACTCAGGAGGCTGAGGCAGGAGGATTGCTGTGAGTTTGAGACCAGCCTGGGCTACACAGTGAGTTCCAGGTCAGTCTCAACTACATAGTGAGACCCTGTCTCAAAAAAAAAAAAAAAAATCCAAGTTTTCACATTCCAGAAAGAAATCCTGTACTCTGTTTCTGTCATAACAGGAAGCAGTTCAGTTCTTTAACGTGACTACACTCCAGAAAGAGCTATATGACTTTGCTAAGGAAAATATAATGGATGATGATGAGGTAAGTTTTCATGCTTAGCACATGAAAGAGAAAGTATTACTCATGTCTTAGCTGAAATCACTGGAAGGCTGAGTTGTCTCAGAAGTAAGTGACAGAAGGGAGAAGACAGACCCTGAGAAGACAGTTGTTGTGGGCGTTTTATGAAAGCCAGAACCTGGTGTGGAAACACACAGTTTTCTAGGAACCCTGGGCCTGAGTGCCACGTTTCCTGGCAGCAAGGTGTGGCCTGAACAACGCTGCAGGAGCCTGCCACAGTCACTCAGCCACCAGGTTGAACTTTTTTATAAAATCAGTGACGTTTCAATTGCTCAGCACTCTGAAGTGATTTGGAAACTCTCAATCCCAAATTTTCTCTCAGACTATAATTATTTTTTTCTTCTTCTTCGGTAAATTATATCCTTGCGGAAAGCATTTTATCATTGTCTGGAATTCCTTGTGATCTCTTGATTACTCCTCTCTTAGCCAACCCATTTTGATAAGGTTTAACTGATCATGGAGTAGTCACTTTGTCCAGAGACAAGTGAGCCACAGAAAAAACACCATTAGAGCTTGGCAGAGATTTCTGTTCAGCCAGGTATTCATGCCTATAATCCCAGCACTCTGGAAGACTGAGGTAGGAGGATGGCAAGTTCCAGTCCTTCCTGGGCCATAGGGACTTAGTGAGACCCTACATTCTCAAAACGTATAGGGGAGAGAGGGAGAAGAGAGAGAGGGAGGAGGAGGAGGAGGGGCATGTTTGAGCCCGTCCTGCTCTGCCCCTCGTGATATGGAAGAGGAGCTTGGGGAACAGAAAGTTCTGCAATCTGTTAGGCCAGACTGAGAGGCCCCCAAGACCTGCTCTTCCCACTGTGTCCCGGTTTGAGGTGAAACACCTCTGAGTAAGGCATTGTCAGAGAAATTTTCTGTGTACAGATTGGCATGAGATAGACCCATCACCGGCATGAAAGAACTGAGTCTCATTTTTTAAAAAAATCTATAAAATGGCAATAATGCTGTGACCCCCCCGGGGCTGTGAGACTAAAACACTGTTGTGTGTGGAAGTGCTATATGATCCAGGAAGTGAGGCACAGGCCTGTGTCTTGGCTTGGATCCCCAGGAAGCAGAGCCTGATAGGGTCATGGAGATGCTGCGGGGGCCTGGTCCCCAAAGGAAGGAATGCTGGCCGGAGAGCAGCGAGGGTGGCTGCTGTGGCTTGGGAAACGTGGTGTGGTGGTCATGGCAGAAAGGGGGCTGATAGCATTCCTGTGGGAGAGAGATGGCCATTAAGTTGGGCCTTCCAGAGTGGGCTGGACTGTCCACTTCACACAGGCCATCTCTGGGGGCGGCAGAGCACTTGACCCAGGCTTCACATGTAGTGGAAGCTGAGGTGCCCTCCACTGGGACAGAGAAATCAGGTCCTTGGGCTTCATTCAGGCCAGTGGAGAAAACCTGCTTCAGCCCAAGGAAAAGTCAGCGGTAGCCTCCCATCTCTGCCTACTGGCACTTTTAAAGTCAGATAGCCCCCTAACAGAGCTGTTCTGTTGCCTCTTCCAGGGAGAGGTCGTGGAATTCGTGGATGACCTCTTGGAGTTGGAGGAGACGGGCTAGTCCACAGCAACCAGCAAGACTTCACCGTGACGTTCAGGAAACAGATTCTTTGCCCTCCTTTTCCCAATATCCCAGGTTGTCGATACCTCAGAGCCTTCCCTTTGCTCTGTGAAGCGAAAGGGAAGCCCCATCCCCCCTGACTACGTGTGACAAGGGTGAGCCTGCCTACCCTGTGTTCACGCCTCTCTCCCCACTGTTCACCGTCTTCCACCTCACACCTGTTTTCCCAATATCCATGCCTGTCTTTCTGTGCTCCCCCTGGCTTCCCCGATTTGACATCTGTCTCCCTCGTGTTCACACCTGCTGTCCCCATGTTCATCCTTGTCTTCCTCACGTTCCCATCCATCTCCCCCGTTGCACACGTGCCTTTCTCCCATTTGGGCTGGGGGAACAGTATTCCATGGTTTGTTGTTTTTTTTTTTTCCTCCAGAAAAGCAGTATTATTTTTTAAATAAGAAAAATACTCCTAAAGGATGATGATTGTGAAAACTTTCCTTGGTCTCTCTGTTCTTCTAGATTTTAGTCTCTTTTCTCCCATCCAGGAAAGATGCAGAAGACAAAGGCTAAACTTTCCCAAGCCTCTTGGTAGTCTTCACTTGGTCTGACCTGTACCGCTTCTTGTGTGCATTGAAAAACAAGCTAGGTAGATGTGTAGAATACAGAAACATGGCTTTTGCCTACCACTCTCCAAAATCGAACAGAGAGATTGGCCAGTCTCATTTGAGAACAGTGCTCTGCTGTATGTCTCAAAGTTGGAAATAGAAGAGGGAAAAGCCAGAGGGAGTCTATTTTATGTGAGCGTGTGTGTGTGTGTGTGTGTGTGTGTGTGTGTGTGTGTGTC
>NW_022900940.1:21355203-21385470 GCF_012274545.1 Fukomys damarensis | reverse complement strand
GTGTGTGTGTGTGTGTGTGTGTGTGTGTGTTACTAAGAATCAAACCTGGGGCCTTCACTCTAAGCTACGTCTCCAGCTCTTTTTTATATTTGAAAGAGGGACTTGCTAAGTTGCTCAGGCTGGGCTTGAACTTGTAATCCTCCTGCTTCAGCCTCCCAGAGTACTGGGAATACAAGCATACACCTTGTCTGTCTTGGAAGTCTAACATCATTCATTCTTTCAGTGACTATTTGTGGAGCACTTGCTATGTGCTAGACATTGACCCAGACCTGGAGATGCTACACAGGATAATAGAAAGAAAACAAGAAAGTCCTATTCTTGCAGAGCTTACATTCTACAGGAAGAAAAAGACAACAAATTAACAGAAATAAACATAGACAAAGTATCAGCAGGTAATAATTGCTATGGAGAAAAATGAATGTGTAGGTGGGGCTAGGGACAGATAGCATAGGACCCTAGTGGCCAGACTAAGACATTTGGCTCCTGTGGGGAAGGCAGGAACGTCTGGAGGTTTGCATAGAACAAGCAGTGTCTTGACTGTGCTTTATCAGGGTCTCTGGCTGCTGTGTGGTTGGGAACTTGAGAATGAGCTGGGTGGAAATGGGTGGCCAGAGGAGGAGGCTCTGTGAGGCCCTAAGCTCGGATGTGGAGCCAGGGCCACAGTGAGCACAGCTAATTCTAGATTTACTTTGAAGGCAGAACCAATGGGATTTGCCAACAGGTTGGATGTGGATTGAAAGAGTTGAGGATGACATCAGGGTTCTGAGCCTGAGTAACCAGAAGGGTGGTTACCATTTACTGAAACAGGGGAGACAGGCTGGGGTCAGGGAGAACTTTGTGCATAGCTGGTGGCCTGAGGTTGGGATGAGAGGTTCAGGCTGCAGATGGGTCTGGAGAGCAGTCGGGGTCTGGTCCCCTGCAGAGCCAGAGACGGAGATTTGTGTGCACATTGCTGATTATGTAGGTGCTCACAGGAGAAACCTGCAATGTCTTCTCTGTCATTGTGGGCTGCGAGGATTCTCCTGAGGGAAAGGGACCTGTGAAGGAGGGACTTCAGTTAGAGCGGTTCTCTGGGAAAGAGGGCTGTGGGCCCCCAGTAGCCGACATGTTCAGTTGGACTGGGGCTAGAGGTCACGGGTCTGGAATGGGCACTCACTGCCATGTCTTCAGCAAGTCGAAGGCACTTGAAGCCAGGAGGCTGCATGGGGCCACGTAGATTATGTGTATTTATTCACTGAAAAAAGGAGCAACCAAGGACTGAGCCTGGGGGTGCTCTAGGAAATGAGAGATCAGCCAAAGAAACTTACATTCTTTGGGGGAGGGAAAGATGGGGGTATGTGGGGTTCAGTGCACTGAGTACTTCTTTGGGAGGGAGATTATTAGGGATTGAACCCAGAGCCCTGAGCTACCTGCCCTTTGAAATTTTTTTTTTAATTAATTGTATTTTGAGACTGGGTCTCACCAAGTCACAAAATTGCCCAGGGTGGGCTCCAAATTGCAACCCTCTTATCTTAGCTTCCCAGAGCACTAGGATTCTGGTTGTGCTCCAT
Organism: Fukomys damarensis; assembly: GCF_012274545.1. NCBI lineage: Eukaryota > Metazoa > Chordata > Mammalia > Rodentia > Bathyergidae > Fukomys > Fukomys damarensis. The sequence continues at coordinate 21,383,920 of NW_022900940.1, read as the reverse complement.
CACACTCACCTAGCTGAGCTTTCTTTGTTGGAACTTATTTCCCCCTTCCAATAAGCCACTTGTCTAGTTGGGACTGTCCTAGACTAGAGGCTGGCACAGCTTTTGGGAGACAGGCTGTTTCTACAGTGCTGGCATAGAACGATTTGGGTCTTTGTACCGTGGTGGTTCCTTGGGGATGGGAAACACACCTGTGCTTTTCAGGCTTCTGCTTTTCCCCCAGGACATGATTCCAACCTATGGGAACTTGGGGGCATCCTCCCATTTCTCCTCCACTGACTGTCCTCCCTTGCCCCTTAGCCACCTTAGAGCACCTCCTCTTTCACCTGCACGAGAATCCCATAGCAGGTTCTTCTAGGTGCCCAACCCAAGACAATGACCCTCCCACTTCTGTCTTTGGCTGTAGCAGTCCAGGACACCAGACTGTACTCTCAGAACTATTCGGCCAAGGTGTGGGCGCACTTGTGGCCACAGCACCCTTCCAGTGGGGATGCCAGTGACAAGTTGGCTTTTATGTGGCCTCTTACTGGGGGAGATGGCGATTACCCACAAGATGCTGGGTTCTCATTCCCTCTGCACCCCACCGGTGCTCTACTCCACCAGAGAAAATTTCTCTGAAGTCAGTGGGGAAGAGGGTTGCAGGGCAGGACTGTAATGGAGTGGGAGATCCAGGGAGTGGAGTGGTGCAGATGGCAGATCTAACAGCTGCTTACCTCACCATATAGCTCCTGGCTGCAGGGGACAGAAAAGGAGATGTCCCCAGGGACCCAGTCCAGTTGGGAGCTCCTGCTTGCTCTTCTGTGTGCTCTGCACAGCTACTATTGAGTTCTCTTCCCAGGAGCCTGGGATGACCTTTCTGTAAATGACTTCCCAGGCAGGGGCTGAGTTGTTGTGTGTGTGTTGCTCTCTGAAGTTGGCCTCCTTTCACTGGGGTAAGGCACTAGCAGTGTCCCCTGAGGAAGACACCCTGGTGACAGTATGGTCAACATTAGCAGTACTGTGCTTTAGGCTGTGGAGTTATTAATTTTTTTTTTTAATTTCAAAGGAAATCAAACCAACCTTTGGAAAATAGAAGTAGCCTGCTCCCTCAAAACCTACTGTGAAGCCCCATTGTGAGGCTGCACTCAATGACCTCAGGCCAACACCTCCCTGAGCGTATTTCTTGGAAGAGCCTGGAAGAGTTCTGGACCAAGAACCCATAGGTTCAGCATCAGTTTGGCCTGTCCTTTGAAAAAGCAAACACATCTGCAAGCTTTGTAGGAGTTGCCAGGTTGACTCTTCAGATGCCACACTTGTCCTGCGCCCCACCAGCATGGAGCACAGTGGTTACCCTGTTTGGTTTCCTGGGGCTCATCCCAGGGAGACAACCACCACGGCAGGCATCTGTCCAGCCCCAGGGCCACTCGCAGTCCATGCAGGAGGCACCCACTGTGCAGGGTCTGAAGGCCAACCCTGGGCCACTGCTCAGACCTCACAGGAGAGGCAAGAGCTGAGGGAGTTGGTGCATGCACATAGTTATGGACGACGAAGGGACTGACAGGTAGCACGGGTCAACATACTCATGGCACAAATAGCTCCGAGTTTTGAGATGTCCTAATGGCTGCCACGAAGCTACTGGGCTCAGCCCTGGGGTCCAGAAGGAAAGTCACTGAGAACGGTGACCACAGTGGCCACCGTAGGAAGGAAATGTGTGTGCTCTTAGGAGTTCTTATTAAAGGAATTTTAAGAGCACAGAAATTTTATTGAACCCAACTGAGTGGCAAACAGAAAATGATTTGTTAGATTGTCAATGGGAAACAGTTTATTAGTACTGCTGGTGGAATAAACAGTGGCTGGCCTCTGCCAACATGTATGGTAATAACGTTTTTAAGTTTTAAATGTGAGCTGTAAACCGAAGCTACTTCAGGTTTTTTGTTTGTTTGTTTGTTTAATTCAATACTTAAACTGTGGGAAAAAGATGGATCAGTGCCAGAGAAAACATTCTCATTTAATAGTGTTTGAACATGGAACTGCAACACAGTTTGTAGCGAGGTACTGAGAGAAAACCACAACTAATCCTTCATCGCAGCTGTCTGAACTCTTGATCATCTGCCATCCCCCAAACAGCGACCTCTTTTTTCTGGTGACTCCTGGCTTGAATGACCCAGTGTGGAGAGTTTAAGCTATGTACGAGGGGGGTGGGGGGACGAGAGAGGAGCTTCAGCCAAAGAGTTTTTTGCATCCATCTTCCTGTGCCTGCAGCCAGGGGCAAGACCAGTCCCCACGCCTGTCCCTGTGGCATCTTCCAGCAAGGGATGACACCACAGCTCTGCCTGGACCCAGTCCATCCCCACAAAGGAGTCAGGAGCAGTGATGGTTGCAGAGAGAGTGCCCGTCTCTCCTGTCTCTCCAGGGCAGGCATAGCAGTGAACAATGTCCTCTGACAAATGCTGTATCTGACTTGGCTGTTTGCTGAATGAATGTTCTGGCTCAATATCCTCTTTAATCTGGTAGGTAAGATACTGGTGCTACATTTTACCAGAATAGGAAGGAACTGAACAAAGTGACCAATGCATCCCAGACTTTTATCACTTAGGTTGGCAGGCAGTGGGACAAACTATAAATGTTCTTCTTGATGTCCTTTTTCACCTCTCTTCCTTAATGTGCAATCTCATTTTTTTTTTCTTTCTTTTTTTGGTACTGAGAATCAAACTCAGGGCCTTGTGCTTGCCAGGCAGGCGCTGTGCCTCTGAGCTACATCCTCGGCCCAGCAATCTCATTGTAGGAAATTAGAACTTGGAAAATATAGTTGAAAACAGAAACATTTTTAAAAGTCTGTGTTTTATTTTGCTTATTCACCACTGTGTTCTTTTCTGTCTACTGGATGAGACCGTCTTAGCCACACCCAGTCATTTCAGGACACGTTAGAATGAGCTCTCTTTTCTCGAGTCTGTGAAATTTCTGACGTCCACCAAACAAGCAGAAGTCTTATCCTAAAGACTCCTCGATCTCATGAAGCAGAGGTGTTCCTCCCTAGCCCTCAGCTGGACAAGGTCTGGGGAAGCAGTACAGGCTCCTGCTGGGAAGATTTGCTTTGGGGATCCCACAAGGAAAAACGTCCAGATTTGGGATCCTAGTAGGAAAAACATCTGGACTCTGTTTCAAACAAGGATCCAAAGCATCTTCAGGCATGACTACCAACAACGGCCCCATGCATGTTGGTAAAGGACAAACAAGGAAAAAGAGAGGAGGAGGCCAATGGAAAGAGTGAGGAGCCATCCCTCACAAAGATGGAGAGGTCCGCCTTACAGAGTTTGAACATCAGTTCTTTGAAGATGATGTGGAGATCATGGGGATTTTTTTGGGGGGGGTTCCGGGGATTGAACTCAGGTCCTTGCACTTGCAAAGCGGGCACTGGAACCACTGAGCTAAGTCCCCAGCCCACAGGGATTTTGTTGATGTAAGCCCAGGACGCAAAGGACACAGTAAGAGTTCGGACTAAGGAGGAATGGAGATGTAGGGAGTAAGAGTTGGAGTGTTGATTATGTCCTACATCCAGATCTCTTGAAGCAAGGCCTTGTGCAAGTGATGAACTGCTCTCAAAAGAAAGGGTGAGAAGCCAGGTGTGATGGTATGTTCCTATAATCCCCACATTGGGAGGCTGACTCAGGAGGGAGCCCAGCCTGAGGCAAACTACAAACACAGTGACAATCCTGTCTCAAAGTTGTTTCCTTTCTTTCTCCCCCTAAAGGCTGGGTCTGGACCACAGTACAAAGGGTGGGGGTAGACCATGAAAAAAAAAAAGGAGGGAGTTTCTGGGACTGTTGCTCATTGATACAACACTTGCCTACTGGGTTTGATCCCCAGTATCACCAACACAAAAAGGAGGGGAAGAAAGCAGCAAGTAAAGGTATATTCTCAGGGGTTGGGGATGTAGCTCAGGGGCGCCGCACCTGCTTGGGCAAGCACGAGATCCTGAGTTGAATCTCTGGTGCCTAAATAAATAAATAAATAAAAATGTGTTCTCAGTTGGACCAGCTTCAACCTGATCTCATAGGACCTCTGGAGCTGAGAGTTTGAGGCAAGGAGGCTGGGTTTTTATATCCCCATGGCAACTAGTTTAGCAGGGTACAGATGGGTGGCACTTGCTGGGTGAAGGCAGTTCTCTGTGTGAGCAGGGTACACAAGTGCTTAGGAGCATTTTAGCAGCTGACTCGCAGGGCAGTTGGGAAATGGGTTCACCTGCCTAGTGAAGGAGACTTCAGAGGGCTATCAACAGGGCCCACAATGGGGGAGGCTTAGGAGCCTGGACCCCTGGTGATCGCAGAGGTACAAAGGACACGAGAGGAAGACTACTGATGTCCTAGAGCTGGACTGGTATTTCAGTACCCACCCCTTCCACTCTTCCCTGTGTTCTGGGAGCCTGATCTCTATGGTCTATCTGCCTTGGCTGCATCCTTTGTCCTCTGACTTCTTGTTGTCTAGGGGACCAGCCTACAAAAGATCACAGAGAAGGGGTCTGGGTCTTTTAAAACCTGTTCCTTCCAGGCCACAGATAGACCATGGCTGTATTTGTGGTCCCCCAGTGTCTTTCCTGTTGCTGAAGCTCTCACTGGGTCTCCTCCTAGCTCTCCACCATCCCTTAGTGATGTGCATAGCCCTGCCCACATCTGTGTGAATACTTTCTCCACTTTAATTGTCCTTTGGGTATCAAGTCAGTTAAGAAGAGGAAGGTAATCAGTTTTGGTCTCTTAGACTGGTGCTCCTCAAAACTTCTCATGCACTCCCATCATCCGGGCATCTTGTTCAATGCAAGTTCCTGATGTAGCAGGTTCAGGGCTGGGCCTATGGGGAGCATCTGTGCTGCTGGTACAGGAATCACACTTGGAATATCCAGTTGCTTCTCTGTGGTTGGGGTAAGGAAGAGGGAGGGAAGAGGGTCAGGAGCTCTGCAGACCTCTGAAATCCTGCTGCAGGAGGTATCATGGCTGAGAGGTTTATAGAGACTAGAATTAAATGTAACAAGTATTAAGACATTATTTTCAAGATTCTACAGATACTAGAGAATCATGGTGCAGTAACTAAAAAATCAGATATATTCAGCAATATTTGGGGAAATATTTATTTTAAATATTTCAGAAGCTTTGTGTTAATGAAACCCTTCTCCCCACAGTTTTCATGAGCATTAAACCTTTACCAGTCTCCAAATGTGTATAATGATATATAATTTAGATTTATGGTGTTTTAATCATTCCCTTTTGACATGCATTTTTAGATCCTGTAACATTCATTAGTACAACACAAAATCAATAAAAACTTGAAAACTGGGCTGGGATTTAGCTCAGCGGTTCGGTGGCCTGCCTCGCAAACGCAAGGACCTGAGTTCGATCCTCGATACCACAAAAAAAAAAAAAAAACAAAAAAACTTAAAAACTGGCGTGTCAGGTTTACTTTTCAGTCCAGGTCTATAACAATACATTTGTACGTATTAATACTTTGTAATAAATTCATTAATACATTTGTATTGATATTGCCTGTTTATGTTTTGGTATAAACTCAATTTTCTGGGTTATTACATAATAGTCACTAACAATCCTAAAGTTGAGACAAGTTATTTTATATAGTTGAGATAGAAGAGTTATCTTGCAATAGATTCAACTCTAATTTTAAAATATGTACAGTGTCTGGCTCGTATTCTGTTCTGTTCTGAAGCTTTGGTGCTTGCAGAAAGCATTTCATTCCTACTGTTCGAGATTTCATCTGATGCACAGTATTCCAGTTGGTAACTCAGGCCTGTGTGTTACCCAGTTATGGGAATTAAGATCTGACTATGCTGTACTATCTTACAGCTACTTAGCCTATTAGTTTTCCAAAGCTTGCACTGAAAAGAGGTGTCAAAGGAGAAAACATGCTACAAGAATTCTTTTCCCCTTTAGGTGGAACACCACCAATTTTCCAATTATATATATTTTAAAAATTCGTGATTTCTCTCATACCACACAAAAACTAATTAGACTCCTATGGTGTCTCAAAAGAAATGTATTGTCTTCATCAATTTTACCACTGAAAACTATTTGGTTAGAAAATAATTTCTGATTTATATTGGGAAAATATGTCATGTTTCTGGATCATCACATGAGAGATGAAGGTGGTATTTTGGCAGCTTCGAACAGTTCCTCGGGTGCAAGTGGCAAAGCCTGATTTTCATGCAAGACAGACCATCGGTGTCACCATGTCCTGTGCCTCCAGGGCTTCAGCTGGCCTCAAAGTTTACAATTTAGGATATAAGCCAATGGGTCTCCAATTTGAGTTCACATCAGACTAACCTAGAGGACTTATTTAAAACAGAGCACTGGGTGCCACCCAAGGGGTGCTGTTTCCTGAGTCTGAGGTGGGACTGGAGAATCTGCATCTCTAGTTCCTAGGTGATGGTGATGTTTATGGTCCACGGACCACTCTTTGAGAACCACTGTCATAGGCAATACTGAGCCACTATCAGATGAGCTATGTGCCAGGAAGTGGATTACTCAAAGGCCGGGATGGACTCTTCCCTATGAGTAAAAAATAGATCAACACAGATCATTTCACTCTCCCTTTTTAAATTCCTCTTCTCTATCAAGTAGGTGCCACTACTTGATATTCTTGGGTCTTCTTCAAACACTTTTTTCCTCCATGTCATTCTCTTTTACTAGAGTTTGGAGAAATGGTTAATCCTGAGAGAGGAACCTAAGGATTGAGTTTTGTTAGTCTTGGCATAAATTGCAAGACATTTTTAAGCACAGACTAGTCAAAGACAGCTACAGGAAATGGTCCTTACTGGTACAAAGCTCACCTTGTTTTTAAAAAACGATGGGCAGTCCCACAGAAATAGACACAGTGGAGGTGGGTGTGTGTCTTCACTCCTTACCTTCCCAAAGCAAAACGTCAGCCTTAAATTTTCTCCAATTCCAACCAACAATTACAAAGACATCTCCAGGTTTCTAGACTGAGTCCTAGCTCTTGGTTCATTTGCCCTCAGTGACATCATAATTTAAAAAGCAAATAACCCATCATTCTTCTGTGTCCCACTCCCACAGTTAATATTTATGCTCTCAACAACATGCTTTCAAATGCTCAGTTTATCAAACCTAGTTCAAACATTTCAGGGCATGGAGTCAGAGTCAGTGATTTTCTTTCTTAAAAAAGGAAAAGAAGGCAAGAGCTTGATAAAGGAAACAAGACCTTATGTTGGAATTAGGGCTCAAGCACAGGTCTGGGATTAGTGCAATCAATTCCAGGGCAGATGGGGAGAAGACACTGGCACGTGCTGATGCCACTGAAACCTTTCTGTCCCACCAGATGCCTGTAGAGACTTCTCAACCTACAGAATACAGAGCTGAGGAGAAACCAGCCCTGTTCCACCCGTGCTCTTGTGAGTTATCAGTGTTTGTCAGTGTGATGTGTCACAGTGCATTTTCCTCTTGGTGTTTGAGAGAGCCCATCGTGATGGTGACTAGACCTTTTCCATCTCAATCTGCTGGTGGTAGTGCCGAGCTTGCCGCTGGCCGACATTCAGCTTGTACACAGAACTCTTGTGCTGGCACCTGCGGTAACCCCACACGGCCCCCACACTTGCCAGGAGCAGCAGCAGGCACAGGACGGTGACAATGGTGGCGATCACCGGGCCTCTGCTGAGGCTGGGACACTCATCCCCAACACATGGCTCCAAGGTTGGACGGAGCTCCTTCTCACTCGCGACTGGCCCAGTGCCCTCCTGTCCCAAGAAGTCCTCAGACAGCAGGTATGGGAAGCTATCCTGGACCTCAGGAGCAGAGGTTTCCACTGGAAATTGGGTGGCGGCCATGCTAGTTGAGGGGATGTGGTCAGGCATCTGCTGGACAGGAGTTGTTGTTTCTGTCTCCAGGGTAGAGGTGGTACGTTCATAGAGTGGAGTGGCCATGCCAGACTTTTCTGCGGTGAATTCCCAAGGTACAGTTGACTGGTATTTGGTCAAGGGACCATCCCTGTCACGGGCACCTTTGGTCTCAGACACATTCGTGGGTGTGAGAGCCAACGCCTCTACATCCAGCACTTCAGATGCAAGAATTGAACTGTGGGTCATGTCCTTGCTTGGTGCGTGGGTGGTACTTCTGGGCACCTTAACTTCCACAAGAGCTGGCTGATCAGGAGTCACAAGCGCACTTTCATCCAGTCCTATTGACCCAGGCCCCTTGTCCCCATCGTCCTCCTCTTCTGCTTCTACTTTCCTCCAAGCCCCGTCTGTCACAGGGTAGCCATCTAACCAGGACTCATCACTGCTGCTCACCACCAGGTCCCCTACCCTGCTGTCGTTCCTATCCACAGATGACCCCAAGGGGCCATCGGTGCTGCCATAGGTCACCCTAGTTTCCGGCTCACTTGGGACCAGTTTCACCGTACTGTGGTTGTCTCCAGCAGGAAACTGCTTTTTGGTATCATCATCAACATCCCTTTCCAAATCAGGCTTGTGGAAAGTCTCAGCTGGAAACCAGAATGAGTACTTTTGGTTTACTTGGGATTTTGGCAAGTTTGTGGGGACACTGCTCCTGGTGCCAGGCAAGCCTGTGTTTGGCACAAAAGCTTTGTGCCGGGCGATATTTTCTTTGCTCACAGAAATGGAGACCAGATGGTCTTGTTTTGGTGCCTCCTCAGAGGCTTCTCTCTCACTTTTGTCCTCTTCTGCCTCTGAATGGGAGTCTTCCATGAGCTCTCGGAATGACACAGACCTGTCATCGGGGAAGTTATCCTCATAGTCAATATGGGCCTCCGCCTCATCTAAAAGGAAGGGGGAAAAACCTCATTAGGTCCAAAGGCACAGAGTCAGCACAGAGCCACTATCATCTATGAATCATAGATAATCCAAAGAATGTACATATAAATCATTGCAATTAATACGTGAGTTTATCAAGGACACTGGGTCCACATTAAACATAAACATCAACTATATTTCTACATACTAGAAATAATCAGAAAGCAAAACATTTAAAGGATGCTGTTTATAAAAGCATAAAAATTTTAAACACCTAGCTGGGCATGGCAGTGCACACCTGTGATCCCAGCACTTAGGAGGCTGAAGCAGGAGCACTGCTGCAAGTTCAATGCCAGCCTGGGCTACATAGTGAGTTTACAGCCAGCCTGAACTATAGAGTGAGACCCCGTCCCAAAGAAACTTAAAAAAAAAATCAAATACCTAAAGTTTAACAAAGAGCTTGTGAGACTCTTCCGTAGAATGGTACAAAATATTGAAGAGCAAAATTAAAGACCTAACTGAGTAAATGAAGAAACATACCATAATCATGTAATGGAGGGCTCAAATTTTTCAGTTCTATCCCACATGATCAGTATACAGTGGACCCTTGACTTACAAACTTAATTTGTTCCCAAGGGCTAAGTGTAACTCAAGTTGGTCAACTGTCTTCAGTCTCTCTCCTGTATAATTTTAGGCCACATTTTCTTCTAGGCAGATCTTAGGGTCCTTAGAGAGACACTGGCCCAGGATTTCTCAATTAACCCTTTAAGGGTTAAATATGTTTCTGAGATTCTCTGGAAGCACAAGCACTGGCATCTGGAATGTAAGACTTTGGTCGAAAGTTAAAACTAAAATCCGGTGGTAATCCAAGTTGAGTTCATATGTCAGGCTGGTAGTAACTCGAGGGTCCACTGTAAGTTTATTTTTTCATGCAGTACAGGGAACTGAACCAGGGTCTTTGCACTGACCTACATCCCAGCTCTTTTTTTATTTTTAATTTTGAGACAAGGTCTGGCTAAGTCGTTCAGGTAAGGCTCAAACTTGCAATCCTCCTGCCTCAGTCTCCCAAGTGCTGGGATTACAGATGTTTACCACTGTGTCTGGCTGATCCATTTAGATTTAAGAGTTCTAAATAAAAATTTCAATTAGCAAGCTGATGCTAACATTTTTAGAAATGCAATAGGCTAAGGCTATACAAAGTAATCTTAAGAAAAACTTGAAGGAACACACTATAAAATTTCATAAAACTAGATTACATTTTAAGGTTGTGGTACTGGTACAAGGATAGATAGCTGGGCTGTATAAAAATCACAAGTTCTGTCTATCAAAAGCCACCATAAAAAACAGGCACAGAATTGGAAGAGATACTAGCAATACATATAATCTACAAAGGCTGGTATCCAGAATTTTAAATATATCCTGAAAATCAATACTAAATAGACAAAGCCCAGATAAGATGGTAAGATGTTTGAATTGGCACAGAACAACAACAACAAAAAAAATCTAAATGGTCATTAAACACATAAAAATGTGCAACCTAATACAAGAGAAATGCTAATTATAGTCATAATGAAATACCACTGTATAGCACCATAATGACTAAAACTAAAAAGACCGACACTATCAAGTATTAACAAGGACATGGAATATTGTTAGTGGGAGTATGAACTGGTAAAACTGCTATAGAAAACTGGGCATTTCTACTAAAACTGAACATATAAGTGCCCATGACATAGCAATTCTACTCTTAAATACACACACGTATCTTTTTTTTTTTTTTTTTTGGTACTGGGGATCAAACTTGGGTCCTTGTGCTTGTGAGGAAGACGATGGAACCACTGAGCTAAATCCCCAGCCCTCACATACATCTTAAGTGCACAAGAGCACCAAGGTTCATGTACAAAAATATTCATAATAACCACATGGAAACCACTTAAATAACCATTAACTGCAGAACTGATATATAAATTATAGTTCAATGCAAACCAAAAAAAATTAAACAATTATGGCTTCTCACAACATGGCTGAATTTCATGGCCAGAATGTTGAGCAAAAGAAGCAAGGCACAAATGTATAGGTTCTGTGTGATTTACTTACATAAAATTTAAAACCAGGCAGAACTAGTCTGTGTTATTCAAAGTTGGGATTGTGGCTATGCTTAGGCAAGAAAAAAGGAGGGAGAACTTGGTCTGAGCACAAGCAGGGCTTTGGGGGTGCTAGCTACATTTTTCTTTGTGACCTGTATAATGATCAAATTTCTCTGTCTTTGATAATCCATTGATCTGTTGCCTTATGATTTGTATGCTATAATTAAATGAACACATCTTTGAAAACACAGATATGTTCTTTGTAACACTTCTGAGTGAGACTATGCTGTGAAGTATTCTGAATCCAACTGAATAAGGACAAAGAGATGCCTTACATTTTGGAGACCAGAATAAGGACACTTTGATGCAACAGGATCACATGGGTCAGGAATGCTCCAGAAACTGGTGTCCTCAGAAAAGAGTAGCCCTTGGGGCTTTCCTTTCTCTCAATGGTCTTTGAAAACAAACTTTAGTATTCAAACAGAAAGGTTTCCCCACTTCAGCTTTAAACTTCAAAACAACAAAATGCAAAGTGCTTTTTCATATGGTATTTTTCTGGGCCGTGACACTAGATTCATGGGTATCTGGCTCATTATTTCTAAAGACTCTCAGAGAATAAGCTTCCTTATCTTGCTTATTTGATAACTTACGGCTTTAAAAATTCCTTCTGATAGCCGGATGTGGTGTCGCACACCTGTAATTCCAGCACTAGGGAGGCTGAGGCAGGAGGATCGCTGTGAGTTTGAGACCAGCCTGGGCTACATAGTGAGTTCCAGGTCAGCCTCAACTACATAGTGAGAACCTGTCTCAAAAAAACCAAAAAACAACCCCCCAAAATTTTTTCTGATAAAGTTTGAGCCCATTCACTTTACTTGTGTCCTCACCTCTTCTATGTTTAATAGAAGCCAGCCAATAAAGAGCAAACATTGCTGATAAGTGTCAAATGCGTGTCTGATTTATGCTTAGAAAAGGACAGGCTCATGAAGTCCTATTCACAAATCCCTAGTCAGAAACTGTATCAGATGGCTGGACCATTCGATTAGCCTTGTAGAATTCCAATACGGGCTCCGAGGGCTACCTCTCTGCACACTGCCCCTTAACGCATCATTCCAAGCATGGCACTGCCTCTGGCTTCACTCAACCATCTTTATCAAATGATGGCCCTGAGTCTAGCACTGTGTTAGAGCTTCAGATCACTGGGGACAGGACCCAGGCTCTCTGCCTCCATGGTGCATGGGACTTTGAATCTCACAGTCCTGCAGCCTAACAAGTTGATTCCAGAGCTTTTCTGTGCACAGAGTCTCACCCATCATTCTCAATAATAATTAGGCTTAAGCATTTAAATACCATCCCTCATTAATCCAAATAAAAACTAGGTAATAGGAAATAGGGAAATAGATTGTTTTTTTTTTTTTTTTTTTTTTTTTTTTAAAAAAAAACTAGGTAAAAGGAAATAGGGAAATAGATTGTTTTTTTTTTTTTTTTTGCAAAAGAGAAGGGGACCAAGAAATAGATGAAAAAAAATTGACATGTGTTATGTACGTGTACCAACTCCCCACAAAGAATATAAATATTATGTACTGCAAACATGTTCCAATAAAATAAAAAAAATTAAAACGTGGCAAGAATGATGGGATAAACATGTTTGAAACAAGGGGGAGTATTTTGAGGGAGATTAATAGCAATATGTCATTTACTGAAGTAAATTGTTTAAAAAATTTTTTTGAGACAGTCTTGCTATGTAGAGCAGGCTGGCCTTGAACTCACTGTATAGCCTTGCCTGGCCTTGAACTCATAGAGATCCTCCTGCCTCAATCTCTCAAGTGCTGGGATTACAAGTACATGCCACCATACTAGGCAATAAATTGTTTTTAAACTTACATATTTAGCACATTTTCAATTACATTTTATATGCATCTATTTTATGCACTATAATAATATATACTTATATATTATTTATGCACTATAATATATATATTTAGAATATATATTTATGCAACCCTCCCTAACCATACACACAGTAATATTATACCAACTGTATATAAATAAAACTACATATAATATTTTATTTCAGTCTCTGAGGTAGAGAAATACAAGGTTCTTATAGATGGAGAAATGGGACCTCAGTCATCCTTGGATAACAGGATCTGTGTTCTCTATTCACCTCTGTATTCCTAGGATCAACAAACTTCCTCACAGTCATTAAATGGTTTTTGAGTGAAAAAAAAATACCATGCTTCTTTAAAACACAAAATGAAACAAAGGCCGCTATGACAAGTTTCTCCAAAATTTATGCAAACATAGACAAATCAAACTGCACCCTTGTGATGGTTTAAGAACACCATGAGTTAACTCTTCAACCTCAGGATGAGGCAATTAGGTTGTTTGCTTGCATACATGGGTACCGATTGGCTGTGGTAGAAAGATTGCAAAAATAGCCATAGTTCTCCACTCCTTCCTTTATCAAGTCCTTTTGCTATGCAACTTTTCTCATCAAGAGGTGGGACCCATTTTCCTATTTGCACAGTTTAGATTAAGCTTATCACTTTGGCCTGTAGGATGCAGGGGAAGCCTACACACTTCCATGCTCCCTCTTGGAGCTCTCCTTCCTGCCAGCTGCCATGTGAACAAGCCCAGGATGCTGGAAGATGAGACCATGTGGAGGAAAGGTGAATGTTCTAACTGAGGCCACCTAGCTCCAGTTGTTCTGGAAGCTTCCCATGTTCCCCTGAGTAAACCCAGCCAAAGCCAGAAGAAAAATCTAGCTAAGCCCGGCTCCAACTACTGACCATATGAACTGAAGCCAAATAAGTGGTTGTTGTTTTAAGCTACTAAGCGTCTTGGGAGAGGCAGAAAAGGCTAGCACACTAGCACAGGGCTCCTTGAGAGAAGGGACCAAGGCATTGTATCCCTGAGTGGAACAGTACCTGGCCTATTATATGCATTCTCGGATGATGAAAGAATAAATCATTCTGAGAAGAAAAGTAGAAGTCACAGTAGCTCGTATCCCAAGCTTCTCTTCCACCCTGACTTGGAAGCTCAGAACTGAGACCTATTTCCAAGAACACAGCTTCCTAAATCATAGGACCATGGGACCATGTTGAAATTACGAGGAATGAACTGCTTGTACAGTTTCTCTTAATACCCGAGGACCTTCTGAAAATATGCCATCGTGGAAGGACAGATTACACATGGGAAGGCAACACACACACCTTTCCAGGCTGGCAGCATGCACTGTCTTACCAGCTTCTCCCTGGCGCCTTGACTCATACTGATTCAGAAGGGCACCCCCAGTCGAACTTTCTTCCCCACTACTAGTAGATTCATCACAAGGCAGAGAGGTAAATTATTCATCAAAATTTACTCTTAATGCAAACAAAGTTGCCATTCCTCACATTTGACAAGTCATTTTCTGCCTCACATCCACTTAAAAGAAATGAAAAGGTGTATTCTTGGCACTACAAGAAGAAGAATTATTATTTTTTATCTTGTTATCTTCCAAAGTAATTCATGCTTCTCTGAAACAAATCCCTCCTTTTTTAAAAGAATTATTATTTTTGCAAAACAATATCCATTTGCCAGTTGTCTTCCAGACACACTGCTGTTAGGGATGAACATTCCTGGGCTGGCAGCTGGAACACAGTTGCCTTTCATAATGAGGCAATGCAAGAAGTGGTATTTCTCCAACACCATTTTTTCTTTTTCTTTCTTTTTTTTTTTTTTTTTTTTTTTTTTTAGTTTTTTGAGACAGGGTCTCACTATGTAGTTGAGACTGACCTGGAACTCACTATGTAGCCCAGGCTGGTCTCAAACTCACAGTGATCCTCCTGCCTCAGCCTCCCTAGTGCTGGGATTACAGGTGTGGGCCACCATGCCCGGCTCAAAACCATTTTTTTAAAGAAGCTTTCCCCTACTTGAGCTCACAGGATATTACCTTATGCATGGTCTGAAAGACCAAGCTTCTGACCATGCTTTTTTTTTTTTTGGTACTGGGGATTGAACTCAGATTGTACTTGCCAGGTAGGCAGTGGCACCACTGAGTTGAATCCCCAGCAGCCCCCCCACATTATTTTGCTAAGGGATATTTCTTCGTTGCCTCATTGCAGCCCCCAAATATCAAACTATCAAGAGCTCATGAATGATTTTGTTTTACTTCATGGAATTTTTGTCGTTTCTGGTTCTTGCATAAATCCTCACCCTGCATTTGTTTTCTTTCAGATCGTCAAATATAGCTAATGGCTGTTGGGAGTAAACAAGCTGTTTGCCCTGAACTCAGTCAGTGTGATGAAAGGAACCAAGATTTGCACCAGTTCACCGAAGGTAGCCCTTGGTGGCAGGCAAGCTCGCAGGAAATCGGTGTGGCGGTGGGCCACAGTCAGGGTGCTCCCTCACTGTTCTCACAGACCATCTTCTCAGAACCCCAGCGGATGCCAAAACTGACAGGGTCTATGGATAAACACAATTCCACCCAAAATACCGAGAGCTAACGGGATGTGTGACTATGAAGGAAATTCAAACTCTTCCAGCACCCGAGTACCCGCTGCCTTGACATGTCTCTCTCACTTCTGCTCCGGCTTCTTCTCCCTCTCCACCTTATTCTACCTGCCCCTTTGCTCTTGCTCCTCCAGACTGCCCCTCCCTCTGCTCTGCTGCCTCTTAATTATACCTCCTCATTGATATTCTAGGCCATTTGAGGATGCATTCATTAGGGACGTAAGCAAAAATTATCTACTCGTCAGGGTTGATTACATGTCACACTGTCCAGCTGAAACAGCCTCATGTTTTCCTTCTCCCGTGACAGTCAAAAAGGGAAACGTCATCAAATGGGTGTACACACACACAGCTTACTGAAGATGAATTTTTAAAAACAAGGAAATTATATTAAATGTTAGCAAATAAGTTTTACCAACAGCAACCACATGTGGAACAGAGATTAATGTATTGCAACAAATTTCAAAAACTAGTTTCTAGGGGAAATGTAGAAGATTCCAGTCCTCAACCTTTAGAAATGGGACTAGGGAGCCCATAAATCCTGGAGGGAACACAGAAGGTATAATGAGATACACAGTAACAAACAGGATGGGTTCTTCCTGACAGAATCCAAAGTACCAGCACTTCATACTTCTTCAGGCAAAGAAAATTTTGATATGGGACACTCAACATTTCTAAAGAAAAAACAGAGCCCAGAAATGTTAAAACAAATAAATGAACAAAAGTAAAAAATACATGCCATTCAGCTGAATGGTTCCCTTCCAACTAACATTTCTTCTTCCAGATGAAAGGGAGAGGCATGTAAAAGGCAGAGTCTAACTTGAAAGAAACAATAACTTAACAAGCAGAAAGAATTTCTTATAATTGCCTCCCACTGCAGAACTCAGTAAGAAAATGAGTGCAATAAAACAAACGCTCAAAGGTAAGACGATGCAACGCCAGAAAGTTATGAAAAGTCTGGCTATGGATTTTAGGAATCAAACTGAAGACTAACATAACATCATGGCAGAACTGAAAAGCTGTTAGAATCTGCAAGGAATGGAATGACAGAATTCTGCAAAACTCAGAGAAACATATGAAGAGGCATTCAGAATCACTGCACATGTTAAGCTGGATGAATTCATAGAATATTACACTTAGGTACATCAAATTAAAACTGCTGAAACCCAAAGACAAGAGGAACTTAAAAGCAATCAGTGAAACAGATAAGTAACCTTTAAAAGATGAGTCTGAGGGGTGGCTTTTCCAAAGCAATAATGAAAGCAAGATGAATATGACGATATCCGTAAAATGTGAAAACAAAAGGAACTGCCAACCTAGAATTCCTTACTCTGTGAAAATATCCTAGCTGGAAAAATGAAGAGGGCTATAATATAGAAAGAGAAGAGAAGGGAGAGGGGAGGGGAGTTCTTAGGTGGAAGACAGAGATGCTGGAAGGAAAGAACAATGACACAGGAAAATATGGGTCAACTTTACATGACTGCTAGTTACCAGTTTAGATGTAGAATATCAGCCCAAAGTCTCATGTATTCAGAGGTGGGGCTTGGGAAGGTGATTGGATCATGTGGGCGCTATGTTTATCAGTGGACCAATTCACTGATGAATTCATGACTGGGCTGTTAGGAGATGGGGCCCTGCTTACAAGTAGGTCACTAGGGACATGACTTGGAAGTGTATATTCTTGTCCCTGGGTCCTTTCTTCTCTCTCTGCTTCCTGGCTGCTGTGGGATGAGAAGCTGTCCTCTGACACCATGCTGTTTCTTCTTTGGAACCTGCTTACCATGGACTGAACCCACTGAAAACAGTGAGCCTAATAAAGTTCTCCTTTAAGTTGCAGGTGCTGGGTATTTTGTTCTAGCAATGGGAAAGTGACAATGCACTACACAAAGCAACAAGCAGACACACAATATATACACTGAAAACATTTGACAAGAGTACTGACATAGGGAGCAAGTAAATGGAGTCAAAAGGCTTTAAATAATTCAGGAAATAGTAAAAGTACTAATTTATTTAAAACTTTGATAGGTCAAGGGTACCTGGCATAGTTTTTAGTAATCACTGAAGGAAGAGCAGTAGAATGTACTAGAAGGTAACAGAGGGCATAAATGCAATAATAAGAAATGCTTAATCATTGCAAAAGAAGGCAAGAAGAAACAAAAAAGAACGAAGAAGGTGGGATTGGTGCTGCATGCTTGTAATTCTAGCTACTTGGAAAGTGAAAGCAGGAAGATTGCAAGTTTAAGGTCAGCCTGGCTACCAATGAGATCTTGCCTCAAAAACAAACAAACAAACAAGAACAGATGGGACACAGCAAAAATGAAAAGATAGTACTTTTAAACGCAGATCTACTAATGATTAAATGTAAAGCGAATTTTTGTTAGAATGTAAAGACAAATATTGTCAATCTACATAAAGAAATTGAATATATATGGTGCTTATAAGTGTCACATTTAAAATATAAGCATACAGAGAAGTTGAAAGTGAAAGAATAGAGGAAAAAAGCCATGAAAGTACTAACCAACAAAGAAGACTTAAATGCAAAAAAAAAAAAATGCTACTGGAGATAAAGAGGGCTATTTCATAAAGACAAGTGATTCAACTCACCAGAAAGATATTATATTCTAAAATTATATGCACCTAGTGATATTAAATCTAAATACATGAATCTAAATACATGAACTGAAAGGAGAAATAGATAAATCTACGATCATCGTGAGAGATTCTAAACATTGCTATCATTAGCAATCAGAATAAGTAGAAAAAAGGTATGAATATAGACCTGAAAAACATGCTTAATAAACCTGACCTACTTGAACATATATAGACCATATCCCACGACTATAGAATAAACATTCTTTCCAAGGGCAAACAGACTAATTTCTATAAAATTGACCACAAAAGAAATATCAACAAGCTTTATAAAGGTTTGAATCATACCAATGTTCTCTGGCCACAGAACATTAACAGGTAAAACATTACTAGGGAATTCTTATATATACAGAAATTAAGCAAAACTATCTAAAAAAACATATTGGTCAAAGAAGAAATTATAAAGGGAATCAGAAAATATTCTGACTGAATGGTAATGAAAATATGAAATATCACAACTTACAGGAAGCAATAAAAACTATTCTGGGGGAAGTTATAGTTTTAAGCACTTAGGAAAGAAAAAGGTTGAAAATTGTGATCTCAGAAATCTGGGAAAAGAAGAGTAAGTTAAACACAAAGTAGCAAGAAAGAGATTTAAAAAGAGCATAAATTAATAAAATAAATATACAATAGAAAGGATCATACTGTCAAAAGCTGATTGTTTGAAAAGATGAATAGCATTGATAAACTGTTAGTGAGACTAAGTAGAAAACATTTGGAAACTGGGTATAGTGGCTCACCATGTATTTCCAGCTACTTGGGAGGCTGAGACAGGAGGATCACAACTAGGAGTTCAGCCCAGGCAATTTAGGGAGACCTAGTCTCAAAACAAAAAATTTTAAAAAAGGATCAGGATGTAGCTCAGTGGTAGAGTACTCTGGGATTTGATCCCCAGTACTGCAAAAGTAAAGCAAAGAAAAATACTTAGAGAAGACACAAACAGAAAACATCAGGGCCTAGGGTAGAGCTCATGGTAGAGTAAATGCTTAGCTTGTGGAAGGCCCTGGTTTGTTCCCCAGCATTGTACACACCCACATGCACGAAAGCCAAAAAATAAAAACAAAAAAAAGGGACATCACCACAGAATTTTCAGACATTAGAAAAGCCAATGACAGGATTCTGTGATAAATGTACGTCCAAAAAACTAAACATTTTGATGAAAAAGAAAAAATTCGAAAGTAACAACTTACTAAAAATGACACAAGAAGAAACTGAGACATTTTATACACCATTCACAAAAGTGAACCTTCACATGCAAGAAGCTCTTGGCACAGATGGCTTTACCCCATGAATTCTGTGTAGTATTTCACAAAATAATTCCAATTTATACAAAGTCTTAATAAAGGACAGAAAAAGGAAATATTTCCCAACATTTAAATATCAATGTAACCTTGGTATTAATTAATACCTGGCAAAGACATGATGAGAAAGTAATATTACAAATCAATCTCACCAAACAGAAATGCAAAATCTCATAAAATGTTGCCAAACTACATCCAATATGTTAATATGGTTTTTTTGTTTGTTTGTTTTTGGTACCGGGGATCGAACTCAGGTCCTTGCGCTTGCAAGGCAGGCCACTGAACCGCTGAGCTAAATCCCCAGCCCCTGATATGTTAATATGTTAATAATATGTTACTATGTTAAACTGAGCTGACCAGTGTACTAAAAAGATAATACACCAAATTAGATTCATCTTAGGGATATGCTTTAGTATTTGCAAAAAAGAGTATCAGAAAAGTATTTAACAAAAGTCAATATGATAAGCTGGGTGTAGTAATGCACACTTGCAATCCCAATTGGGAGGTGTTGTGAGTTCAAAACCAGCCTGGGCTACACAGTGAGTTCAAAGCCAGCATGAACTACATAGCAAGGCCCTGTCTCAATCTCCCCACTCAAAAAAAAAAAAAAAAAGGCAACACGATTAAAACAACAACAACAACAACAACAACAACAACAACAAACCTTAGATGAGACAAACATAAGAAAACTTCCTGAACTTGATTTTTAAAATATGGAAAAATTGATTTTAAAAGGAAATAAGTATCATCACATGGATGAATGCTGAGGATATTATGCTAAGTGAAATAAGCCAGTCAGAAAAATCCAAATACTGCATAATTCTACTCATGTGAGGTACCAAAGGAGTCAAATTCATAGAAACGGAAAAGAGAAGGGTGGTTACCATAGCCTGGGGAAAGGAGGAGAGAGAAGTTATTGTACAACGGATACAGAGTTTCAGGTTTACAAGATGGCAAAGTTCTGTGGATCTATTTCCCAACAACATGAATACATGTAACACTACTGACCTGTACATGTAAAGGATGGTTGATTTCATGTTACGTATTTCCTATCACAATTTTTTTTAAAAGGACTAACAAATTAAACTACATTAAAATTCTATTCATCAAAGATATTATGAAGATATTTGCAACACATAGAATCTTAGAAGTTCTGGCACTGAGGATTGATTTAGCTCAGTGGTGCTGTACCTGCCTGGCAAATGCAAGGTCCTGAATATAATTCCTGGTACCAAAACAAATAAACAAACAAAAAAACTTTTGGTACCCATAGCAATAGAATAGAGAGATGACCCAGCAGAAAAATGGGCAAACAAATTGAATAGATACTTCTCAAATGAGCTATTCAAACAACCAATAGACATATAATAAAGTGCTAAACATCATTAAATCAAAGAAATTCAAATATAGTGAGATTATAAATGTGCCTAGCAGAATGGCACCAGTGGGTAAGGTGAGGCTTCAGGAAACCTCATACATTACTGGTGGGACTACAAATTGTGCAACCATTTTCAAAACAGGGCCTTATCCATCTAAGTACCTTATGAACCAAGTGAACTCTTAAGTATATAAACACCATTCTAGAAATGGAAAATCCTAGAGGAAAGTGTATAAAGTGAATGATGAAAGACTGCACAGGAATAGTCTTCACACCTGAATTAGAGACATGGGGAAAAGCAGCAGAATGGAATACTCTGCTATCACAAAGAAAAGAAATGAAGTCTGGCTTTCTGGAACATGGGTGTTTCTCAAAGACATAATGTTGGGCAGAGGAAACCATACAAAAGAGTACATTTTTTTGTGCTTTCACTTAAGTAAAGTTCAAGCAGGGAAAGCATAATTTATGGTTTTAGAAACATGGAAAGTGGTTATTCTCAGGGAGGCCGTGCCTGGAAGGGAGCACTAGGAATGTTCTTGGATTGCTGGGGATGTTCTATTTCTTAACCTGGGTGACGGTTATCCGGGTGTGTTGTTAATATGATAATTCACTGAGCTGCAAAACCTTTGATTTTTAAAACATTCTGTATTTATATTACCCTTAAATAAAAATTTAAACAAACAAAAGCACAACCATGTTCCAAGAAAAACTGTTACAGAATTACCTACTGGATGCCAAAGATATAGAAAAAATTTAACTGATATCAGGTAGAAAAAGGCAAATCAAATCCATACAAAAGGATACAAATTAAATTAGGCTTGCCTAAAATTTTACCTCAGCATGTTTGTTTGTATTTTTCTTTTTCTGGGAATTGAACTCAGGACCTTGTGCTTGCCAGGCAGGCACAGCGCCCTTGAGCTACATCTCTGGCATCAGCATATTATTTTTAGAGAAGGAGGGGGTGAAGAGAAATGAACAATGGCTATAATCTTTGAGAGGAAAGAAAATGTAATGCAATGCTATTGTGCTTTGAGAGATGTTACTCAATTTTATGTTGACAATAGGTATTCATTCTTCTTACGATGTCTGGACATTGAAAATTTAAGAATAGTGAGTACTATGTGTGATATTGTGTATGTATTACTTATGTTAGGCTGTAAACAAGTTGCTGCTAGTATTCAAACTAAGAATTCACAGTGTGGATCGATGGTCAGCATTCTCACCGGGACGCACATCCTACTACAGGTACTTCTATTATCTTTCTTTTTTTTTTTTTTTTTTAAATGAGATCTTGCTATGTTGCACAGACTATCCTTGAATGTGAGGTCTTCTTGCCTCAGTCTGGGACGCAGGTGTAGCTGGGATTACAGGTGTGTGCCACCACACCAAGCTTTCTGATCTGCATCCTGACCTAAATCACTCCTTTACTCCTCAGCACTATGAAAGCCTGAAATGGCTATTGGTAAATTCAGTAGCCTATTAATGATAATGTTAGAAATGGGCTCTCACGGTTTAAATGAAAGGTGTGTATGATGTAGAAGTTGTCTAAAAGCATTTTACAGATACTTCACAGCCCTAGGTAGACAGGGTGAGACCAAACCTGGAC
This sequence comes from Fukomys damarensis, assembly GCF_012274545.1. Taxonomy (NCBI): domain Eukaryota; kingdom Metazoa; phylum Chordata; class Mammalia; order Rodentia; family Bathyergidae; genus Fukomys; species Fukomys damarensis. The sequence continues at coordinate 21,361,665 of NW_022900940.1, read as the reverse complement.
TCTCATGGTGCTTGAGACTTGAATCCTACCCGATCTCAGGTTGGGACTAATGTGTTCTGACCCGGGGCAATGGGAACAGCATCTGTCCATCGGCATCCATCAAAACGGCGTCATCTTTGCCACCACTGCACTGATCACCATCCTACTCTCACTGCACAGCTCACCCAGCCCAGGGGCCCCCTGAGGCAGCAAGGACAGGCCCCTCCTGCCTTTGATTCCCTAGCATGTAGCACGGTACACGGCATACACAGACATTGCACAAATGTCTGTCGAACGAATAAATGAATGGGTGAAGAGGTGAAAAAACGACTTGAATGTGAGGTCTTCTTGCCTCAGTCTGGGACGCAGGTGTAGCTGGGATTACAGGTGTGTGCCACCACACCAAGCTTTCTGATCTGCATCCTGACCTAAATCACTCCTTTACTCCTCAGCACTATGAAAGCCTGAAATGGCTATTGGTAAATTCAGTAGCCTATTAATGATAATGTTAGAAATGGGCTCTCACGGTTTAAATGAAAGGTGTGTATGATGTAGAAGTTGTCTAAAAGCATTTTACAGATACTTCACAGCCCTAGGTAGACAGGGTGAGACCAAACCTGGACTCTCATGGTGCTTGAGACTTGAATCCTACCCGATCTCAGGTTGGGACTAATGTGTTCTGACCCGGGGCAATGGGAACAGCATCTGTCCATCGGCATCCATCAAAACGGCGTCATCTTTGCCACCACTGCACTGATCACCATCCTACTCTCACTGCACAGCTCACCCAGCCCAGGGGCCCCCTGAGGCAGCAAGGACAGGCCCCTCCTGCCTTTGATTCCCTAGCATGTAGCACGGTACACGGCATACACAGACATTGCACAAATGTCTGTCGAACGAATAAATGAATGGGTGAAGAGGTGAAAAAACGAGTGGTGGAAATTAGTTTGTCTAAAGCTTGCTGCAATTTGGAAATCTCTCAGGTAGGCATTATTCTATTCCTGACAGACAAAAGATGATAAAGGACCTTTGATTCTAGTCCTGCACATAATCTCTGTCTGTTCAATTCCTCTTCCTGCGTAACCTAGCCCATGAGTTTAAATACCTGTAGAGTCCAAAAGCACCGGGATAGGGCAGTGGATGAGCCACGCTCTCCATCCCCACCCCTCCCAGGGCAGGATGCGCGGGCCTGGTGTGCCAGGTTAGAACCGAGAGTCCGAGGAAGCTCAGCCGCTCCGCAGTGGGCAGGCCGGCCTCCACCTGGATTCGCACATACATGTGCACGTGTGTGCATGTGTGTTTCTCAGGTTCTGCTTTCAGAGATCCCCGAGGCAACAGCACCCCTGTTGCCAAAGCCCAGGTCCAGAGGCTGGGCTCCTCCTGTTTCCCAGGGTCGCAGGTCAAGCTCCTGGCTCAGAAGCAGGTTCTCAGTATGTCCCGGGTTTCCCAAGACCACAGGACAAGGAGCGTTTACAGACAGCCTCCTCAGGAAAAAGGATTCCAAGCCTGTTTTTCTCCTCATGGGAAACAGTAAAGTTCGTTAGTCGCTGAATTTAAACCAGAGTCAATTCTGCCCACAAGATGGAGAAGCCCAGCCCTTCGCCTGTGGAGGTGCTAATTCTCACTTTCCTTTGGCTTTCCCGAGTCTGCACTGACGCAACCGCCTGCGGCTTCCAGCCTGCTCCCTGCCCCACACCCACACGACCAGCAAGTCTAGAAAATGGAAGCTTCGCGGGTCCTTCTGGCAAACACCAGGCCATTTGTTGTGCGTTTATATTTGGCTGCTACTTTTGGAAAACAACACAGATATAAGTCAGGAGTACATGGAGAAGTATGGTCTGTACTCTGCTGTTTTGTTTTTCTAAATAAATATTATTGTATATGTTTAAAATGTATAACATGATGTTGTGGGATTCATATGACAAAAAAATTACTATAGTGATACACATTAACGTATTCAATTGCCACACATACTCTTTTTTGTTATTTTTGCTTTTGTAGCAAGATCAGCTAAAATCTATTTATTCAGCATGAATTCTACCTTCAGTACAACTACTTATAATTCTCATGTCTAAATCTCTAGCTGGGTGTGGTGGCGCAAGCTTGTGATCTCAGCTCTCGGGAGGCTGAGGCAGGAGGATCATCCTGAGTTTGAGGCCAACTTGGGCTACATAGTGAGTTCAAGGCCAGCCTGAACCACACAGCAAGACCCTGTGTAAAAATCCCGCCCCCTGAAGAAAAAAAGAAAAAATCTCTAGACTGCAGCCAGGCACAGGGATGTGCATCTGTAGTTCCAGTTACTGGGGAGGACGAGGCAGGAAGATCATTTGAATCCAGGAGTGTGATGCCAGCCCGAGCAACACAGTGAAACACTCAAAAGCAAAACCAAATGAAAAGACCCCCTAATTCTCTAAACTTGTCAGCCTAGGCATCTGGAACTTTGTGTCTGACTCACATCTTCCCTTTTCTTCTGCTCCCTCCCCCACCTTCCACTCCAGTAGGCACTGATTTGTTCTGTTCTCTGAATGTCGCTGCTTCTTGTCAGGGTGTGACATGGCCAGAGGCCGAAGAATGCAGGCCAGAGCCCAGAACCTGTGCTAATGCTGTCTCTCCCATCTTTTTTATGTTGCTTCATTTTAGAAAGCCCACACATGCTTTCTTTTTTTTTTTCCTCTGGTCTTGGTTACACAGCCTTTAAAAATAGTAATTTTTAAAAAGGAGACCAGACATGCCAGAAATAACCAGTGGTTCAATGAACCTCTGAACAAATATGGTAATATTGACAAGGAAATTCTAAATTCAGTTTCAGCCTCATGCTGATTCTATGAAAAAAAGTAAGTCCAAAAGATGGAGAAAAACAGAAACCGAATTTAAGAAAACAAAAGACTGCCGTTAGAGAGAAAGAGCAGAGGGGCTTCTTAAAAGGTCAACCAGTGAAAGTAAGCTGCCCTGATGCCTTGCCCTGCTGGGAGCCATGTGATGCAGGCCTCCGAATCAGAAGGGTTTACCATCTGTAAACCGGGCGTGGTGGCGCATGCCTGTAATCCCAGCACTCAGGAGGCTGAGGCAGGAGGATCGCTGTGAGTTTAAGAACAGCCTGGGCTACATAGTGAGACCCTGTCTCAAAAAAAAAAAAAAAAAAAAAAAATCTGTAAACTGGGGCTAGCTGCATATCATGGAACACGCCTGTAATCCTAGCACCCTCGGTGGGTAGAGCAGAAGGATTCCAAGTTTGAGCCCACCTAGGCAATTTAGTGACTTTAGTAAAACCCTGATCTCAAAGAAGAAAGACGAGAGAGAGAGAGAGAGAGAGAGAGAGAGAGAGAGAGAAAAGAAAGAAAGAAACTAAAACAGCCATTGGGGATGTAGCTCAATGCCAAGGCCATGGGTTCAATCCCTAGTGTTAAAAAACAAAAAAACAAAAAACAACTAGTCATTTCACTCCCAGATTTGTAAAGATTAAAGGTTATAAAGTATGGAAAACTCCTGTCACACAGGAGACATGGAAATGATGGAAATGCTCTATATTTTGGTAAGGGTAGTATTTTCATGGGTGTATATGTCTGTGATAACTCCGATTGTTTTATACTTTAAGAGGGTAGTTTAAGGTACACAAATTATATCTTAAACAATAGTTTGAAAATAAAAACACACTTCCCAGGAGTGGGAGATGGATGAACCAGACCAGGGAAGGGAAAGAAAGGCTGCATATTTGTTGATGGACTCAGAGGTGATGGGCACAAGAGGGAGGTTAAGGTTGGTGCCGCTTTCCAATACTAGAGACCAGAAAGCACAAACAGAGCTTATGGAACTTGGGATGGAGGTCTCAAGAACTTCTGAGCCTGTCTTAACACTTGGTGGTAGATGTCCTGTGGCATGTCTTCAAGGTGGAACCAGGAGCATGTATTCAGGGATGAGTCTATGAGTCTCACGTCTGGGTCATCTGTCGCAGTCTCCTCCTGCCCACAGATGTTCTGTCCCACTCCAAACGCAGAGACAGGAGGTACGGTCCCACCTCAACCAGGGGCCGCACCAGCAGAGAGCAGAGGTGCTGAGGCGTTATCGAATGAGAATGAGGCACGGTCAGTACGCCACAGGTCACCTTAGGAAGGCCGACACTGGGATCTTGTAGCCAGGGCAGGAATTGTTCTTAGGGTACCAGTGGCCAAGGAGAGAGCACAGCCTTGAAAACGGACATGGGACTTGGCAACATATAGAAGCCCAAAGAAACCAGACCTGGCATGGAAATCTGTGGCATCCATGTTTAAGGAGCAAAGCATCAGGATTTTCCTGTAATTAGAGCTATGACCAATTATAGTTAGATACAGAGTACATTTTAGAGAGTTATGCCAGAGAGGCCCTACTGCCAAGATGGAAATGAAAACCAAGATGTGTGGGTTTGAACAGGAGACTAAATGGCCAGACCCAGACCAGGATCCTAAGGTCCAAAGCTAGAGGAAAAATCCACACACACGGAGAGAAAATGGTAGATAAAATAAGTCCTCAGCCATTCAAGACTAAAGAAAACCCCAGAACCCTATGGGCTAGACGTGTGATAGTATTTATTTTCTCATAAGAGCAAATTAAGTCTCAGGAAAGTCAAGAGAACTGTTCAGTTTCCCCCTTCTCTTCTAATCCTTTGTATCATCATTTAAATAAGCACAAATCTCTCAAAATAGAAATCCTCTAAAAAAATAATGCAAGCAAGCAAACAAACAAAACTAGACCTAATGACCTCTTTGGACCCCAGATCTTCTTCCAGCTCTGCCTTTCTGTGTTTCCTCACCCTCTCCGTGAATAACAGAGATTCAAGATTAGGTCCCTTGGCCTCGGCCTTCTCCCTCAGCCTATGTCATTTCTGTACCAGTCCAGCGTGGCTGTGGTACGTCCTCCCCTCACAAAGCACACCGAAATACAAGGCCACCAGAACCTTCTTCACACTGTGAAGCAAGTGCACACCTTTTAGCTTTCATCTTCTTGATTCCAGCGGGCTCTGCATTCACTTACCACTTCTATCTCAAAACACTTTCTCTAAAATGTCTCCTGTTAGACCTTGCTTTCCAGCCTTCCCCACTACCTTATTACCTCTGCCATCCTGTCTCCTCTGAGGCATCCGATTACTACTGTTGCCTTCAGGGTTGGGACAGTGTTTGACTCAACTTTGTGTACGTGGCACTTAGGATCCTGCTAAATGATGGGGTTTGGGGTGAACAGATGAACAACCACCCAGCTGGCACAAGGGAGAATTACTATCCAAACCCAGATTTACCCAGCTTTAACCCTTGCTTTACCCACTTCTCCAAAAGGACTTTTCTCAAATTTGAAGTTTAAATTAGACTCTCTAGTTAGAGATTAAATTTCTCTATTTTCCTAATAAAAAAAGTGTTTGGTCACTGGAAAAAAAATAAACATGCACAGTGGAGTGAAATATCTAGTGAAGATATTCTTATAATACACACTTAAATATTTAAAAAATAACAACAGATACTTTCAATCCACCGAGTAATCAAAACTGTAACGGTTTGTACACCCTGCCAAGTGTAGAAGCCAGAACTCCTGCCCAGCATTTGAAAGCTCTAACAACTCTGCCTTGCAGTGAGAAAATAAACACTATTTTGAACACACAAAACCTGCATTTAGTTTTCATTCTACTGGGGCCAGTAAACAACCCATTTGGCTGCTGGGTGTGGCTCGGGATGGTGCCACACTTGAGTGCATCATGAGAAAGAACATTAAGGATCTGAAGGTGACTGAGGGTACCGGATGGGTGGCTCATATTGTAAGTCTAGTGCTTGTCCCTGTCTGCAATTTTTTTTTTTTTTTTTGGTACCAGGGATTGAATGTAGGACCCTGCACAATGACCAAATCAAGTCCCCGGGTGCCCTGTCTGTAATGTTTTTGTTACTGGTATGCACTAAGGCAAGAAGATACACTGAGACAAGATTTTTAGAAGCTTTTGTAACAACCTGACAGGAGAATTTTGTGTCTATTATTTATTTCAACAAAATATTGTTTTTGTTGTTGTTGTTTGATTTTTTTGAGACAGGGTCTCACTGTATAGTTGAGACTGACCTGGAACTCACTATGTAGCCCAGGCTGGTCTTGAACTCACAGCGATCCTCCTGCCTCAGCATCCCGAGTGCTGGGATTACAGGTGTGCGCCACCACGCCTGGCCTAAAATATTGTGTTTAAATTGGGGTTCTATTTTATTTTTATAGTAAGACATTTTATTGAAGTATCAGTCTGTCAGAAAAAATCCTAATAGTCCACAGAGAGTTTGAAAAGTACTGAAATATCATGTAAAGGTACAAGATCCCAATAATGAAAGTAACTGTACTGTATATTTAAAATGTACCAATAAACTCAATAAAAGAATAAATAAATAAATATTTTAAAGTTAAAAAAAAAGAAAAGTACTGAAATAGACAAAAACAAACTATCTGTTAAAAGAATCTCCAAGGAGTAAAGAGGTAAGTCACAGA
>NW_022900940.1:21325667-21355156 GCF_012274545.1 Fukomys damarensis | reverse complement strand
AGCGATCCTCGCCTCAGCATCCCGAGTGCTGGGATTACAGGTGTGCGCCACCACGCCTGGCCTAAAATATTGTGTTTAAATTGGGGTTCTATTTTATTTTTATAGTAAGACATTTTATTGAAGTATCAGTCTGTCAGAAAAAATCCTAATAGTCCACAGAGAGTTTGAAAAGTACTGAAATATCATGTAAAGGTACAAGATCCCAATAATGAAAGTAACTGTACTGTATATTTAAAATGTACCAATAAACTCAATAAAAGAATAAATAAATAAATATTTTAAAGTTAAAAAAAAAGAAAAGTACTGAAATAGACAAAAACAAACTATCTGTTAAAAGAATCTCCAAGGAGTAAAGAGGTAAGTCACAGAATGGGAAAGAATACTTGCGACATACCGATGATGAACACTTTATGTAAAAAAAACCCCTATGATATGTAAATAAATGGACAAAACATTTAAAATAGACATTTGACATGAGGACATTTGAAGCCCGGGTTAACATGTGATGAGTGCTCAACTTCACTTTCATCAGAGAAAAGAAAATATATTATCACTAAAGTCCTCACAGAGCAGTCACCACATGGAAATCTTGGAGGTTGATGAGGACACTGAACAAGAATTCTAGTGGGAGAGAAAGCTGACCAAAATACTTTAGGAAATTCTTCAGCAGTATCCAGGAAAGCCCAACACACACGTACACCAACCAGCACAGCAATTCTACTCCTAGGAAGCAGTGGAAAAACGTTCACATGTGAACCGAATGACATGGATGAGAACCATCACGGCGGCAGTTTGTGACAGCCACTAGGATGATACATCCTACACATTCAGTAGCACTGTGGCACTGGAAACATTCCCCTCTGGAGAACCAGCCTTCACTCGGCACTCAGGTGTCACGGGAGCTCAGGGATCAGCCCCTGAAGGAGTCTGGGGGTGAGAGGAGCCCTGCTGCGATTAGGGAACAATTCAGGGTCTGGCATGAGGCCTGAGTCACAAGCCCAGGTCTGCAGTGCAGCTGCTCAAAGCCCCCGCAGGTTCAACCTCTTCAGTTGGTTCAGGAGGCCCAGTGGGGATTTCATGCTCGGCTGCAAAAGGTTGCACATTATTCAATGGAACTGAGGGTTGAGCTGTAGCCTCATGGTTGCCTGGAGGAGTTCCCACCTTTGCAGTGGGTTGTGGTGTTATGGTAAGCCATAGATTTGGAGGTTTAACAGTCACATTGGGCAAGTGTTAATGCTGAGTTTGATGGTGAACTAGTGGTAAAACTGTCACTTTAAGGAGCTCTGGAGACTGAGTCAGTTGCTCCTACTGGGTGGAAGAAGGTTCCATCTCTTCAGAAAGGCTTCTAGACAGCTTCCAGAAGGTTTGACCTCCCCAAGAGACCCCAAAGGTGATGCTGAGTGCTCCTGCTGGCTGGGAGAAGGTTCAGCCTCCTCAGGAGGCCCAGAGGCTGGGTGCAGGCCTCCTGCTGGGCTAGAGAAGATTCAACCTCTGACACAGGCTCTGAAGTTACAGTAATGTCCTCATCCACAGGTTTAACTCTAACACTGAGCAAGTAATAAAGGTGCACCTGATCTTGACCTGGAGGTGGAAGTGTCACCTCATGATGCGGTGGAGTTTCAGAGGAGATCCTGAAGCTAGAGACTCTTGTTCAACTGGAGTTTTGACTTCCTCAGGAGCCTTTCCAAGCTGAGCTTGAATTTCTCACTGGTTTCCCGAAGGTTCAGTTTCCCCTAGAGACACAGGAGGCTGAACTGGCTGCTCCTATCACTGGGAGAAGGTTTAATCTCTGAAGGAGAAGATGAGCCGGGGCCTCTAGATAGCTGAACGAAGGTCTAGCTCCTCAGGATTCTCTGGAAGCTAGGCTGGGGCCTACTGCTGGTGTGGAGTAGGCTGAGCCTCCTTAGGTGCCTGTGAAGTTACTGACACTGTCATATCCATAGGTTTCACTACGATGTTTGGTAAGTATGAGTGACGAACCTCACTTCTACTTGGAGGCAGAACATTTACCTCCTGAGGCAGACCGCTGACCTAGAAGCTCCTCAGTAGCAAGTTCAGACCAAGCTGGGACTCCTGCTGGGTGGAAGATGATTCAAATTCTAGGTCTAGATACATGTATTTCGAGGCTGTGCTATTAAGTACACACAATTTTAGAATTTAATATCTTCCTGGTGAACTGATTCTTCTGTATGAAATTCACTTTATCTCTGGTAATATTTTTTGCTTTTAAGTTAATTTTACTAGCTAGTTTTTATGTGGCTTTTTTTTTCATTCTTTCACTTTTCACTTTTAAATATGCTTATAATTAAAATATGACTCTTATAAGCACCATGTAAGTTCTATTTGTCTTTGGCTGATAACCTTTATGTTTTCATCGTAACAATAATCCACTTTACGTCTAACCATTAGCAGATTGGAGTTTAAAACTATTCTTTTTATTTTTTGTGTGTCCAGTTTGCCCTATCTATCTACCTCTATTTCTATTTATTTATTTTTTGAGACGAGGACTCACTTATTTTTTGTGACTTTTTGCACAGGCTGGGCTCAAATCTGTAATCCTCCTGCCTCAGCCCTCTGGGTATCTAGAAGGTTCAATTTCTTCAGAGGGTTGTGAGAGTTCATCTGGGGCTTCTTGATGAAGTGAAAAGGATTGGACCTGAGGAATCTCTAGAGTTTGCCTTAACAGCTAGAATTAAGAATCTGAAATTTGCCCAGGGGGCTCTGGAGGCGAATCTGGGTTTCTTTAGATTCTAGATGTAGGCTGTCATGGTCGGTTAGATCCATACTCAGATCTATCTTGCAAGGTGTGTTTCTGCAGTTTACTCTCCTCCCTGCCAAGGTCTCATTTGGTAGTTCAGGCTCACAGCAATCCTATCTCACCCTCCACAGTGCTGGGATTTCAGGTGTGCATCACCACACCTGGCTCTGCAGTTTAGGTTTTGCAAATTGAAGAGGAGTTCCAAGAACTGCAGCAAGTTAGCCATGTTGAGCTAGATCGTTCTGCAGGTTTAGAGGAGAAGCAACAAACTGTTGCATTTGAACTCTATCCAGAAATGGAACAGGTGACTGATGGTCTACAGCCTGGACTAGACCGGCTATTTGAATCTCACTTTTGAGTTGAGGAGGTAGAGCTAGAGCCTGATTCTGACTCATATCTAGCCCTGGAACCACTTCTTGGAGCCTCTCTCTTGTGGAGTAAGCTTGTTTTGCAGACCCTGATGAAAACAGCAGGCTGATCTGGCTCTGAGAGCAGCTCTCTAGCAGAATCCATGTCCAGGGATAGAAACACCTGCTGGTCAACTCCTGAGGCAGGGCCAAGAGCTGGGAGAGAACGGAGGACCTCAGGGAATCAAAGCCCTCGGTCTGCCAGGGAGTGAGTGTGTGGGATCCTTCAGGCAGGAGATAAGAGTCCTTTGAAGACCAGGGCTCAGTTGATCCTGGGGCTTGGCGGTCAGCCGGACCTGGTAGCAGGCCTGGTCTGGAGGTGGAGCTGCCAGAACTCATGGCCACAGCTTTTGCCATGTGAGGAGCCTGGGAGTCCAGAAGCTCAATGGGAACAAGAGGTGTGGAGGCTTGGGCGCAGGGAGCCACCTGTCTTGAGCGCCTTGATGACCACACACACTCCGCCCTTTATAACATCTTTGTTCAAGAAGCCTGGGCCTGCTGTGACTTGAGACTGTTTACTCCCCCTGGGAAAATTCTCAAGGAGCTGGGCAAGAGGAGCCTGGGACCCCAGGGTTGTGATGGTGGAATGGGGACATCTGGGGAAGTCAGATGAGGTTCTTGGTCATTTAGTGTCTACTCTTCATAGTCATATTGAGACTTGACGGGCCACCCCTGATATCCAGAAGGTTCCTGGCCAGGGAGCAGGCAGAAGAGGTAGCTCACACTGGTAGAACATCCCTCATAGTAGTCCACACAGCTGTGGTACAGTTAGTCTCCTTCTCCGCCTCCAAGCCCCCCATGCTGACTGCTCAGGTGCGAGGGAACTGTACTTGCATGGATGAGTCTGATCAACTGTACTTAGAAGTTCCCCAAAGACCTGTATCTCTTTATTATTTTAAAAACTTATTTATTTATTTTATTTTTAGGGCCCATATTGCTTGCAGTAATCCACAGCATTTCTCTTGCTATCCTCACATGGGTCATGCACAGATATAAGAATCACCACACTCAGGGAAGCCCACTTTCCTGCACTGTATTCATTATAAATCCTCCCAGCCCAGTTTACCATTTGAGGGTTATTTTTATCAGAAGCAATTTTGCTTGGATATCCCACTTGATGTTCCCACTGGACCAGTTTCCCAGAAAAATGAGCTAAAAAGCTAAGGGACAATTTGATTCTTAGAGAAGGGAGGGTTTTGTTCACCGTTAACTCGTGGCAAGATGAGCTCAGCACTACATATGCTGCTTTTGAAATGCTGCAGGGACTGCCAAGTTGGAGATGTTGCCAGGTCCAGAGCTCAGCTGAAAGGCTGAAAGCCTCTTCTTAAAGGCATCTTGGTGAAGAGCTCACCACCCACAGCCAGCAGAAGCAGAGCTCTTTGCTTGCACTGTATGAGCTCTGTGCCGGCTGGAAGGTGCTAGCACTGGAACCACCCCAGGGCACTTACCTTTCCCGCAGGCCTGTACCAGGCCATACCACTCCCCACAGCTGTTACACAGCAAGGTGAAGGCTGTTTCTCGGTGGCCTGAGAAGGGTCCTGGGGCGCACACGTACAGCAGCTCATCCCCCATCTCCAGGCCAGTGCGTCCCTGCAGGATGGTGTGTGGGAACGCAGGCGGGTCTCCACATGGCTTCTCTGAGAAAAAGGAATCACTGTCAGCTTTCCGAAAAGGTGCAGAACCTTTTCAGCCTGTGAGAAGGCACACTTGGAAAAAGCCCACCCCACCTCTCACTTCCTGCCCCAGGAGGTCCTCCTACTCCCTGAACTGGGATCACAAGGGCAGTTTCTTCTTCACTCTGGCAACCTGAGGGCCTGGCAGAATGCCTGGCACAGATGAGCTACTAAAAAAATACTTCTTGAATGAATAAATGTAGTATAAATGCTACAACTCTATTTTAAAGTTGCCAGACAGCATGAACTTCTGGATGTGTCCTTGAAAGGACCCAGAGACACATGTCTAGCAGCAGCTCCTCTTGCCTTCCCCCCTACCCCAGCACTGGGGATTGAACTCAGGACCTTGCACTTGCCAGTTAGGTGCAACACCACTGAACTATTCCCAGCCCTTTTGCTTGTTTGTTTTTTTTTTAACTTATTTACATAAGTAAATACGTATGCTGTCCAGACTTGAGTGTCTGTACAAGGAGCCATCAAAAAACCAGTGAGGACGCTGCAAAGTGCCATCCAATGGAAAGGTAGGCTCGTAAAAACATTGCAATGTGTCCTCATTCACCCTATTCCCCGAATCTGGCACATGTGACTTCTGGATATTGTGCCAAGTTAAAATGACTATGAAAGGTAAATGTTTGAATCGATTTAGGGCACTGAGGAAGCCATGACAGGGCAACAAAAGACACTCAAGAAAGAGGACTTCTAGAGCTGCTTCAGAGAGTGGCAAGAACGATGGGTTAAATGTGTTTGAAGTGAGGAGGTTTAAAGTCAGTGTGTCTTTTACTGTAATAAATTTTTAAAAATTCAAAGGTGTACGGAAATTGGGAAGGGTAAGGGGAAACTAATAAGGGAAAAGAAAAATACGAGAAAATGAAAAAATGGAAATGAAGTGTTTGTAAAGGGGGAGAGGAGGAAGGGGTAAAGGGAGGGCAGGGACAAGGGGAAAAAATGAGAATCAAGACCTGTCATGTAAGGGTACAAGATCCCAGTAATGAATGTAACTGTACTGTGTACCTAAGAAGTACCAATAAACCCAATGAGGAAAAAAAATTCAGACATTCACCAGTTTCTGATCGTACCTCACACATATAACATATGAAAATGTAATATATTTGTATATTTTAACATAAATAGAATGACATCATATGTATCACTGTGTACTATGCTATTTGAATAAACTATTTTTTAGAGAAGTTTTAGATTCACAGCAAAATTGAGAAGAAAATACATCAGAGTTTCCATATACCCACTTTCCCCACTCTGCAAACCTCCCCTGCTGTCAACATCCTCCACCAGAGCGGTATATTTATTACAATCAGGAAACCTACACGGATAAATCCTCACCCAGAGTCTGTAGATTACCTTACCATCCACTCTGGGCACTGCCCATTCTGCGAGTCTGGACGAAGGTTTGAAGACTTGTACCCACCGTGGCAGCATCAGACCGAGGAATTTCACTGTCCTAAAAATCCTCTGTGCTATGCTTGTTCATTCCTCCTTTCCCCAGTGCATGGCAACCACTGACTCATTCACCAAGGAGTGTGACTGTCAGATTGTGTGGGAAGAGTACCAGTTTGGCAAGAAGCTGTCCAATTATCTTCCAAAGTGGCCATGCTGTTTTCCATCCCCATCAGAAGTGAGAGAGAGTTCCAGTTGCTCCACATTTTCATCAGCATTCGGAGGTGTCAGTGTTTGGGATCTGGGCCATTCTGATGTGAATAATCTATCAGAATATATCTGTTGTTTTAATTTGCAATTAATTAATGACATGTGAAGTTGATCATCTTTTCATACGCTTGTATGCCAATCTGTCATTTTATTTGGTGGGGTGTGTCTGTATAGGTTTTTGGTCCAATTTTAACCACAATGTTCATTTTTTTATTGCTGAGCTTTAAAAGTTCTTCTTCTACTTCACACAGTAATCCTTTATTAGATGTGTCTTCCGCACATATTTTTCCCAATCTGTGGCTTGTGGTCTCATTCTCTTGCCACTGTCTTTTGCAGATCACAAAAAAATTTTAATTTTAGCAAGTTCAGCTTATCCATTATTTCTTTTGTGGGTCACACCTAACATCTAGGAGGTTACTGCTGCATCCAAGGTTATCTAGATTTTCTCCTGTGTCATATTCTAGGAGTTTTATTAGTTTTTCCTTTTTTATTTAGGACTATGATTCATTTTGAGTTTTGTGTGTGAAGGATTTAAGGTCGGGATATCCAGTATTTCCAGCACCCATGTTGACAAGATTGCCTTTGCTCCTTCATCAAAGATCAACTGACTATATTTATATGAGTCTATGTCTGGGCTCTTTATCTGATGATTCTATTTGCCTGCTCTTTTGTGAATATCTCACTGACTGGGTTACTGTAGAAGTCTTGAAGTCTAGCAGCATCAGTCCCCTGACTTTGTTCTTCAATACTGAGTTGCCTACTCTGGGTGTTTTGCTTCTTCATATAATCTACAGATTCAGATACTTCACATCCATAAAGTAACTTGCTGAGATTTTGATTGGGGTATCAATGTATACATCAAGTTGGGAACACCTATGTAGCCAATATTTTTTTCCTGATACTGGAGATTGAACTCAGGACCTTGTGCTTGCAAGACAGATGGGGCCCTTGACAATATTGAGTCTTCATATCTATGGACATAGAATATCTCTTCACTTATTTAGTTCTTTACTTTATTTTGCGAGAGTTTGGCAGTTTTCTTCATACAGACTTCAGTGTCTTTTCTTAGATTTAAACCAAGGTATTTCATTTTGGGGGGTGTTAATGTAAATAATGATGTATTTTAAATTTAAGATTCCACTTGTTCATTGCTGGTATATAGGAAAATGATTACCTTTAACTTCATATCCTGAAACCTTGCTGCTATTAGTTTCAAGACTATTTTTTTGTTGTTGTTCTTTTTGTCAATCCTTTTGGATTTTCTGCATGATTATGTTATCTGCAGACAAAGACAGTTTAAGTTCTTCCTTCCCAATCCATATACCTTTTATTTTCTTACTGTATTTGTTAGAATTTATAGTGTGATGTTGAAAAGCAATGATGTGAGAGGACATCTTTGTCTTGTTCCTGATCTTAGTATGAAAGCTTCATGTTTTTCGATATTAAGGATGATACTGTCCAATTTTTGTATGTGTTTTTTATTAAATTGAGGAAGGCCTCCCATTCCTCTATTTCTGAAAATTTTTATTATGAATGCATGTTGGAGTTGGTAAAATTTTTTTTCAATCTATCAATATGACCACGTGATTTTTCTTCTATACCCTATTTATGTGGTGGATTTTTTTTAAACACTGCTGGGGAATCAGACCCAAGGCTTTATGCTTGCTAGGCAAGTGCTCTACCACCAAGCTTTGGCCCCCAGTCCATTCATTTCTTTTTAAATGTGAATCCAACCTTGCATACCTGGGACAAGTCTCACTTAGCCATGGTGTGGAATTATTTTTATACACTATTGGAACCACACTGCTAATGTTTTGTTGAGTATTTTTGCATCTGTGTTCATGAAAGTGAACTGGTCTGTAATGTCTTTGTTTTGGTATTAGAAATGGACAGATTCAGCAGATTAGTAGACAATCAACTGGAGGTAACTGGAATCTATAGATTACTTTCTAAAATAACAGCAGATTACAAGTTCTTCTCAAGCTCACACAGAGCATTCACTTAGACAGACCACATTCTGGGCCATACAATGCATATTACTAAATTTAAAAGAATAGAAATCATGATGTCTGCTGTAAGATCACAGTGGAATTACATTAGAAATCAAGAATAGAGAGTTGGAAAATGCCAAAATACTAGGAGATTAAAGAACATGCTTCTAAATAACACAAGTTAAAGAAGAAATCTCAGAGAAATTTTGAAATATTTTAACTGAATGAGAATCAATCAATCTATGCAGTTTTTTTTTTAAACTTTATTGGGATGGAGTGGTGCTTCAAAGATATTTGCATGCCAGGCCAGAAGCCAGAAGTGTGGTTTAATTTTTCTTTTTATTATTTCAGAGGTTTTTCCACATTGGTACTAGAATGAACCTTGTTATGGCCCGTATCTAGATAGCCTCCCAAAGCCTCTTGCAGTCATAGGTGAGGCTTTCAGAGGTGGCTTAATGTAGCATATGATTCTGGGATTAAGGATGTAATGCTGGGATTAAGGAAAGCCCATCCTGGGTGTGGGTGGCACCACCCAAATTTGGACAACCTGGAAAGGATAAAAGGGAGGCAGGGTGCCCCCACTGCTGCTGCTGCTTCTATTGCTGTTGTTGCTTACTGCCTTCTGCCTGCCCTGCTTTGCCATGGACTGTTTTTCCTCCTTGATGACCCTTTGCCATGCCACTCTGCATTGGAGGCAGCCAACTATGAACTGAAAATAAATCCTTTCTCCTTTAACTTTGTCTCAGCAATGAGAAAAGTAACTACGACAAACCTCAATCTTTTGAAAGGTAATATTGTAGGACACATTATTTAATCATTAGCACATACTTACATTGATCTCAAATTTTCAAAATAATAAACAATGCTGCAATAACAGTTTCATATGTACTCATATATATCTTATTGCTTTAGGATAAACTTGTAGAAGCAGAAATTCTACATTAAAGTGATTCAGTGATATTTTTTCAAAAAAGAAGGAAATAATTTTAGATTCAGATTTTCTCTTCTATTTTACATGATGCTTTCCTTTAGTCCTTATGCATTCAAATTACCTAAGAAGTGTGCTGCTTAACAGCAGATATGCTAAGAAAAGATGAAAACAGAAAATCCATCTTGTGCTTTAAGCTACCCCAATTGCCCTGACAGCTTGTAGTTTTGGTAGCACCTTCTCAGAGATTTATCATTATGCAAATTCTTTGACATGAGAGAGATTTTTTGAGGATATAGGCTATATATACATCCTTCAGGAAGACAGCACAGAATGACTGTCTTCATGTTTGACTCAAAACAGCTTGATTACATTTCACCTATATGGCAAATAAGACAAGCAACTATCCTAACCTTGTCACAATCTAGGGACACACTCAACAGCATGGCAGGGGTGGGAGTGGGGGCATCATCCCAGGGCATCCTGTGAAGAATAAACAAAAGTCATCAGCCTTAGTCAAGTCAGGCAAATGGAATTCCAGCTGGCATTTCAGGGAACAAAGTCTCATCCTTTCTCCGCATCATCCTAAGCCTCCTATGCTCCACAAATGCCTTTTTTTTCTTCTCTAGGATCTCAGCCTACAAAAATGGAGATTCTTCATCAAACACTGTCAAAGGATCAATAAATACTTTCATTCTTACACAGCTCTCTATGAAAGGAAGGAAAATCCAGGAGCAGTAAATGGGAACTTTGGTCCAAATTCACACCTCACCAGAGACTCACAAGAACCCCTTCCTCAAGTCAATGCTGTGAACTGACATTTTCAGAAGAAGCCATACCCATATTGAAGAGCCTGCAGCCTGATCTTGGCTGACCAGAAACACTGATTGCATTTCACTGAGCTGAAATATTTCAGATAAAGAGCTAAAGTTATCATGGGCGATTGTTAGTCCCATTTAATAGACATTTTACTATCAACCTCTGTATCTGACCTAACATCCCCTAAGCTACTAGATGAAACTCTCAGACTGCATTATGTTTGACAGACCTTTAGCTTCCACCAACCCTGAAAACATCTGGATCTGTGAAAGGGATTCCCCCTGCCTTGCCTATAGCCTGCCTCCCTAAGGAGCCTACCTATACATTTTGTAAATGCATTGATTCATGATTTTGTTTTGTTCGTACCTGTAAAAGCTCATGTAATCTCTTCCAGGATGAAATATGGCATTCAGGGTAGCTTGAATCCACATTTCCTGGTCATGATCACTCATATTTGGCTTAGAATAAACTACTTTTATATTTCCTTTAAAGGAGAGTCATTGCAAAGTGACAATTTCTAGATTGACAAAGGCTAGAATCTGGGTCAGGAAAACCACAATCGTGCTCCTGAGAGTCTGGGTACACATGCCATATGTTTCTGGATTTCCCACAAATGTTCCAGTCAGGAAACATGCTACTTCTTAGCTGGTGTGGTTTGGGAGTTCCAGGACAACAGTTTCGAGTGTTAACACAACCAAGTGTGTGCCAAAAACACCACTTTTGCCAGGTGCAGCTCAAATTAGTTTCTTTCACTAATCTTCCCATCTTGCTCCTCACAAGGGAGCCATGGAAAACTGCTGGCTACACAATGGAACCTTCCTCTCTAGAGGGAATTAGATATTTGGTGAGCTTACTAGACCGTCTGCTATTTCTCAATTATCCTGTAGGTGGAAATTGTGGTTTATGGGTTTCTCAGACCTTAGAGCTTGGTTTCAACAATGTCAACATCAATTACTATTATTTTCCTTTCCAATAAAGAAGGTTTGATAAAAGATCTTGTCTACCAACAAATGTGTTCTAGTAAACATTTATCTGGCTCATTTTTCAACTTTAAAGGGTACATCTGCCTGAGAACTTTTAATAACCAGTGTTTCCACAAAGAGGTTAGCAGTCATATGAAGATGGATGCTTTCATTCTGAGAAACTGTGAAGCTTCCATCTGATCTTTGAAATTCTAAAGTGCCAGCAAACCTCCATTATCACTTCACAAACCAAGGATGAAGACATTCGAACACAAATGCTTGACCTTTTCTCCATCCTTTCAGTGTTACCTAAGCGGTGTGAAGAAGGGACCTGTGACCCAATACACATCTGTACTGCCTTTTCCATCCCACCTCAGTTTATCTGTACTTCTTAAACTCTCTGCCCCAGTGGTTCTCAAATGGCAGCGTGCATGAGAAAGACCAGGGCTCAAAGAAACACTGCTGTGTTTTTCGGTTTCTTACTCCGTGGCTGTGCCCAATAATTTGCATACCCCCAAAATTCCCAGGTGGTGCTGGGGACCATCCTCAAAGAACTACTGCTCTAATTTTTTAAAAACCCACCCTTAAAAATAAGCAAAACTAATATATAGTGGTAAGAAGTAAAACAGAGGTTGCTTCTGACTGCCGCAGTAAGGAGGGGCAGAAGATTCTTGGAAAAAGGCTCAGGGAAGTTTCTGAGGTGAAGGAAATGTTCTGTTTTGATTGGGTGGTGCTGACACAGGTGTACACATGTCAAGACTGTTAATTTTGCACCTGTGGATTTTGCCGAGGTAAATTATATCTGAAGGAAATAAGTTAATTAAGAAAATACCCCCTCTCAGAAAATATGCAGTCTATTCCACATGGAAGATATGTGGTTGAAAATTATTCAAAACTCTCCCAAGGGAAACTGCACAAGATCCATGCTTCAAGATGTTGGTTTCTAACTTGCAGGCCTTCTAGGAGCGCTACAATTTTCGCAAGGCGTATGGGTGCTCATATATACCTGTGACCATTAAAAACCCTAAATTAATTGCTATCATATGGAAATCTACATATTGTGTCCTGAGATTCCCCTCCTCAAAAAATTACTTTAACAATCTTATGGAAGGAAATAATATACTACAATGTCTGCAATTTACTTTAAAATATCTCAATAGGAGAAAATTTTGGAGGAAAAAATAAATATTACCTTCAATTTCACCAGTGTTAACATGGGTTTTACCTTTCTTATGTTTTTTGTTTTTTTGTACTAGGGATGAAACCTAGTCTGTCTGTCTGTCTGTCTGTCTTTCTTTCTTTCTTTCTTTAGTTTGAGACAGTGCCTTGCTATATAGTTCAGGCTGGACTCGAACTCACTGAGATCCTCCTGCCTTAGCCTCCCAAGTGCTGGGATTACACATGTGTGCTACCATATTGGGCCTTTTAATAAAAAAAAAAAAAAAAAAAAAACTTTATTTTGAGGCTGTGTCTAAGTCGCTAAATTGTCCAGGCTAGTCTTGAATTTGTGATCCTCCTGCCTTAGCATCCCAGAGTGCTAGGATTATAGTCATGTACCACATCTCCAGCTACCCTGTTTTACACAGATGGGATATCATGCTACACAATGATATAATTTTTTGTTTTATAGCTTATTTGTTAATTTAACTTTCCATTATTGAATTTTTCCATCAACAAGTATTTGTCTTATTGCAATTCATTTGTAAATGAGTACAGATTATTCCATTTGTATACGTGCACCACAGGGAGCCACCTATGGTCAGACAATAACTTTGCATTTTTTTCTGTATTAAATAATGAGCATCTTTGTCACAATTTTTTTTTTTAAATTTTTGAGACAGGGTCTTGCTATGTAATTCAGGCTGACCTTGAACTCACTATGTATCCAAGCTGCCCTCAAACTCCTGATGGTCCTCCTGCCTCAGCTTCCTAAGTGCTGAGATAACAAGCATCCACTACCCACCCAGCTGGTCAAATGCTTTGTACTCAAGGAACTCAGGAGAGGCTATACCAAAACATGCCTCTTTGGTGTGCTGATTACTTGGGACTAGGCCCACCCGTGGGTCAGCAGAAAGTCAGATCACCCAAAAATAATTCAATTGTCATGGATGTCTTCCCTGGAAATTTCATCAGCCAGGGAAGACTAGCTTGTATCACTGGAGAGGAAACTAAAACTCAAACAAACTTTACCTAAAATGTCACCTGTTGAGGTCCTGTTCATCTGCCCTCAAGTCATCTACTGTCCCCTAAATTGCCTACCTCCTTCCTCTCTTCCCCTCTCTGCAGCTTCAAAGCTTACTGGGGTTTGGGGTATTCAGTTTTCTTTGCATGACCCATGGCATGAATAAACGTGAACACCTTTTCTCCTGTTCATCTGTTTATTGTCCCTTTATTTCCTAGAATCAGTTATCAGACCCTTAAAGGGCAGAGGGCAAACTCTCTTTGATATAATCCATGCCAAGTTCCTTATTATTACTGTTATCATTATTTTGGTGGGATTGAACCCAGGACTTCTCTCATGCTAAGCACATGCTTTACCACTGAGATACAATCCCAATCCCTAATTTTCTTAGAATAAAACACTAAAAATGGAATTGATGGATGAGAGGAGATTTTATATATATATTAAAGCTATAAGTCCTGCCAAGGTGAATATAAATGTTTAAGAATTTACATTCCTATCAGTGGCACATATATTTACATATTTATCTTCAGAACACTGAATGCTATCATTTTTCAGTAAACCTTTCCAATTTTACAGGAAACAGAGTTTCCATAGTGTAGTGGTTATCACATTCACCTAACACAATTTTACAGGGAAAGGAATTGATATCTTACATTAATGTGCATTAATTGGTGAGAGAGTAGAATATTTATTGACCAATTACATTTCCCCAAAATACTTTTTCTATTGTGGTCTTTATCTTTTCCTTTCAACCTATAAGAAATCTCCATATATCAGTGAAATAATCTTATTTTTCCAAATTCTTAACCAATTAACCCAGTACTATTGGATAATTCATCCATACTGTCCCCCTTATTATCTGCATGCTCATAGGGTCCGTTTGGGTACTTTCAGCATTTACATTAAAGTATTACCAGCTAGGGCTCTTAGCCACATGAAGATAGAAATCACACCTAGGATGCTACCATAAAAGTTATTACAGGAAAGAAACACAGACACAGACAACACAGATGGACACTTCACAGATAAGAGTTCCCATGCAAAGGAGGCCTTTTACTTTTATAGGGGTCTCCTCCCGGCTTCCTGCTTCCTTACCTCAGGGAGTGTACCAGCTTACCCCTTTGATTAACCATTTATTTTCTTTCTCCTTCTGATTACCTCAGAATGCAGCTGCCAGCTTGTTTCCTGTCATGTGGCTACTTCAAAATCCTGTTAGTGCCCTTCCTCAGTTGTACGCATGGACTCTGTAGTCAGAACGTCTGGACTCAGATCTGTCACTGCAGCAAGCGATTTAACCCACTCTAAAGTTTTGTTTGCTTTCCGCCGCCAAAATGCTTGTCTGTGTGTTGGTGCCAAGTGCTTTTTGATATCAGAATCTCTTGTTACTAAAGAAACAGAACAAGCGGGTGAGAACGAAGCATATAGCACAGGGGCAGCTGCAAGCAATGGGGCCAGAGGCCGGCAGGCATGAGAGTTACCAGGACCATACATTCAGGTAAGAAGTGTGGAGTTTGGAAGATGATGGGGAACCAGGAAAGCACTTAAAGCAGGAGATAATATGATCCCCTCGGCACTTTAGAAAGAACAGTTTGCGGTGTGGAGGAGGCATGGGGGAGGTAAGCCTGAATCTACTTAAGGGCTCCAGGATGGTAACCCTGGAGCCAAAATGAGCTGCAGATGGCAGGAACTAGGAGGAGTTGGGAGATACTGAGAAGTCTAATGACCATTAATCATGATATAACTACTTGGATGATTAAGAAATGTCTAGCAGATTAGTAAAGCACAGTTCTTTGTGTGTTTGAGGATGATTGACTCATAGGCCAGCAAATGGGGAAGAAGACCCAACCCAGATATAGGTGGCACCAACCAATATGCTCATAGTTGGGATGGAATAAAAAGGGAAAGGAGGAAGTGGGCCTATTTTCGAAGAGCTCCAGTCTTTGCTCTCGTGTTTGGACCTTCAGTTTCTTCATCCTTCCAATGCAGGCTCATACTGGCAGCTCTATAGTGAGCTTCCAGGTTTTTTTAAACCTCAAACTCATGCTGCATCCTTGATTCTCCTTGTTCTGTGGTTTCTATTGTCTTGAGGGAGCAGCTACTGGAGCCTTCAGCTCTCCAGTGTGCTGCGGGGCACTATACGTTCACCTGCCTCTGACCCTACAGACAACCACTGTGGACTTTCCCATCTTTGATCCTGTGTGTACCAAATAAATCCCCTTGTATAATTATATAGATATTTTTCCATTGACTCAGTTCCTCTAGAGAACTCTAGTATAAGAGGTTTTACATAACTTTTCATTGAAAGGATGTCGTGTTGAGGGTGAGGGCACAGGGAGATCAAGTGATCGGAGCATACTTTGGGATTTAGGGAGTCAGAGTCCAGGGGATGTGTCTATAAGTAGATGGATATATAGAATCCGGGGCTTTTAGGGGAGATCCGAGCTTGAGAAATGATCAGCAGCTGAGCATTTAGATGACAACTAAAATTTTTGGAGTATGCAATGACAGGAAGTGAGGACATAGGTTAGTGCTCTGAGAAGGCAAGAAAGACATCACTGTAGCCAGGCAGATTCAAAGAAAAGATCCAAAGCACGTCAAAGGAAAATGTGTTTGAAGGAAGAATGTGTGGTCAAGTACTTAAGGATGCAGGAATATCAAGCAAAATGCAGTCTGAGAAATGGCCACTGTATGTACACAGGAAAACTACCGGTAACTTTGGTAAGAGCAGTCTCACTTCCTTGTTGAGGCAGAAGCCAGAAAGCAGTGGAGGGCAGAAGGAAGGATGGTGGGTGAGGTGATGGAGACCACGAGTGTAGGGCATTTTTAGGGCCACAGAGAGAGATGGGATGGTAGCTAAAGGAATACAAATTAACTTGTAACTTGATGAACATGTGAATTAAATACTTATGAACAGTTCAGGTGGTTCTCTTTGTTCTGACTCCTTAAAATAAAGTCTCTGCCCCACCCCACTTTGGAGTACTGACGCTTTCCACTTGTCCTGTGATTCGATGCTTGTTTCCTTCCCCTGTTGGTCAGTAGTATGCTGGTAAGTACTACCCGGCTCTCCAGGGAGGGTGGAAGGAATGGCTGTTGTGCGGTAAATGGCAATGCCTGGTGTAGTATACAATAGAAGGGGTCTTAATGCAATTTCTGGTAAAAAGTTCTCCATAAATCAAAACTATAAAAAGAGCTTGAGCCGGGCGTGGTGGCGCACGCCTGTAATCCCAGCACTTGGGAGGCTGAGGTAGGAGGATTGCTGTGAGTTCGAGACCAGCCTGAGCTACATAGTGAGTTCCAGGTCGGTCTCAACCACATAGTGAGACCCTGTGACAAAAAACCAAAAAAAAAAAGAGCTTGAAACAACTGAATATGGGTAAAAGACTATATATGAAGATGTTTGATCATATTATTTATTGTTGCAAAAAATGGAAAACAAAAATCTAATAACAGGAAATTGTTTAATTTATGATACATTCATATAATGGATTACTATCAGCCATTAAAAATCACTCTTTCAAGTATATTCAATGTTATGGGAAGTGAAAAAAAACAAGAAAGCACACATATTCACTATATAATTTCAATTTTGTAAATAAATAAAGAGTGTGGGCGTGGGGGAAGATGCTTAGTAGCATTAATTTTAAGACAAACCAATTAAGAGTGATCTTAATTTTCTTTATACTTTCTACTATGATGACCACATACTCATGTTTACAATTAGAAACGCTATTAAAATGTAAAGTGGAGCTAATGATACCCATCTCACAGGGCTGTTACTAAAATTAAGCTCATGCTTTGCCTAGTACCACATGGCTGGATCATAACAGATATATAAATAAAAATAAGTTTCATTTCCCATGTAACTAGCTGGAGCCTGATGATCTTTCGAATTGTTCTTCAAGGAATGATGGTAGTTGAGTGCCCAATTTTCTTAAACTAAAGACAGCCACATGATGGCTAAATTGAAACTGAAGGCTGTATGGGGCCATTCAAAAGGGCAAAACAAAATGGCTCATAAGAAAATAAGTCTGAGGCCATATTTGCTCACTGTTGATAATGGCCAATGATGGAGACACGGTTCAAGGTGAGAAGAAACTGGCAGATCTGGGAACACAGATTACTGATGAATGCAAACTTTTGGGTTGTGCTGTGGTCCGCGAGGACAGCAACGAATCATTTTAACTTGAGATGGTGACACAAGGTCACCTGCCTTGATTTTCCTGTTGCTCCAGCACAGGTGAGGGCAGCATTTCTGGATTGTCACGTTATCTCGGTTTCAACAATGAACCTCTCTTGAGAGCAGGGTACAGCACAGATGTACATGAAATTATTCTACCCTTCACAGTCTCTGTCTTTTTGGTCAGTTGAGTTCCCTGGGGAGATTTTCTTCGAAATTAAGTCTGTTCTGATAATATCTGGGGTGACCATAGAGTTTACTGTTCGCAGAAGAACACTTCTGAAAATGACAGGGATCCTGGTTAATAATTACCAGCACAGGGTTTAAGGGTGAAGCTCAGTGGTAGAACACTTGCTTAGCATGTATGAGGCTCTGGGTCCAATCCTTTGCACAGCAGAACAAAACAAACAAAAACAATTACCAGCATAAGTAAGAACTGTTCTGGGTCAGACGGAAGACAGGGTCTCACTAATCTGGGCATGATAAACCTCAGCCAAAACTGCAGTCCTTGTGAAGATAAGCTATTCAAGGGTAAAAACAAGACAGTGGCTCAGAAAACAAAAGTCCTCTAGCATGTGGGTCAGAGCCCTTGCTCCCTTAACTCAGCTGTGTGACTCGGAGGGAGTTATTTGGCCTTGTTGTGCCTTCATTTCCTCACCTGCAAAATCATGATCACGACATTCCCAGGGTATTGTGGGGGATTAAATGAGTGAATACAAGCAACACAGTGGGTGCTGTCACAGATGTTAGCCGTGCTTATTCCTGAAGTCAAGAGCCTGAAGCACATGCCTAGTCCACAATTAGAGCTGCGGGCTCAAGGTCAACAAAAATGGCGGTGATGTTTGCATCATCTGCTGCACAGAGCTGGGAGGAATGGGGGTAAGGAATGTCTATGGGCCAAGGGATTCCAGGAGCAGTGACCAGGGACAAGACACCAAACCTCTCTGTTCTTTGACTTCTTCATCTGAATAAAGACAGTACTGCTTTGATGACTGAATGAGATAGTATGTAGACCGCTGTGGAAAACACAATTTTAGAAACTGAATACACCTATAAAGCTGCTCAATGTTTTGGTTTTCTCTCTCTTGTGCTGACACCTATGGTCTTGCACATGCTGGGTAAGTGCTCTATTACTGAGCTATGCCCCTTTTTGGAAATTTTATTTTTAGACAGATCTTGCTAAGTTGCCCAGGCTATCCAGGAAGTTGCAGGTCTCCAGTGAGTGAGAAGGTGGCATCTCCACCCAGTGTGCTTGGAGGGGCAGAGCATCAAGCCCGAGGATTATCCTCAAGTCCTCATGGGATCTGCTTTGTCACTTGAACTTCCTTGCAATCTGTTGCCTCTGTTTTCCTATTTTTCTCCCCTTCAGAATGGAAATGTTTATCCATTCCTGTCCCACTCCTGTATTGGAAGTATAGAATTTGTTTGGTTTCATAGGTCACAGTTAGAAAAAAAAGTACCTCAGGATGAACGGAAGCCTCCTCATCCACAGCTGCTTAGTTCGTATTTAGATGAGAGGATTTTAGACTTTTGAGTTGATGCTGGAATGAATTAAGAGCTGTGGGCTGCTGGGATGTAATGAATATATGTTGTATGTGAGAAGGACAGTAATTTGAGAGGACTGGGTGGAATACTATAAACTTAATGTTTGTGTCCCTCCTAAATTCATAGTTGAAATCCTAATTCACACTGTGATGGTTTAAGAGGTAGGGCTTCGGTAGGTGATTGTAGGAGCCCTCATGAGCAGGAATGGTGCCCTGACTAGAGCCCCGGAGAGCTCCCTTACTCTTTCTGCAATGGGAGGACTCAGCAAGAAAATGGCCATCTATGGACCAGGGAGTGGCCCTGATCAGACATTAGCCTGCCAACATCTTGATCTTGGACTCTAGATCTGTGAGAAATACGTTTTTGTTGCTTATAAATTCCCAGTCTATGATATTCTGTGAGAGCAGTCAGACATGTTCCGTATGTTCTAACCACTATTTCTTCTTTCCTTACCCCCCATCCCCTCTCCTTCTTCCTTTCTACCTTTCTTCTTTCCTTTTTTTCTCTTAAATAATCATAGTTAAGGCATTCACTTAGTAGAGGAGTATGACATATGGAGAATAAAAGCCCCTTCCACTGACCAGAGGAGACTCCGTTAATAGTTTGGGTTCAAAAGATAACTCTGCCTCTGTTCTTGATGGTCTGAAAGGACTCCTACTCCCCACCCGCTCCTGCAGACACTGCATTCCCACAGACAACATCACAGACTCTTCTCCTAGCACCCAGCTGCATGCAAGATGGGCTGTAACACTGGTATTCAATGTTTAACATCTGAGGAGGATCATCAAAGTATTTGTAAACTCTACCCCTTGCTTTTCCCCAGTTCCTGGCTCCTGGAATGCATTTGGGTGAGCTGTCTCACCACCTCAGGATTCTCATGGAATTACCTTTACTCAGTGATACCTCTATTGTTAGTGGAATCAATCATACTAAATAAAATTCTGAAATCTGAGGGAGATGTGGATGAAATTACCATAGATATACCAAACTAGGCCCTCCTACAGCTGAAGTCATGGATGAGTGTTGCTTCTTCCATTAAACCTTTTTCATTTTCAAAAATAGACCTGTGAGTCTCAGCCCTGCCAAACAGGGAGAATATCACTTGTGGTCTACCTAAAGCAGAGTGTCTTTAAGAAGAGTCTACATGGGCCACGGATTTAGCTCAGTGACAACACACCTGCCTCACAAATGCAAGGTCCTAAGTTCAACCCTTGGTACCCCTGCAAAAAAAGAAGAGCCTAAGTGTATGCTACAAGTTCATGGGCTGCCTAAAAATTACACTAGGAGAGCTAGGTGTGTGAATTTGAGCCCCAGGTCTAGAAGACAGGCCTTTATGTAACCTTACGAATGAGTACACTGAGGCAGGCCAGACCTTGATGGATATAGGGACACTCAAGAGACAGTGAGGAGGCAGCTCTGTGTCCAAAATGCACATGAGTCAGAAGTCCTGTAGGCTTTAATCTTGGGCTTCCTAGGAGGAGTGTGCTTGGATGAAAACCCTATATAATAAGTAGGTGAATTCTGGCCACAACTGTGGAACAATCCAGCCCACCTCCCCGACCCAGCATATAGCCCTTGGAACTGTTCCCTTCAGCACTCAGGTTCTTCCCCACAACCCCCATGCTTCTTCTCTCAGCTCATTTTGACCAAGGAGAGATGAGATATGAAAGACCAGGGTATCTACACTATAAAACAAAAACAAAAAAGCTGCTGAACATTGAGGACCCCAAACACATAATAGAGAGGGACCCAACTCTGCAGGAAGATAGCTGGTCACTCGCTGTACTGTGTAGTGCCATGCAGGCTTCTTGGGCAGCATCTGCCACATGGAGGTGTGATAGCCAACCTGACTCCATCTTGTGTCTCAACCCCATTTTGTATGTGTGCTTGGACAAAGTGCTTGTGCTTGGACAAAGCACCCAAAACCCCTGCAACCTGTTTGGCAGTAAACTTGCTGCAGTTGCAGGATGTTCTGTAGCTCATCTAGGGTGTGAAACTTCCTTGCCCACCCCCCAACTAACCTGGCATGTTTCTGCTTCTGTAAGATTCCACTTGCTCTCCCCTGAGCCTGCCCGCCAACTGAAAGCATGATTTAAAAGGAGAAATCAAACTGCTTCCCGTTGCTGAGAGAACTTTCTGGGCAGTAGCCCCCCTTGGCCTCTGGCTATAATAAATGGGCTCAAATCTGTCACAGAGTGTAGCACATCTCTTTTGTTCTAACTTGCTCATTCACAATAGAGGGCCAAGGCCACAGCAGCTCCCATGGGATGCTGCTGAGGAAGACACTGTGGAATTTGGGGTCTGAAAGATCCATATTTTATCTCTTGTTAACTATGTCTTTGGGCAACTTTTAACTCTGCGAGCTTCTACAAGTCACTGCCAGGATTCAGATAAGTAATACAAATGCTTCTAATAGAACGCTTAAATGTGTGTGTTGTACAGGGAGCACACCTTGTTCTGTGCTGTCTTCATCTAGAACTCTGAGCCACATAAAGGCCCCTTTCAGGACAGTGAAGGACAGACCATTGTTAAGCAAGTGACTCTTGCAGCCCCAGAAGCTGCTGTGAAGTAGCACAAGGGAAAGTAGCTCTGAGTCTGCTCTACACAGACCCCCCCAACAGTTCAGGAGAACTTGAGGACACCTGGTGGTCACAGCTCTGGTGACTCATGTATGTCTGCAAGGTAGGGCTTTCAATTTCTCACATTTACTACATGCCAGAAAATCATAACTCTAAACACACTGACTGGTCTTAAGTGCAGCCCCAGCTCTTTCAAGCAACACAGAAGTTGAGATGTCTGTCCTGGTTGTTGAGGCCCAGAGCTCCAGGAGCAAACACATCACAGAGCTGTCTGCTCCAGTGCTCAGAGGACCTCTTGGCAACATTCTTCTGGCTTCCCTTGGCATTCCTAAGAATTGGCTCTTTGCATCAGGACTGGTCCAGCTGGTGTCCTTGTAGTTAGAAACCTCAGTCCTGACAAAACAAGACCTGAAAATCATCCACGCCTGGTGTATGTATGGGTGGGGGGCACGGAAGGGAACATCACTGCTCACGGCATGGAGATTATCTGGGCTGCTCTCTGCAGACACCACAGACCCTCCCAGCTGTTACAGGAATGTTTTGAACACGGTTACCTCTTCTGGACATCAGAACAAGGGGTCACCCAGAGCTGGCCTGTCTGGAACCACACAGGTGTTTGTGCTCGTAGCCATGGGTCTCCTGTTCTTTCTCTCTGCACTGTCCTGTCCTTCCTTCCTTACCCACTATCCTCATCAGATTCCACTTCAAGTGCTACTGCCTCATCGCCAAATTACCTTCTGTTTTGTGTCACGGAAACATGTTCATTTCTCACTCATCCTGATATACACTGTAAACTCAAGGATAGAGATGAGTCTTCCATCAGTTTGTCTATCATCTGCAAAGTACCCACAAGTATGAGCAATGGACTTTGCATGACTATGAACAAATAAACAAATGGCCAACACCAGGTCAATGGCAATGACGATGAATCTTTTCACACTTGCAATCCCTGAACTAAATGTGCTGCAATAGCTGTTCTAAACAGAGCAATTAATGGTTCCGGTCTTAGTATCACAGCTGGAACCCCTTACATACTCACACTAGGCAGTCCTGAGGCACAGACTCTCCTCCAGGCAGTTCCAGAAGTTGGCTGCTCTCAAAAATTCTTTAGACTGGTGATGTAGCTCAGTGGCAAAGTACTTGCCTAGCATATGTGCCTAGTATGTAGAAGAAGAATACAGTTGGGGAAGAAGAATTCAGTGCTGAGAAGATGGGGATGGATGGTGGGGAATGGTGGCAAGGCCACTCAAGGGGAAGATACAGAAGCACACAGAATGGAGCCTTGCAGTGTGACTGACAGATGGGAAAGAAGCTGGAAACATTCAGACCCTAAGTCATGGACCCCGTGGACAAGCAGCCAAGAGAAGTGAAGTCAGAAAACCCCAGTAGAGGTGGCTTATTTCATCAGTATCCAGTTGGTTAAAAATAACTTCACTTATTAGTTTAAGTGAGATCACCGCTGGGCTGGAAATTCACTGTTAGTGAAATAAAAACACTAGAAGGAAAATAAGAAATGTCTACATTGGTGATGAACTTTATTTCAATAAAGAAACGCAGAAGGAAGCTGCCTGAATGCTTCACAGGCCCTATTTTCCTGCTGGGCTCTGGCTGAGGCACAGGTTGGCCATTTTTGGAGTTAGCACTCTGTTCTTCCTCTCACCCACAGGAAGCAGCACAGCAGCACTTAGCGAAGACTCACCAGCAAGAGGAGACCTCTGGAGAACTCTGCATCAGAGTATGCACTGCCCAGAGCAAACTACAGCCCGGTCTTTTCTCCCTGGTTCCTACCCAGGTGCTATACTTTCAACAGCAAAGAGATTTTTCCTTTGCTGATGGTGCTGTCAACAAAGGCTGCACTGAGGAAAAGCTGCAACTCCACTGAAAAGGGTAAAGGGCCATGTGGTGTGGTTTAGGTGCTCCTTCTAAAGGAAGAAAGGAGAGGGACCGGGAAGAACGCGCTGTAAGTGACTGTGGGGTGCTTTTCTAGAAAAACCCCAGGAGAAACAGCCCTGTGACCCTCACTCATCTCAACATGCCTTCCTGAGTCTCCTTCATGACTCACCTAAAGCCTCCTCACCGGCCAGCCCTATAGCCCAAGACTCCAGTCTTCTCCATATAAGCCCTGCCCGGTGTGGCCCTCGGAATGGTTAGGGAGGGAAGGCTGGGCCAGGCCCAGGCAAACTGCCCTCGGATGCAGGGCCACTGAGCACATGACTGTGATGTTTGCAACTGTGCCAGCTGTATTAAGGTGGCAGCGGTTTTCACACACACCTGGGGAGGTGTCATGCACCCGACATGCATACAACGTATCAGGAGGCACATGATGTCAGTCTGTCCTTGACTCCCAGCCTATTACTCTGCCCGGCTCACACATGGGAGTCTGCTCAGTGAGCCTGAAGGCCGCCGCCAGCCCTGATGTTCTGCCCTTTGAACACATGCAGACTGTTTGCTGTGAGGCTCTCTCGTAAGCTGCCCTTGAAGTGATGGGCCTTAGCACCTGCCAATTTTGCATCACATATTTGGCTCCCTGGGCCTCAGGGGTTTTTGGGTTTTGGAAGATTTATTTAGTTTTCTTTTGTGCAATGCCAGGAATTGAAGGAGAGTTTTTGTTTGTTATTGATGTTTTTGTAGGAGTACATATAGATCATTTCTTTTGAAATTTTTATATAATTTCACAGTTACACAAAAATTGTAAGAACCAAGTTCTCCCACATACCCTTTACCCAGGTTCATCAATGTGTATTTATATGCATCCCTGCCTTTGTCTTATAATTTTCCTTCCTCTCTTTCTCACACATACGCGCGCGCGCACACACACACACACACACACACATGCATATAAGTGCAAGCAGCTTCTATACGTACATGTGTGTTTCTACATATACATGAATCTGTATACATGTGTATTTATGCCTATGATTCTTTTTTGAATCATTTGAGAATATACTGCAGATATGTTATCTCCTTGCCTCTGAAAACACTGGCTTACATGTCCTAAGAACAAGGATATTCTCTTATGTAAGTGTGGTACAGTTACCAAAATCAGGAAATTTAAACATTGATAACATACTACTTTAAATTCATAATCCATATTCAAATTTCACCAGTTATAGTTACTTTTTCCTAGTCCATATGATCCAAGATCAAAAGCTGCATTTGGTTGTCAAGTCTTTTTATGCTATTTTAATCTAGAAAGATTGCTGTGTCTTTCTTATCTTCAACATTTCATTTTAAAGCGAAGGATGTTCCTCAATTTCAGCTTTGTTTATGTTACCTGGTGACTGGACTGAGTTATGTGGGGGGTTGGGGGCAGTAAAATCATTCAATCAATTTGTTTTTCCAAGTGCAACACATCAGAAGGCACATTACGTTGGTTCGTCCACAACCCAAATGGGGAGTTGTTATCATGGCTTTGATCATCTTGTCCTATAGGAAATGAATGAATGTTTCCTGCCTCTGGCTTCATGCACTATTGTTGTGGCAAACCGGGCAGGGCACACACTTCAAACTCACACAATCTGTGCGATGGCCTTGAGGTGGTAACTTCAGGCTGAATGGGGAACACACGGCTCAGCCTTCCCCACCCTCCCCAGCA
Source organism: Fukomys damarensis (assembly GCF_012274545.1). Lineage (NCBI taxonomy): Eukaryota > Metazoa > Chordata > Mammalia > Rodentia > Bathyergidae > Fukomys > Fukomys damarensis. The sequence continues at coordinate 21,329,872 of NW_022900940.1, read as the reverse complement.
GCCAAGTTACCTGCTAGCAAGCGGATTACTACAGTCCCATTACCAAGCCCAGCCAAGGCTAGCAGAAAAGCAACATAAATTAGTGGTCTACAGAGCTGTGAGCCAAATAAAGAGTCCCTTTACGGCACTGCATTTTGGAATGGTGCGTTACATCACAAGAGCCAACAACGCTCCTCATTCTGCAGGGGAAAGAAACGGCACGCTACTTATTTCAAATAATTGAAGACACAGCCATCCTGGTTCTTCTGACTGTATTCTGTCTCCTTCAGGGACCTGATTCTGCCTATGTTGGTGATTCAGAGGAGCATTTTAATTATGTGGTTTTAAAAAAAGAAGAGACAAATCACAGTGCCACATCTCTTGGTTGCCTGACTAGACTGATCAAGAGACTCCCCTGACACTCTTCCACAGAAATCAGCTAATGCAGAATCTCCCTGGACAGAGACCCCATAGCAGAAGAGAAGCCTCTCACTAATAAACACCTGACAAGCCTCTGCCAAGAACTTAAATTTCACCAGGGCTCTTACATTTACAACTCCTCTAACCTCTTCTCTGGAGATGAGGATTTGGCTCATCTGGGATGCACTCTGAGGATTTTTCTTTCTTTCTTTCTTTTGAGACAGTGTCTCACTCTGTAACTCAGACTGGCCTTGAACTTACTATGTGGTCCAGGATGGCCTCAATCTCATGACAATCCTCCTGAGGTCTGGGATTGCAGGTGTGCACCACCACACCTAGGAGGATTTTTTTTTTCCTTTTGGTTCCAGGGATCAAACTCAGAACCTTACACTGGTGAAGCAGGTGGCAGAACTACTGAACTAAATCCCCATTTAGGATTTGTATTTTTAACAGGTGCATCCACTTGCTATTTCTAATGATCAGAGAAGTTTGGGAAATTCTGCATTATAAAAGTAGTTCTCAACCTAGGTTGTGCTTTAAAATCATTGGGGTGGTTTTAAAAAATCTTAATACCCAAAACATTTACAGCAGAATTTCTAGGACTGGCACCCAGGCATCAGTATTTTTTAATACTTCCCAGATCAGTGTAGCGTGCAGTCAAGCGGAACCTGTGCTGATTTCTAAAGAAACTGACCTTTTCTCCATTAGCATGAATATCCCCCTTTAACGTGTCTCTGATAATGAAGGTGTACTATTTTGGTGCTCATGAAATACTACCCCAGAGACTTCGTTATGGTTTTCTCCCCCACCGCTCAGCTGGTTTTCCAGAGGAAGTTGAATTTTCCTTCCTAAGAGCTGTTTTCTAAGTCCTGTAGATTTCCTCTGGGGGAAAAAGGACTTCTTTCTTTTGGATGTGCTGTTTGCTATGAGGAGAATGAAGTGCAGATTATGAGCATCAGCAACTGCAGCAGGTGTAGTCAGGGCTCTGCCCTTATCCCAAGAGAGCCAGATCATTCCCATGCCCAGGCGTTCTTGGTGGGCACCCATGCTTATTTATTGGAGTGTAGTACTCAAGTTAGCAGAACCTTTTGCCTATTCAAACAAACAAACAAACAACACCCAGAAGAGCCTGGGAATTTGTGTTTCCCAAGGTAGCCCTTTGCCAATGGCTGACAGGTGTAGTGGTATGAATACTTCCGCTCCCTACTCTGCCTCCAGAAATTTCCTGAGAGGCCAGGCCAAAGTTACCCTTACTTCACCACCACTGTGAACTTCACTTAATCCTGCACCTCTGCTTGGCCACCTTCCCTTTCCTCTCCAATTCCTCCCTTCCCAACTGGCTTTTCTTGGAAGTCTTCTTGTAAAGCACGTTCAGAGAGTCCTCACCTCGGAGACTTCTACTAAACTGATTCTAAGACAGCAAATGGCCAAGACTGCACCCTCCGGGGCCTTTACCAAGACGGTGGCACTGACCTTCATCTTGGACACAAAGGGCACTGTACATGCCTCCAGGAACTGGGTTGTTCTCAATGCGCACATCAACAGCTCTCATGATTTGCTGTTCACCAATCCCTTTGCTACACACAGTTGTCCTGAAACAGACAAAGGAGGCACTAGGTTAGCAGAACTTTTCTGGGTTGAAAAAAATGGAAAAGGATAATTCTTTTCTGCTATCAGCTCTGACTCAGCCAGTATTTTTCTGATTCATGAGCTCTGACTGAAAGCATCAATATGGAGACATTCTCCCCAAATGAAGGTCAACATTCAAGAAGGCTTGAGGTGAGTTCACAAGTATCAATACAAGTTTCAGAGGCAATACACTGTTGGTCTCTTCTAGTATATTTGTTACTTTATAGCATTCTTCCCTTTTTCCTGTTATTTTTTTTCAAATTTCTTAAGATAGATCATTAGTTCATGAACTGTCATCTTTATTCATTTTCTAACAGAAACACTGAATGCACTGTATTTCCTTCTAGATATAATTTCAGTAGCACTCTATTAGTTTGGGTATTTTTTTTTTTTACATTATCCCATTCTAAATAATGTGCTGATTTTCTTTACAATCTATATTTGTGTTATTTTTTTTCAAATTTCTTAAGATAGATCATTAGTTCATGAACTGTCATCTTTATTCATTTTCTAACAGAAACACTGAATGCACTGTATTTCCTTCTAGATATAATTTCAGTAGCACTCTATTAGTTTGGGTATTTTTTTTTTTTACATTATCCCATTCTAAATAATGTGCTGATTTTCTTTACAATCTATATTTGTCCCATGATTAGCTGTATTTCCTTCTAGATATAATTTCAGTAGCACTCTATTAGTTTGGGTATTTTTTTTTTTTTACATTATCCCATTCTAAATAATGTGCTGATTTTCTTTACAATCTATATTTGTCCCATGATTTACTTAGAAATATCTTTTGCAAGCAGCACATACTTAAATTTTATAAAAGTCACCTGGCAAGCTGGGCACAATGGCACACGCCTGTAGCCCCAGCTATTTGGGAGGCTGAGTTAGGACTGGTGTAGAGGGCCTGAGTTGCAGACCAGCCTGAGCAGCACAGCAAGACCCTATTTGAAAAAATAAAAACCAACTAACAAAAAAGCTCAATCTGATCCAAACGAAAACCATCTGACAATCCGTTTTCTAATACGAGCATCTGTCTACTTATACTCAATTTAATCACCAGTTTCTGCTATTTCAAACATTCTACCCATTGTTCTGCCTTTCATCCTTCCTCTTCCCTAATTTGGACTGTGTGAATTGGTTTTTGGGGAAGGGCACTGGCTTTTTCCTCTGTATTGATTTGACTGCTATTTATCCTTTTACTATTCCAATAACCCAGAGGTTACTTCTACCCTCTTCCTCAGTAATACAACTTAAAATACTTTGCACCTATACTATTTTAATGTGCAGTATTATTAGTGGTTATATAACTGTATAATTCCAATTTGCCCACATTATTTATTCCTTCTGTTCATTCTTTTTCACATCCACAAGCTTCTGCCTACCTTTAGTTCCTTCCTGCCTAAAGAATGCCTTTTAAGTGTTTCTTTTAGTGAAGAGTGAATGTCATAAATTATCTCAATTTTCATCTATCTGACAATGTCTTCATTTCACTTTTAATATTGAATATTTTCACCAAGTATAGAATTTTAGGTTGATAGTAATTTTGTTTCAGTGCTTTGATGATATTAATTGTACCTGGCCATACAATGTCAGTTTATTATTGTTCCTTTGAAATCAATCTTTCTTTTTCTAATTTTTCTTAATATTTTTTCTTTATATTTGATTCCTAGCAGTCTTTCCACTATGTGCCAAGTTGTGAATTTCTTTTTTTATGTGTCCTAGTTGGGCTTTGGAGGACTTCTTGAATCTGTGCTTGCTGGCCTTGAATTCTCTAGGTAGCCCAGGTTTACCTCAAACTCACAGTGATCCTCCTGCCTCAGCCTCCCAAGTGCTGGGATTATAGGTGTGCACCACCATACCCAGCTTCTTCATGTTTTTCTTCAGATGTCTATCATTCTCATGTTGCTTTTTCTCCACTTTTTTCTTTTCTTTTTTTTCCTTTTTATTGAGGTTATTGGTACAATCTAGGTATACAAATACAGTTACATTCATCATTGGGATTCTGTACCTTTACATAATAGGTCTTGATTCTCATTTTTCCCCTTGTCCCTGCCCTCCCTTTACCCCCTCCTCCCCTCCCCATTTACAAACACTTTATTTCCATTTTTTCAGTTTCTCATATTTTTTTCCTCTCCCTTATTACCTTTCCACCACCCTTCCTACTTTCCTTA
>NW_022900940.1:21313486-21323388 GCF_012274545.1 Fukomys damarensis | reverse complement strand
CCCAAATCTTCCTGATATAGTTGCACCCTAGCTTCTGTGTCTCTAACGACCCACGGACATTCTCATCTTCATAACATCAGAGAAAACAGCTCATCAAATCAACGGCAATGCTATACCCCAACTGATACAATCAGCAACACATTAAGATCAAGCACAACTTGGACACTGACCACCTGTGGTAGTCACTAGTCTATCACCCTTAAATCATTTGAATTAAATTGAAATCAAGAAGCAGTCCAGAACATGTCTGCAGTGAACACACTTTTCATTATAGTATATTAACCATTTAATGGCTCAGACAGAGCGAGGATGGAAGACCCCTAATCTCAGTTAGCTGATTGCTGAACCCCATGACGATGACTGACCTCGGGCCGCAAGGCCCAGATTGAGTTCCCCATCCTTCTGAATGGTTGAACTCCGCAACGTTTTATTACAGGTTTCCCCGCCCTTTCTTTAAAGAGGTTCAAAGTTGGGAACTCAGAAAAATACCCTTGATGACCACCTCTGTCTTTGCAGAGTGGGTCCAAAGACTTGCACAGTCAGGAGGTCTGAGAGTTGGGGGGGGATTAAGGGGGTTCAGGGGCGCCCGCACGGCTACCTTCCCGGCGCTTGAGCGATGGCGGCTGGGTCGGGAGCAGGCATGGTTCTGTCCACTTTTTTTTTTCTCCTTTTAGAATTTTAATTACATGCATCTCCTTTGTCTTTTACCCCTTCCCTCTAAACTTTTCATTTCCCCCCTCTGTTACTTATTCTGGATATCTCCCTGTGAAATATCTTCCAACTCACTAATAATCTGTTTGCTTTTTTTCTTCTTCTTCTTCTTATACTGGGGAATTAACCTAAGGCCTTTGCACTGAGCTACAGCCCTAGCCCTTTTAAAAATTTTCAGACAAGTTCTCACTAACTCGCTAAATTACCCAGGATGTGCTTGAACTTGATATCCTCCCACCTCCACCTCCCAGAATGTTGGGATTACAGGCATGTGCCACTATTCCTGGCTTCTTCTGTACTTCAATCTGCTGTCCTGGCTCTTAAATCCATCAAGTTCTTAATTTTAGTTATTGTGGTTTTTCACTTCTAGAGTTTCCATTTGGTTGTTTTTAGTAGATCCACATCCTCTGCCAAACTTCTTGCTTTTTATCTTTGAAAATGTTTGTCTGTTGGTTGGTTGATTTGTCTGTTTTGAGATAGGATCTCACCATGAATTCTAGGCTGGCCCTGAACTCAACATGTAGCCTAGGCTGGCCTCGAACTCATGGCAATCCTCCTGCCTCAGCCTCTCAAATGCTGGGATTACAGATATGCATCACCACCCCTGGTTTAGTTAAAGATTTTAAAGGTAGTTAAAATCTGCATCTACCAATGTTAATATCTGTAACTTCTATTAGTTATTGCTTCTCCTGAATTCTGTTTTTTTGTTTGTTTTTTGCCTGGTCTCCTCATAAGACTAGTTATTTTGCATTGTGTGAGAAGTTCTACAGTGACTAAACTGCTTATTGAAATAAATAGAAGCATTGCATGATATTATTTTTCTCAAAAGAGAATCTGCATTGATTATTCTAGACATTCAGAGCCCTGGAACAGGAGTCCATAGTCACTTCCATCCAAATTTAAGGCTTCAGAAGATTTGATGGCTTGCTACTGCTCCTAGGAGGGCCCGTGGCCAGTTACCTCTTACTTCTGGAGAACAGCTCAGCAAGGTGCAAACCCAAAGCACAAAGGTTTACCAGGTCCCCTCCTGTGCAGCAGTTGAATTCAAATCTCAATTCTAGTCCCTTGAGTCTGTCACTCAGCTTTTCAGACACTTTTATGGAATACGCAAATGCTCCCAGGAAACTGGTGGCCGCAAACTCTGAATTCATCATTCCGGATCTACATTCTTCTCTGGATTTATGTATACATTCAACATAAATTCATTGGGACACAGGTCAGTTCTGCTATGTATCTATTATGTCATAACTATAAGATGCACCAGAGACTTAATAATTGCTTTCCAGTGTGTGTGGTTGGGGAGCCACAGTGAAGTGTACATGCTAATGGTCAGATACTTCCTGGTTCCAGAAATAGAATGGGAGGATAAAATACATTTTAATGTGTTGTACAGTAATACAGTACATGCATGATTGTCTTTTAGAGAAGAATCATCTTAACAGACAGAGACCCTCCACCATGATTTACAGCAAACTCACAAAAGACAGACCTTTCCAGTCTTATAATGAATGACTTACAACCTAGTCTCGGGATGGCTTTTCAGGACCTCTAAATACCCTGATGACATGAGGAAACTACAAGAATGGAGTTATGAAAGATATTCCTACATGGCTACATTATGGATATAAAATGTAAGGCAGAGAGGACCATAGCTCCAGATTCAATGAAAACCTCTGGCTAGAGCCCTCAGTTGTCCTCTTCACTCAGATGCAGCCTCACACATCATACATTTGGAGGCATCAGTGGGCAGGGCTGTGTATCTTCCATGGCCGCCTGCAATCCAGGCCAGGGTCATCATCAACCAAAGCAGCTCTTGGAAACTATTCTGTTCTTTCCCAATCCCTTAGCACGAAGGAGAAAGTAGAACAGCTCCTGCCTTCTCTGAGAATAACTGAAGAGTAGGCACAACACTACTGGGAAGTTTTCTCCCAACTGTCCACAGAATACTCTCAAGTCTTCCATGGGTCAGGGACACAGACAGGGCATGGGGGGAATGGGTTGGCCCAGTTTGTCATGTCCAGAGTTGGAGCTAGGAAGACTCACAGGCCGACAGTAAGTCAAGTGTGGGGCTAAAATCATCTGGGAGCATCTCTGATCACATTTCTGGCAGCTTATTCTAGCTTTTGGCTGGGACACTGCTTGGAGCTGCTGGCAGGGGCCCCTATGTGAGGCTCCCTTCCATGTGGCCTGGCCTTCCTTACAGCATAGCCATCTCAGACACTTAGACTTCACACAGCAGCTCAAGTCTGCAAAGGTAAACGTCTCGCAGACTCAGGAAGCTGCATTGCTTTTTCACCTAACTTAGAAGTCACCTAGTGTCACTCTTACATATTCTACAGCAGGACCATGCTGTGCTGTGCGCAGGAAGACACAGAGCATCCCTCTTGGGAGTGGCATGCAAGAATTGGTGGCTAAACACGAATGTGCTGAAAGCCCCTGTTCACTGCACTTTACCTACCCTGGTAAAGTCCCCTGGTGGGGACTGGGGGGAGCTGGAAAGGACACACCCGGCTGTCAAGACTTACCCAAGGGTGCCATCTGCCAGCCAGCCCGTGGTGCACACTGCAAGGGCACAGTCCTGGACCCCCCTGCGCAGCTCGTCCGCAGACACCAGGTGGGCGCCCCTGCTCTTACAGGAGAGCCGAGCCGCCTCCAGGTCCAGGCCCTGAGAGGCGTTCTGAGAGTCCAGCATGAAGATTTTCCCTGTGTGGGGACAAGCACAAACACACGTGGGTGCTAGGAGTAGCAGGACCTTAATCTGAGCGAATGCACTGCCTGGCAGACACACAAGAGGTAGCTTCCCGATTGTCTGAGCCCCAAACACAGCAACTCCCACTGCAACCCATCCTGGGACCAAGTGATGACGCTTACACTGGTGTTTTCATTTTTGCTTTTTTTTTTTTTTAATTAGACAGGATCTCATTACGTTGCCCAGGCTGGTCTGGAACTTGTAGACCAAATGATCCTCCTGTCTCAGCCTCCCCAGCAGCTGGGACTACAGGTATGTGCCACCACACCTGACTTGCTCGTTTTCTTATAAATGAGCAGACATAACCAGCTGCTCTGCAATGTTGCCAGTTATGTTGTCTGGCTATGTTATTCAAATCTTTAAAAGGTGCTTTACAAACCACTATGTGGCCAGGCTCAGTGTCTGAAGTTCCCCTAAACTGGGTCACTTGGTTTCCAAGGCACTAATTCAGGCCTCAGTTTTGCCTTCCTCTGCCTCCTGAAGTCTTGAAATGACTCCCTCCATAGAAGGTTGCTTCTCTTGCCTTAGGTCCTTTCAGGTTTTATCCACAGTGGATTCACTTGTATTCTCTTCTGCTGGACCAAACAGCCTGGATCGTGTCTGGTCCATCCTGGCATGAATTTATGGGCATGCAAGGGCCTCAAAGAACTTATGATAGATGTGGGGATGAGAACATGGACTCAGGCAGAGGTGGAAGGCAAGAGGGAGCTTCAAGCAAGAAAACCATGGTTAGGAGGGAGCCCTGTGGTCCCCAGGACCTCGAGGAGGGATAAATAATGACTTGGTTGGCTCTATCTAGTTTAACATAAAGCCAGGGAAGAAAAAGCAAAACAAAACAAAAACGGGTAGAATGAGACACTACCATTTGTCAGCATTTTTTCCCCCAGTATGGGGGACTGAACCCAAGGCCTTTGCTTTGTGCTATATCCCCAGCCCTACTCCTCTCCCACCTTACTTTAAGACTGCTTCTTGCTAAATTGCCCAAGGTTGGCTCAAACTTTTGATCCTCCTGCCTCAGCCTCCCAGAGTGCTGGGATTACAGGCCTGTGTCACCAGTCATGGCTGGCAAACTTTTCATAATATATTGATCTTACTAGAACAAGACACCTAACTGAACCCAAACTACAGAAAGCAGATTCATTTTGGGCACACACAGAACATTTGTTAAAATAATCAAGTACTGAACTACAAAACAAATCTAAAAAGCAATCTTAAAAAACCAAAATCAGAAAAAAACAAAAAACAAAAAAACCCAAAACTATACCAACCATTTTTTGGGACCACTATACAAGCTAACATCCTTTTTAAAAATTTTGTCAAATATACATAGTACCTATTATGAGCCAGGTGTTGGTCAAATTACTTTACAAATATTTGTTATGCTAATCCTCAAAACAATGCTGTTATAGATATTATTGTTATTATTATCCCAATTTTTAGCATAATATTTGTTCAAGATCATACAACAGAGATATAAAACCAGGCAGTTTGGTTCCCTGTCAGTGATTTTTTTTATTAGCTTATGTTTGCAATACATAACAGTTATGTCCTTATCAATGATCTTAATCACTGTGCTCCTATATTGCCTGTCAATAACAAATAAGTAGGGAATCTCCTTGAGTATGGAAGTTACAAAATACACTTCTAATTAAACCACATGCACAAAGAAACAATCAAAAAGCATTTTAATTTAAGGGACAAAAACTTGTGGAGAAACTAGTTTAATGGAAGTGTATAACCCTAAAGCCTCATGTTACAAAAGAGGTGTAACTGAAATATCAACGATCTAAGATTTTATCTGTAAAACCTCAAAAGAAATCACAAAAATCACAGCTTCTAAAGAAGGAGAAAGAAGGAAATAATACAGAGCAGAAATCAATGAAGTGGAAAGGCAGACATACACTACAGAAAATAAAGCCAGGAATTGGGGTTTTCCCCCCCCCAAAAGAATAACAAAAATTTATAAACCCCTAGCAAGATTGACCAAGGCAAAAGGCAAGAATATACAAATGAGCAATATCAAGAATAAAAGGGGACATCTCTATAGGTCCCATGGATCTGAAATGATGATTACAGATGATTAGGTTATATATGCCAGTACGTCTGACAAAAAAAAGAGAAACTGAGCAAATTTCTTTAAAAAAAAAACTCAGCAAACTGACACAAATTTAAAATCTGAATATTCTTTTATTTACTAATTAAGTTCATTATTCAAAATTTCCCACAAAAAAAATCTAAATACAAATGATCTTACTACCAAAGCCCACAAACAAACAAACAAAAACAAAACAAAAGTCTCACCTTATAACAACCCTTTCAGAGAACAGAAGAGGAAACAACTTCCCATTTCATTTAGGAACCATCGTAACCCTGATGCCAACACCTGACAAAAAATGAAACTTATAGGCCAATGTATTCGTAATAGAGTCAATGATTCTAAACCTGTTGCCCTCACTTCAGGATCAGTTCTAAGTTTCCTCATTGTAAAAATTTTCCCTAGCATTCCACCCACTCATAGTTTCAAAGACTATCCTTATACAAATAACACACTTTTCTCTTCAGATCACTCCATTCCCCTCCACCTTTCTCCTAGACAACTGGAATCACATCTGATAAGGTCTCTATACCTACTCTTATCCTGTTTAACCTACCCTCCCTCTATCACAGTTGGGGTGATCTCTTCAAAATACAAATCTGAGGCTGGTCCTAGAGGCACCACTCCTGTAATCTCAGCACTTGTGCATCTGAGACAGAAAGACTGAAAGTTCAAGCCTAGCCTGGGCAATTTAGTGAGACCCTATCTCAAAATTTAAAAAAAGGACTGAGGATATAGCTCAATGGGAAGGTTCTGGGTTCATTCTGAGATCAAAAGAAGGGGGGGGGGTCCTGATCAGTTCTACTACTCGAAACTGTCAACAGCCTCCTAACCTATAAGGCTCCAGTTATCTGCCGTACCGATTTCTCTAGCATCATCTCACTTCAGCCTTGCATCCTCTGCCTCAGCCCCTCTCCCTCTTACCACGTGTCCCATTACTGCTTAAAGGTTCTTTCAACACTTCGTATTCTCCTTCCACTCTTCCCTTTCTTTTGCCTACTGAATTCTTCCTCATCTTTCAGATTCTCCTGCACCAAGTCAGATTCTTCAAATGTAGTCTCCCGAAGGGCACAGCACCTTCTCTAACCTTTTCAGTTACCAAAGTTGCAGTTTCACGTTGCTTTTATAGAATTATCTGTCAAATGATTCTCTTCCCCACTGTGTGTTTAAGCTTTCCGATAGAAAGTATCTATTTCATGTCATCATTCTACCTTCACCAGCAAGGACAGCATCTGTGATATAGAAGATACTCAAGAAGTATCTGTTGAATTAATCTTTTTCTATAATCATTACTCAAAACAGTTCATTTGCATTTTAGTTAATATGTTTTTTTCCCATTTTAAAAGTGTATAAAAGTATAGTAGCAGGTCTCCTTTATGTGTGAGATGCATGTCTAATTAGTCAAATGTAAAGTAAATGTTTTTCATTTGAATTTTTCTTATCAACTTATTTTTTTTTCATTGAGTTTATTGGTACTTGTTAGTATACAGTACAGTTACATTCATTGTTGGGATGTTATACCTTTACACGACAGGTCTTAGGTCTCATTTTTTCCCCATACCCCTGGCCTCCCTTCACCCCCTCCACCCTTCCCTGTTTACAAAGGCTTTGTTTCCATTTTTTCCTGTTTTCAATATTTTTTCTTTTCCCTTATTACCTTTCCCCTACCCTACCCACTTCCCCTTCACCATTAGTCCTTTTCTTCCTATTTCACATTATCAGTTATACAATTTGGATCTTATTTACACTTTTAGTATTTACACGTGTGTCTTATTTATTTCCCTTAAGAGTATGGCCTCAATATGTATCCATTTTCCTATGAATGACTCTAGTTTCTCATTCTTTATGGCTGAGTAGTGCTCCATTTTATAGAAAAACCACATCTTCTTTATCCAGTCTCCAATTGATGGGCAATTGGGCTGTTTCCAAGTTTTAGCTATTACCAACTGTGCTGCTGTAAACATGGGTGCACATATTTCACTGTGATATGATTCCTTTAATTCTTTTGGAAAGATACCCAGCAGAAGGAGAGCTGGGTCGAATGGAGCCTCTAATCCTAGTTCTCTGAGGTATCTCCATATTGATTTCCACAGTGGTTTCACCAGTCTGCACTCCCACCAATGATGGAGAAGGGTCCCTTTCTCTCCACAACCCTGCCAACATTTGGTATTGGCTGATTTCTTGATAGCAGCCATTCTTTCTGGGGTGAGATCAACTTATTTTTAAAAATAGTTTCTGACCAAATCTATATCTTCAAATATCTGTATCATTCCAAATTTAGAATATATGCTGCTGAAGCAAGCACTGTTTTCAAGTATCTGTAATGCATCACAACTTTGTCAACATTATTTCTTCCTTCTCCCGTCACCTAGCACACAAATAACTAAGTGTGGGACGTGGTGGTAGTTAAACATACATTTAGTAAAGAAGCCTTTCATAATATAGCTAATTCTTCAATGGCTCTATTATAAAAGTGGGAACTCAGCAAGAGGAATTTCTTAAAAGGAAGTGTATTGGGGCCGGGATTTAGCTCAGGGGTTCTGCTGCCTGCCTCACAAGCACAAGGACCCAAGTTCGATCCCCAGTACCAAAAATAAAAATAAAAAAAGGAAGTGTATTTATAATTCTGCATTGAGAAAGTGGAGAAAAGAAAAGGGAGAAGAGGGAAAGGAAGCACTTCTGGCACTCAGTAACAAGGAGACATGCACTTAGTATTGTCTTCACTTTCCTTTGTCCCATGACACTTCTGCCTTTAACTTTCTTTGATGCATAACAAGCTTGATAGGCACAAAATATTGATCCTTATCCACGTGGAGTTCCAGTTACACAGTCACACTGGGGTGAAACTCTAAACCTCATGGACTGCGAAGATATTTCTTTAATAGGAATTGAAATTGGTATAAAAGTATACATTGTTCAAAAGTTAATACAGCGGAGGAAGGGAGGGCAGGGACAAGGGGAAAAAATGAGAACCAAGACCTGTCATGTAAAGGTACAGGATCCCAGTAATGAATGTAACTGTACTGTATACCTAGAATGTACCAATAAACTCAATTAAAAAAAGAGTCAACGGCTCCAAATCATTCTACTTACATTCCTTAACAACAGCTTAACTTTTATAACTACACGAGGCCAAAAATACTAAAGCATTACGAGTGGACTGACTGATAATAGGTATGGGGTTTCATTTGGGGGTGAATTAGAATTAGATTCACAAAAATGGCGTGTGCACAAAATAAAAATGACACTAAAAAAGCCACTGGATTGTGTATTTTAAAATGGCAAATTTTATGTGACTTGTTTTTTAGATTTTTTAAATTAAAAAATGTTTTTTAAATTATGTGACAATTTAAAAAGTTAACAGTGGTCACTAATAGCTTTGAAAGCTACAAATGTTTTGTCTAACTCTGAAGATCTGAAGCAATGACAGTCATCCTTACTCAGAAAGAGCCTTTCCAGCATGGACTTAATAACAAAAAGCATAAAAATTCTAAGACAGTCTGTAGTGTGTATTTTTTTCCTCTTGACTTTACCCTTTCTTTAATCACCACACTTCCTTTTGCCCTATCGTTTCGGTTCACCCATTATGCCTAGCTAGGTAAGAATGGTATTTAAAAATACCCAAAGCATCCATCCTAAATCAACTGAGGGCTTTTCTCCTCTATCAATCTGCATTATCCCACGTGTGGACTTACATACCCTTATGGGCATGAGGATGCTAGCTCTCAAATTTCCTTTCTTCAGGGCCTCCTCAGCCAAGTTCAGAGGGGTTTTGTTACAAAATCAAAACACAGCTGAATTAGCTTTTCAAAATGGAACCGATACAAGGCCGATTCCGCTAATTTAAGGGAAATGTTAAAAGCTGGCTTCAAATTCAAAAGACAGACAACCCCAAAGTGGGTCAGTTCTCAGGGAATCTGCTACGGTCTGGCTACCGCTTATTATTGCTCTAGCTCGTCTCACCCGCTTCCCTCCCCATTTTAAAAAAGCAGTTGTCCCATTCTTCCTGACGCTCAGCCTTTGCACCAGCTACTCCTATCCAGTTCCTTCCTTTCCCCTTTACCTGGGGGATTCCCACATTCACTTTCAGATCTTCCTGGACCAAACCAAAGTGCTAGAGGGCGTCTTCTAACCACTGGCCTCGTCCTCAGGTACACTTTTAACAGACACTGAGAAACTGCGGGATGTGGAAAATTAATCCTAACCGAGGAGGTTCCAGGGCACCCTAGACGTGATTTCGCCCTGAAGAACTTTCCTGGAGCCCTGGAAACGCGGCCGCAGGACCAGCGCACGGGCTCCCCCGCACGCCCCGGGCGAAGCAGGGAGGATCCCAGCGCCCAGGACGGC
>NW_022900940.1:21292511-21313016 GCF_012274545.1 Fukomys damarensis | reverse complement strand
CCTTCGCGCTGGGCACCTGGAAGCCTCGGTGCCAAAAGGGGTTGCGCCCGCGGGCGCCGCCAGGGCGGAGGATGCGGGCACAAGGAGGCGGGGAGAGCTGAGCCGGCGCAAGAATCCCCAGTCTGTGTGGGCCACCATCGACGACAGGGTGGCCACGGGGGCGCAGGGTGAGGCCGACCCCCTCCGGGTTAGAAGTCGGGTGCCTAACTCTGTCCTCAGTCCCTTTCCAAAAGGGAAGGTTGACTTGGCATTCCTCTTACAGAGAATGAACTTTTCTTCTTTTTTAATGGAAAAGAAAGAAACTTAACTTGCTAACTGCGATCTAAAGGGTGAAACCTCTGGAACGGCAAAATTCCTATTTTCCAGTCACAAAAGGGCATCTTCGGGGACGCGGAAGGAATTTGAAGGATTCGACGGCTTTTCCTAGAGCGTCCTAGTACGCTGTTGTCAACACCAAGAGCGCTGTGGGTTCCACCGTCGTCGCCCACCTCCCAAGTCAGGGCTCCGTGACGGGGGGGGGGGGCCCTTCAGATTTCAGCTCTTTTGGTGTCGTCTGGGAATCTACTCTGTAAAACAATGTTCCGGTGAATTTGCCCTGAGTTGATTTCTTCTAACTTGCCCCGTCCTGTCTCTTCAACATCAGTTCTGTTCAGTGGCGGAAGGAAGGTTTACTCTCCTCCTAGGCAGAGCGGTAAAGATGAGTGTTGTTGGATCTGGGACACTCATAGCGCTGTACAGTTTACAATCTCTAGCATGTTCAGGTACCAGTCAACAAATAGGTATGCCCTCCACTCTTATAAACCCCGAATGAGGCTATAATTGGCCCTTTAAAATACTTCCACTTAAGACAGTTACTAACAATTGGACAAATCATGATAAAATGGGCATATTGTTGCCTCCAGCTAGTGAACTAGAACGTAGATTTTGAAAGAATTTACTTTCTTTTTTTCTTTTGAGACAGGAGACAAGATCTCACCACATATTCTAAGCTGGCCTTGCACTTGCTATTTAGCCCAGGCTGGCGTCGAATTTACAACCCTTACTTGGCTTTCTGAGTGTTGGAATTACAAGTGAGGCTACTGTGCCCAGCCAAAACCAAACTTTTGCATAATAAGAATTGGAATCTGAACTCACATCTGATTTGCTACGAGTGTCATCTTTCAGTTCGTATCATTTTTGAAGGGAAATGAAAGGATATCTCCTCATTCCTTCCTATCAAGTCTACTATTAGTGATTAACTCCTCTAAGTAATTAAGCTTTGCTTTTTCAGCATTTATTTTTAAAACTTAGTACATGCTTGCAGTGGATAATTATTACATTTATCATGGAGAGTTGGAGCATAACAAATTTTAATTTTTTTGTACCTTCCTGCTAAGCTTTGCTTTTAAAATAGATATTCTGGGGTGTTAAATGTAGCAAGGCCTGGAAACTATTTGTATGTAAGTGTGAATGAATTTACAGTTCTAACAGTTAGCTAGTAACCTAAGGGGTGAAACTTGACCTGTGTGAAATGGAGGGAACATTTTTTTAGAGCTTGGTGCTGAGAATGGAGAGGAAGAGGCACCTGCAGGGGCCACCAATTTCCCCCTTGGCCAACTATGAGGCATTGTCCATAAATCAATAAAAACCTATACACTGAAGAAAGACCTTGTAAACTAAAGCCACATCCATTAGGAGGATTTTTTTGCTTGTTTTTTTTTTTCATTAAAAATTTTTATTAAGGTAAATCAGTGTAAAATTTACCATTTTAGCTGTTTTAAGTGTAGTTGGCCTTAAGTAGTTCTACACTGTTGTATACCTATCACCACCATCTCCAGAACCTTTTCATCTTCCCAAAATGAAACCACATACTCACCAAACAGTAACACTTGAGCTGGAAGTGAGTTCAGTATTAGAGCACCCATGCCAGGCCTTGAGTCATATCCCAGCACCAAAAAACAAAATCCCAAAACAAAACACCCAGAAACAAAAACAACCTTTAAAAAATAATTCTCTATTCCCTCCTCTTCCCAACCCCAGGCAACTACCAATCCACTTCTGATCTCCATGAATTTGACTATTCTAGTTATGTCATACAATTAGAATCACACAATATATGGTTTTTTGGTGCCAGTATTCATATGCGAGTGAAGATGACTAGTGCCACGCCATGGACAGCTCAGCATAAAGCAGGCCCCGTGTTTTCCTGCTCTGTTGAGTGAAACTTTCCATGAGACTGTAGACAGGTTCAGGGAGAATGTTTGGTAAGCAAGAAAGAAAGCATTGAATGACCAAATAGCCTGGTTATATATACCTCTTATTTATACCTAGTGCCCAGCATTTCATTCAATTTCATATTGTAACCAGATTTTTTCATAATTTTAAAGACATGTTGACAGTAGAATTAACATAAGCCAGAATGGTAGTAATCAATTTTGTACTTCTAGTTTCTGCATGTGCTCAACTGGTGTGTGAGATGCACATGTAATTCTCACTTGAAAACATAGTTAAACATGAATAATAACCAGAGGTCCATCTCATCTTTCTTGATTTTCTTTTTCCTGGTTCAATGTAATTAACTTCTTTTTCAGGAACTGTGTGCAGAATAATAATGACACAAATCAAGTGCCCTCAGATACAAGCATCTAGGGACAGCTCACTCCTTGTGGTCTCCACAATGGTAGAAGAATTTTTAAAATCCTTGCCAGCCACTCAGTTTATTAGGCAGTTATTTCAGTGACCTGTGAGATGCACAAGGCCAATGGGACTTATGAGACATCTAGGTTATCTTTATGTGTAGGAGATAGACACTGAGAAGTCCTGTCCTAGAGACATTAGTAGGTGGTTTGGATGTTCTTGCTACATGGAATGATGGTTTATTATATGTTACAAATCTCCAATGGTTTCATTATTCTATTGTCTATTACACTTTTATTTTGCAATAAATTCTTTTGGTATAAAAAGCTCAAGAATTGAAATACCTGTACATATTGTAAGTATTCTACTTTCATTTCTCAAGACAGTAAATAAGCATATGTATTGCCCCAAATATTTTTTGACATTTGCCTACCACCATGGAAGTGAGGAACAACATGAATGTTAGAATATATGAATCTGGGACAGGGGATTTAACTCAGTGGCTCCACTGCCTGCCTTGCAAGCGCAAGGACCAGAGTTCAATCCCTGGTACCAAAAAAAAAAAAAAAAGATTACATGAATCTACTGAAGAAGCAATAGCAACCATCATTTCAAAATTAGACACTTATTTTAAGAACAGTACTTGAAGACAACAGTATAAAATGTGCAGTGCAGAAAGTCTATTTACATATTTACTTTTCAATTAGATCAAATGGCTGCTCTTCTAAATCAATTTCATTCTTATATATTCCGCCTCCCTCCGTTCTTTCCTTTTTTTGGCAGTGCTTAGTGTATGCTACATAATGTGCTACCACTAAGTTACACTCCCAGTCTTCATTCCTATTTTTCTTGTATTTCTATGACATTTAAATAATGCTTGTTTTGCACAATGTCATCAATGATTAGACAATCAGTTTCAATAATGACTTATTTTTAAAATAAGTCATTATTTTATTAAGTCATTGTGTTATTAAATCATTATTTTATGGTGGCGCATGCCTGTAATTCCAACACTCAGGAGGCTGAGGCAGGAAGATTGCTGTGAGTTCGAGACCAGCCTGGGCTACATAGTGAGTTCTAGGTCAGACTCAACTACATAGTGAGACCCTGTCTCAAAAAACAAAACAAAACAAAAAAGCCAAAAAATAAAAAATAATGTCTTATTTTTGTTCACTAAAACTATGAAATCAAGATAAATCTTATGGATCCTCACTCTGATAAGTAAGAAACATCTGACATTTAAAGACTGCTTAATCTGCTTTTTTTCTCCTGATTATACAAATACAAATTTTTGTGGTACCATAAAAATAATAGTCACACTAAATTAAGAAATATCTGGATATTTGTTGAGTTGCTGAATAAATTGTGGTGCACTTACATTCATAATTTCACACAAATGGTTACATTCTATAGTGTGAGGGTATTTTCTTATATTACCTGTGGTACTGCAGTATTTCCTCCTCCCTTTTTGAGTTTGTGTGTGTTGAGGGTGTCCTACTTTTAATGTTTGATCTCCCAGAATAGTTTTCTAATTTTTTAATTTTTTTCCTATTTTGTACCTTTTGTCTTTCTGGTGTTCTTTTGAGATTTTCTCAACTTTATCTTCTAAATCATCTGTTGAGTTTTTACTTTCTGATATCATGTTCTAGTTTCTGAGAAATCATTTTCTTTTTTTTTTTTTAGACTTGCTGTGACTATATGTGTAGTTCAGGCTGGCTTTGAACTCAGTATGTAGTCCAGGTTGGCCTTAGACTTGCAGCAATCTCCCTGCCTCAGCCTCTTAAACTCTGGAATTACAGGGGTGTACCAACCACACCTGGTTAATTTCCAAGAAATCTTATTTTGTACTCTGAATAGTCCTCCCTCTTTTGGGAAACAGCAACTTGTTCTATAGGGTTTTTGTTTTGTTTTGTTTTTGCAGAGGGGTGTTGATTTTGAGTTGACATCTTGGTATGGTACCCAGACTGATCTCAAACTCCTGGGCTCAAGTAATTCTCCTGCAGCTGGCACTACAGGCAAGCACTACCATGCCAGGCTCTGTTCTGTATTTGTAAATATAGCATCTTCTCTTATCTCCATAAAAAGAGTAAGGTTATTGTTTTTGAAGTTTTTTTGGTTGTTGTCCCTTCATGATCTCTTTTAAGTTACTTTTATTTTCCATTTCATTTATTTATTTATTTGAAGTTCTGGGGATTGAACTCAGGACTTTCACACTAAGCTACAACTCAACCCTTTAAAAAGTTTTTAAACAATATTTTATTATTATTTATTTATTGTGACATTGGGGATTGAACCCAGGGCCTTTGTGCTAAGCTACATCCCTAGCCTTTTTTGTTTTGAAACAGGCTCTTGCTAAGTCACTAAATTCTCCTGTCAGTATTCCTGCTGGGAATAGAAATGTGAGCCACTGCACCTAGCCTCCCTGTTTCCCTAGTGAGGTCTTTAGCTATCATATTACGGGTTTTCCTCCCATACCTGGTGATCCTTCATTTTTACTCATTAACGGATGAAGGGATGTGTGCTAAGACAACGCCTACATTCAGAGCCACTTGCAGGGTAAGACACCTTACTGTATATTTAGATGTCTGTAAAATGTATATGATACCCATGTGTGAATCCAAATAGTTTCTCTGGTGTGAAAAGCTAAAAGTATGAATGAGATCCAAATTGTATAACTGATAATGTGAAATAGGAAGAAAAGGGCTAATGGTGTAGGGGAAGTGGGAAGGGTAGGGGAAAGGAAATAAGGGAACAGAAAAAATATGAGAAAAGGAAAAATGGAAACAAAGTTTTTGTAAACAGGGAAGGGTAAAGGGGTGAAGGGAGGGCAGGGATAAGGGGAAAAATGAGAACCAAGATCTGTCATGTAAAGGTATAAGATTCCAATGTAACTGTTCTGTATATCTAGAAAGTACCCATAAACTCACTTAAAAAAAAAGAAGAAACTATAATGTTAAGTGAAATAAATCAGACACATGAACTTAAAAAAAAAATGTATGTGATACCAAGAGATGGACAGAGGGAGGAGAGAGAGAAGAGGCAGGGGCGTAAAAAGAATTAAGATGTTTTATGTTCCTGTACCAACTTTCCATGATGAATGTAATCATTATGTACTGAAAACATGTACTAATAAAAATAAATACAAAAATATATGTGACACACCCAAGAATCAATGCCACATAAATCCAGAGATTACAGGTTTATTTACCATAAGCAATCCTAGACAGTCACATAACCCTTCCCAAAGCACCCTAAGATTCAGCATTCTTCTGCTAGAAAATACCATTAGTTTGCCAAGAGGTCTGTCATGAACACATTTTCAAGGAGACTTAACTGGGCCCCCTTCTTTTTTTCCTATTGTGCTCCTCAAGTAAAGTAGAAAACGAATCATGGTCCCTTTGCTCTTTATGTTTACAATGTGTCGGGGCCTCTCATTTAATAACAGCCGAACTTTATCCCGTGGTACTGCTGAGGATGAGATCCCCTAGCCAAACAATCCTGCTTATCAAGGGGACCAGCCACAGTTTCTGTTCATCCCTAAGCGGCAGGTTTCAGTCCTCTGCCAGGCAGAGAAATTATTCAGATAAGTCAACCACACCCTCCCACTTGAACCAGGGACCCCTGCCCCCCGGGTTACTACAAAGCCCGCCTCTCACAGCCCTTCTCTCACCGTGTTCTCCGGTCCCAGACACGATCCCTGTGTGGCCCTGCTCATGTTGTCGTGTCACCTAGGTTGTGAGTATATGTGCCCAATAAACTGCTGCCAATCATCCCCATTCAGCGTAGGGTATCATGGGTTCAGCCACCCCTAAAGCAAGAATCTCTAGCTTTCCCATGGGGTGCAAGAGGAGGAAATCAAGAATATTAGCAAACCTAACACCTAAATCCACATGCTTCGTATTCACTACTCTGCCTGGGCTTACACGGCTCACGGACGTACACACCTAGTACATTGACCTTCACCTCGCTCAGGCTTCAGCAGAACACCTGGGAATGCACCAGGGCTTCTACCAGTACTTCCATCTGGCAAGAAAACAGGCTTACAGCCAGAGTCTCTACAATAATTCAGAGAGAGAAGAAAATGTCAAAGGAGATTCTCAAGTAACTCCAATGAGGCTGTTTCTGCAGGTCCTTTCATGGGTCTTGAAATCCAGGGTAACTTGCACCTTGCCCTGGAATTGCTTCTGGGTTCCTTTCTCCACCCATCCATTATCAGGTAAGATGTACCTTTTACCTTGAAAAACGCAGTTGGTGTCATTTTCCACCACCACCATCATCAACATCCTTGAGATCATGTGACAGAAAACCTCTGCCCTACATTGTTTAGTTTAAAATTAGTGGACCCACCGTTGCCATCAATCACAACAACTCCTGACTTGAAACACTCTCAAGTTTTACTATTTGCTATTATCTGACAAAATCTTCATGTTATACAAGATTAAAATCTGATTAGCCAGGCATGGTGGCACATGCCTGTAATCCCAGCACTTGGGAGGCTGAGGCAGGAGGATGTCCACTCATAAACATTCCATGTAACTTGTCAGTGAAAAGTAAAGTGAGCTTGGATCCCACCTGAATATACTGTTATTTATATTGAAAAGAGTTTTTGCTCTAATTAGGCTATTTCAGAATTCCTGTATTCAAAGATGTCTGGCCTTGCTCAAATATTTAAATATTTCATAGACCAGGCCAGGGATTTAGCTCAGCGGTTCGGAGGCCTGTCTTGCAAGCACAAGGACCCAAGTTCAATCCCTGGTACCAAAAAAAAAAAAAAAAAATTCCATAGACCAATCTATACTGTGTGACTAGATGTCTGACTATTGGCAAAGTTGGTTCTTTCTCTAAAATTTGGCCAAAAGTTTTAATGGCCTGGATCATCAAGTTGGATTTCTTGGGATAATCACCAGAAATGTTAAGTTTTAGGTAGTCTTACTAATCTTATTTACATTTGTTATAGCTGAATTTCTCCTGAGTATAGTCAGAAGGTATTAGTCATTTTTTAAAAAAAAATTTTAAAGGTCTCAGTCAAATTTTCTTTAAAAATTTTTAAATTGTACTCTATTAGTGCATGTTAATTTGAAATAATGGTGGGGATTATTTTGGGAAGTTGACCAGGCATTTAACATATCTTAATTTCAACTCTATTAGCCCTCTCTTTCTTTC
This sequence comes from Fukomys damarensis, assembly GCF_012274545.1. Taxonomy (NCBI): domain Eukaryota; kingdom Metazoa; phylum Chordata; class Mammalia; order Rodentia; family Bathyergidae; genus Fukomys; species Fukomys damarensis. The sequence continues at coordinate 21,305,237 of NW_022900940.1, read as the reverse complement.
CTCCCTTCTCCTATCAATCCCCTTTCTTATCTCTGGATGTCTACCTCCTGGTTTCCTGTCATTTCTTGTGTGTGTGTGTGTGTGTGTGTGTGTGTGTGTGTGTGTATTTTAGGTTTTTGGTATAAGAGAAAACAGGAAATACCTAATTTTCTGAGTCTGGATAATTTCACTTAACATGATAGTTTGATTTTAATCCATTTTCTTGCAAATCACATGATTTAATTCTTCTCTATGTCCGAATAACATTCCGCCATGTATATACACTACATTTCCTCTATCCTTTTATCAGTTGATGGGCATTTAGTCCTTTTTCACAGCTTAGGTATTACAAATTGTATTGCATAGTTTTTATCCTTTGTCAAAAATTAAATGGCCATAGACACATAAGTTTGTTTCTGTAACTTCCATTCTATCGTGTTGCTCTATGGTTCTGTTTTTATGCCAATATCATGTTGCTTTTGTTACTATGGCTTTAGAGTGATGGCTCTACCATTGCTCTTTTTGCTCAGGGTTGCTTTGGCTGTTCAAGGTCTTTTCTGCTTCCCAGTAAAATTTAGGATTTTTTTTCTGGTTCTGGGAAAAATGATGTTTGTATTTTAATGGGTACTGCATTAGATATATAAAACATTTTGGGTAATGCTGTCATTTTCATGATATTAATTCTGGAAATCCAAGAGTAAGGACTGTCTTTGCATTTCTAATGTCCTCTTCAATTTCTTTCTCCAGAGTCCTTACTTTTCATTATAAAGGTCTTTCATCACCACGGTTAGACTTATTTTTAAGTATTTCATTTTTCTGAAGCTATTGTGAATGGAATTGTTTTTTAGATTCCTTTCTTGGTGGGTTCATTATTGGTGTTCAGGAATCCAATTTTTTATTTTTGTGTGTTGACTTTTATCTCTTACCACTTTGCTAAACTTGATTATCAGATCTAAAAGTCTCCCTGTGGATCTTTTGGGGATTTTTATGTAAAGAACAATATCATCTGCAAAAAGGTATAATTTGACTTCTTCTTTTCCTGTTTGTAGTCCTTTTATTTCTTCCTCTTGTCTGATTGACCTGCCTAAAGTCTGAACAGGAGTGAGTGCAAGAGTGGACACCTGTGTATTGCTTCTGATTTTAGAGGACATTGTTTCATTTTTTTTTCCACTTAAAATAATGTTGGCTGCGGATTTGTCATATATGGCTTTTATTGTTTTCAGGAAAAGTCTTTCAGTGCCTATTTTTATTAGGGTTTTTATCATGAAGGAGTGCTGAATTTTGTCAAAAGCTTTTTCAGCATGTATTGATATGATCATATGTTTTTATTCTTGATTTTATGTGTGTGGTATATTGCATTAATATATATATAAAACCATCCTTGCATCCCTAGGATAAAATCAACATGGCCATGGTGTACAATCTTCTTAATATGCTGTTGAAGTGTTTGGGAGGATCTTATTGAGAAATTTTGCATCTATGTTAATCAAAAATATCGATCTGTAGTTTTCTTTTCTTGTGGAGTCTTTATTTAGTTTTGTTTTAGGCTAATGTGGCTTAATAAAATAAATTTGGAAGGATATTTTTTCTTTCTATCACATGGAAAAATTTAAGGCGAATGATGTTCTCTGAAGGTCTGCTAGAATTCAACCATAAATCTATTTGGTCCTGGGCTTTTTCAAGTTGGTAGAGCTTTATTTATTGCTTCAATCTCATTACTTATTACTAATCTGCTTAGATTTTGTATATCTTCTTGACCTCACTTGGGTTGTCATATGTGTCTATGAATTTATCAATTTCTTCTATATTCTGCAATTCATTGGAATATATTTCAAAAATCCTTCTGCAGATCTTTTGATTTCAGCGGTGTCTGTTGTAATTTCATTTCTTAATTTTATTAATTTGAGCCATTTCTTTCTTTCTTTTGTTAAGTTTGACTAAGGGCTTAATTAATCTTGTTTTTCTTCTTTGAAGAGCCAAATATTTTATTCATTGATCTGTCTTATTTTAGTATTAATTTCACTAATTTCTGCTCTGATCTTTATTATTATTTTTTTCTTATTATTGGTTTTGGGGTTTGGTTTATTCTTGTTTTTTCAGGGCCTTGGGATGAATCATTAGGTTATTTGTTTGGTTCTTCTTCAGAACTTGTAACTCTTCACCAAAGTGGTTTTTTATATCCTAAATTACATCTTTAATTCATTCAGCTGTGTATTTGTCTCTTCTTTGATCTCATTGTGTATTTTAACTATCAGTTCTTAAAATTCTTTGTCTGGAATTTCATTCATTTTAGTATCTGGGAATCACCTTTGGGGGAGAGATGTAAATTTGTGGGCATCTAGATGCCTTGGTTTGTCATTTTAGTTGTGTTTTTCTGTTGAGGTTTGTAGAACCGTTGGGTAAAATATCTTTTCCACTGTCATGTGGGGTTCTTTTTTGCAAGTGGCTTTCTCTTTGTGGTGGGTCCTGGGTTACCAGTATGTCTCCATGTGAGAGTTTCCACTCAGGCTGCTCTGGGTGCTAGGACCAGCCCCTACTCCTGGGAGACATCATTTGCATCACTGGATGACTCTGGCTTGCTGTTCAGAACCTCTCCTGCACTCATCAGCTTCAGAAAAAACTCATTTTCCAAGAAGGGCCTCTCCCAAGTGGCTAACTGGACCTTAAACTCAGGAGGAGAATGATATCTGTTTTCTGACTGTGGATCACACACCCCTAATTCCTGAAACTAAACTTTGCAGCCCTTACCTGAGTCAATTACTGTCTCAGAATAAATAGTTCTATACAGCTTCATTTTGCTGTCTGGACACAACCATGGTTTTCTTAACAGTAAAGTAATGGGTAGTAATTGTCTTGAATAAACTTAACATATAACTTTGGTCCTGAGAAGAGTCTGCTTCACAATGTCCTATGTGGACTAAGAGGAAGCTATCTTTTATTGATCACCTATAATCACTAGGCCTTTGTACATATTTTACCTCAATACTCTTCACAACCATCCCGTGAGTTAGGTTGCAGGCGAGAACACAGGTTCTTTCTAGATCAATGATGTGAATTACCCAAGGTCACGTAGCTAATATGGCAAATATAGGATTTGAACCCAACTGTATATGATGTCAAAGTCCCAACTCTTGCTCTTAGACTATGTTGCCTGTTAAGCACTCCGAGAGCATATCCTTCCACTAAATCAGAGTTAAAGTTACAGAAAGGCAAAATCTGCTGTTGACATCTATGTCTCAGTGAGATAGAAGGAACCTCTCAAATTCTTTTGACTGTACAATTTAGGTAACTGTAAGATGACTGTATGTTTCTTGGTCTGACTCTTTCCTTGAACAATAGGTTTCTAGGAGGTAGGAAAAGTGTCTTACCATCTTCATATCACCAGTGTCTACCATAGCTCCTATCCTAATACCTGGCACATAACAGGTATTCAATAAATGCTTGGTGAATGAATGAGGTAATTCCATGGTACTGTGGATGTTTTCTCTCCCACATTCTATCTGGTTGAACACCTTTCATCTTTCCTGACCCAACAGGAGTGTCCTCTCCTCTGTGGAATCCTCCTTGTGTGTTAAGCCCAGGGCTCCTTGGATGACAGTGTCCTTTGTGCCACACCATATCCTGAATAATGATTTATTTTAGTAACTGTGGCTTCTAAGCAGAAATACTAGTTAGCAGATCTGTTTCTCCCACTAGTCTGAATGTCCTTGAGGACTGAGACACATCTTTTCTGTGTTTTTATCTCTAGTGCCTTGAGAAGTACTTGGCTCATAGTAGGCCTTCAATTATATAATCGTTATCCTGATCTGTTGAGTTTACTCATCCATAGGTTCCAAGACAAAAGCAAAGGGTCATGGTGATGACCTGGATAGTAAAATAATGAATGAGGGCCGGGGTCTTAGCTGAGTCACTCCACACCTCCCTGGCAAATGCAAGGTCCTGAGTTTGATTTCTAGTAAAAGAAAGAGAAAGAAAGGAAGAAAGAAGAAAGAAAGAAAGAAAGAAAGAAAGAAAGAAAGAAAGAAAGAAAGAAAGAAAGAAAGAAAGAAAGAAAGAAAGAAAGAAAGAAAAAGAAAGAAAGGGCTGGGGATTTAGTTCAGTGGTTCCACCACCTGCCGCACAAGTGCAAGGACCCAAATTCGATCCCCAGTACCAAAAAAAAAAAAAAAAAAAAAAAAAAAAAAAAAAAAAAAAAAAAAAAAAAAAAAAAAAAAAAGACTCTCATGAGTCTTAGCATCTTTGAAGGACAGCTCTGTTCTTTGACTACCCCTGATGGATACTGTAGTGCCTAACACAGAGCAGGCATTTGATCAAGTTTTTGCTGAATGGAAGAATGAATAAATAAGCTTCAAAGGCAACATATAGCTGGGCATGGTGGTGCATGACTATAATTTGAGCCTTCAGGAGGCTGAGGCAGGAGGATCACCACAAGTTCAAGGCCAGCCTGGGCTGCGTAGCAAGTTCAAGGCAGCCTGAACTACACAATAAGATTCTTGTTTTTTTTTTAAAAAGCAATACATTGCAGCCAATGTAGAGTTTCAAAACCTGTTGAATCAGAAGCAGTCTCACAAATCATCTGCTACCTGCCTGAAGCCACTGAAGTAACTGAAAAAAATCACTGCACAATGTGGCATTTACATGCAGGCTGCCTTCTAGGCTGTGGAGGTTGTGGGCTGGGTCCTGAGTAAACACAGGCTGCACTGAAGAGCCATTGTAGGCAATGCTGGTTCTTTTAAGTCCCTCTGGGGTCTGAAGTTGATTTGCAGCTGGAGCTGCAAGTCCCTGGCAAGCAATCCCCCAACTTATCCTTCTTTCATCCCTCACCCCTGGTTTTTAATTAACTAAAAGAAAACCATCCAGGGTGAAGCAGTTAGCAGCAGACTGCCAATGTGGGAGAAGAAATTGTTTACCCAGAATATTTTCACCTAATCTACTGAAAGGTAGACCCCTAAGGAAGACAGGCTTTGGACTTGGCAAGAAGGCAGTTGAGCACCACTAAGTGGGGGTGTGTGGGGTACCACTCTTCGGGATGAGCCTCCTTCCTGGGTCAATGTTATCCACAGCTGCTTCTGTGCTGGCAAGTTCCTAAGTTCCCAAATTACCTCTTGAATTCTCCAGATGAATGCCTGTCGCTTTGTTTCTTGTTGAAATTCAAATGGCACTGAAAGGATCGACTCTGGAAAAGGATTAGAGGAACTGTGTTTAATTCTGGCTTTTGCAACTTAATCCTCAGAAACACACATACATCAATTTACATCTTTGGGGGACGGGGATTTAGCTCAGTGGCGCTGCGCCTGCCTCACAAATGCAAGGTCCTGAGTTTGATCGCCGGTACCGAAAAAAACAAAAAACAAAAAATGTTTTAAAAAAACCAAAATCACGTAAAAAATTTACATCTTTGGGCCTCAGTTGTTTTCCCTATGAAACAGATTACAATGTCACCTAACATACTAGTTTTTTGAGATTGGACTTAGGTTGCAAATCAAAACAAATATTTACAGCTAAGAATATTATCCATAATAATTTCTGTATGCATGACACCTGCATTAGTCAGCTTTCCTGTTGCTGGACACAACTTAAACAAGCAAAGTTTTAACTGAGCTCATTTTCGGGAGATTCAGTCCACGGTCAGCTGGCTCCAAGGCCAAAACATCACAGAGGAAGGTCGCAGTGAGGCAAAGGTGCTCAGTTCATGACAGCAGGGAAGCAGAGGGTGAACAGTGTCCAAGAGAAAAGGGCAAGGGGCATTGTACGGAAATGGACAACCATATTGGTCTAGAAATGTTAATCTATTTTTATTTTTATTTTTTTCCATGTGTACAGGGGTAACACATCATACTAAATATGTAAGGTCATATCTATGAGGGTTTGATTACAGAAACTAATAAAGTATTCTCTAAATAATGAAAAAAAGAATAGGATAAGACTATAAGAGCGAGAAGCAATTTAAATATGTTCAGGGACCATTTTCATCTCCAGAATAAAGGATTATTTTGATGTTACATCATTGCCTTTTCTCTTTTACTTTCCCTTTTAGTTTTATTTTAGGATTCCCTATTTTTAATGTTCATACAGAGATTTCTTTAACTGAAATCCCGAATAGTTTCTTTGGTGTGAAAAACTATAATAGTACACAGGATCCTAATGAGATAATTAATAATATGAAATAGGAAGTAAAGGGCTAAAGGTGTAGGGAAAGTAGGAAGGGTGGTGGAAAGGTAATAAGGGAGAGGAAAAAAATATGAGAAACTGAAAAAAATGGAAATAAAGTGCTTGTAAATGGGGAGGGGAGGAGGGGGTGAAGGGAGGGCAGGGACAAGGGGAAAAATGAGAATCAAGACCTATTATGTAAAGGTACAGAATCCCAATGATGAATGTAATTGTATTGTATACCTAGATTGTACCAATAACCTCAATAAAAAGAAAGAAAAAAAAAAAGAGAGAGAAAAGGGCAAGGAACCACATATCATCCCTGTCACTCCTCCATGACCGCCCGACATACCCAGGAGTGCGCCTCACTAATCTCCTAGGCATTTCTTCATCCAGCGAAGCTGACGCATCAGGATTCACAGTCACAGTACCTTAGCACGTTCCATTGCTCTATAAACAACTTTAAATAAGTACCGCCTTGTTCTGTTTACAACTCCCTTAGCATACGGTACAGAGTAGGTGCCTAAAAAGATAGATGAGCAGGGCAAGGCTAACTTACAGCAGCAGGAAGCCTAAGTGTACTCTAACCTCCTACCATGCCTCACATTAAAATTCTCCTTTTTTCTTTTTTTGGCTTTTTGAGACAGGGTCTTACTACATAGTTGAAACTGACCTGGAACTCACTATGTAGCCCAGACTGGTCTCAAACTCCTGCCTCAGTCTCCCAAGTGCTGGAATTACAGGCATGTGCCACCATGCCTGGCAAGATTCTCATTTCTTTAAAGATCATGAAGTAACCATTGAATATGTCCATTCATTTGGGAAAGCAGAGCACACTGACTACCTCCACTGAATTTCCTGTGGAACTCTCAGCTATTAAACATAAGTACTGCCATTCTGGGGATCATTCATCCACGTTCTCCCCCAAATAGTCCGTGCATTAATAGACTCTTATTTACCCATTCATATAAATGTAATTACCAGGCAATGCACCCAAAACTTTGTTTTTCAAGGAATACTTACATACATGGAGCATGGAAAACCCAACATAATGATGTAACATGTTAAAAACACTCATTTGAAGCTGAACATAGTGGTGCACACCTGTAACACTAGCACTTTGGGAAGTTGAGACAGGAGTATCACAAGTTCCAGCCCAGCCTGGAGAACTTGGCGATATAGTAAGCCCTTGTCTCCAAATAAAAATATAAAAAACTGGGGATATATCTCAGTACTAATGTCCTGGGTTCAATCTCCAGTACCACAAAACAAACAAAGAAACACTCGTCTGAGCCCATGTATTGATTTTGGCTTTTTTACAAAGCTTAGCAGAGTTATAAGTATTTTTCTCCTTCCTTCCTCTCTCCCCCTTCCCCCTCCTTCCTCTTTCTTTCTTTCTCTCTTTCTTTCCTTTCTGTAGTGATGAGAATGGAACCTAGGACCTAGGTGCATGTTAGGCAGTACTCTACCACTAATTTCCATCCCTAGCCCTGGCGCAAGGATTTTTCTACCTACTTTGAGATAAGGTGACAGGGAGTTGTAGACTGGCCTTCATAATATTGGATTATACTTAGTCTATCTTCAATTTATTGTTGGATTAATCATTTTTCCCCTCCATTTCTTGTTCAGAAAAGCCTAGAAAACAGAATGTATTAGTTGTCTTTTCACTGCTAGTGCAAAATGCCTGATAAACACAGCTTGAAGGTGGAAATGGTTTCTTTTTGTTTCATGATTTGAAAGGTTCCAATCCATGTATAGTTGGCACCAAGGCAGGAAAATCTTATAATGGAACGGCATGGATGAAGAAAACTACTCGACTTATGGCAGTCAGGAAGCAGAGAGCAGAAGAGTCTGAGGAAAGGGCCAGGGACCAGATATAATCCTCAAGGTCATGCATGCATGACCCACCCAGATACACACAAAGTATATTTTATTAATCTTCTACCCTCTCTCAAGCCAATCACATTGAGAGTCAAGATTAACCATCACATGGAGAAATGATTTCAAAGGAGATTTTCACTATTCTATTTGAGAACAAAGGTCACGTTTCCCATGCACGACCATTTCCTGGGTTTAGACTGCCCCCTGTTGGCCATGCTGGAGTCTCCATTCCTGTACTCCCAGAATTTGTCAGAGCTTGGAGTCAAATCTAGGCCATTCCAAGGAGAATCACCATGGGCTCTTACGTCTGCCACAAGGTCTCCACCTTGTGGAGAATTAATTCCCTCATCAGAGAGAGAAAGATGTTTATGCCAGTCATGCAAGGCCAAGAAAAGAGAGGCAAAGGGTCCCATAACAGAGTCGCATCTACGGTGAACAGAGGATTCCAAACCAGTAGAGAAGAGAAAGTGCCAAAGTTGTCAGGTTTGATTTATTAAGTGTCTCATGCTATTTTACGAACAAACTGTTTGTAGCTTAAAATAACGGTGCAATCATTTCCTTAAAGTGGAAAAAAATCAAGATCTTCTGGAGGTTGGGGGACATAAAATTACACCTTTAAATAATGAAACAGTGGGAGATAAACTTTTACTTTTATTATAATTCATGCATCACTCTTATTTAACACACCAGCTCATATACTTTAAACATCTGTATTCATTTGAACCTCAAGTTACTGTCAATCTGTAAAAATATTTTTGATTTTTAGAAAGCTAAAATCATTCACTGCTGAGTTAAATCAACAATAGTTAGGTCATATCATCTATAAATAATAGGATACACATATCTATAAATACATATTCAATCTATGACAAATTTCTAGACAGTTAACTAGAATTGATTTGGACCTAGACAGGTAGTGGGGAAAGGGAGAGAGAGATTTGTGTTTCTCCTCTCCATTTGGTAACAGAGTGCTGAATAAAGAAGCAAAATGGAGTTGTCATCGAAAGCACTGTGACAGTAAGTAAATTGCTTAGCTCTCATCCATTCACGCATACACTAACCAGGGCCAGGCACAGCGATGCATACCTGTAATCCCAGATACTGGGGAAGCTGAGGCAAGAGGATTATAAGTTTGAGGCCAGACTGGGCAACTAAATGAGATCCTCTCTCAAAGTAAAAAATAAAATAAGAGTCGAGGCTGTATGGAACAAGAAGCTGAGAAGTTGTCTCAAGGAGCATTCAAATTAGAGGAGGTTAGGTTGGGGTGGGAGAACTTGGTGGTGGAGTACACAGAGGCCCTGGGTTTGACCCCAACATGGGGTGTGTGTGTGTGTGTGTGTGTGTGTGTGTGTGTGTGTATTTGGAGGAGTTTGACAGACAAAGTCCAGGGGCTTTGAACTTGAAGGTGGAAACTAGCTTGAAATTCAGGGAGGGCAGTCAAAATACCCAGGAAGTATAAAGAAATATAAGCACTGAGGACTGCACCAGGCATTGAATGAATGCCTGATTAAACCCCATGGTAGGGCATCACTGCTCTGGGAACACTTGCGTGATCTACCTCTCAAATTACTAGGCATACCATTTGCTGTCTCAGTCCCTGTTTACTTTTTATGCCATCCATAAAAAGGTAGCCAAGCTTGCATTAATTTATTGAAAAGGGTAGTATTAGCCTTAGGAGAATGATTAGAAGCCCACTGGTTTTCATTACATTTTAAGACAGCATATTTTCCTGTCTACTGACTTTTAATAGGGCCCTACCAAATAGTCTGTGTGAGAGTAAATAAAGAAATAAAAGAATTGCTTTGTAGCTATTTGGACTTGTTTTTTTTAGAGAACTTTATCTCGATTCACATTAAAAAATAAACATACTAACTTTGGCTTTTCCGCATTCCACAAAAATGTGTGATGTGTGTCTACAGAAGCAAAAGCGAGTAAAGGATGAACAGGGTGACCCGGTTTTCAGTGGAAAAGACTCTTCTGCCACTGGACGGAGGACACGTTATGGATTGCTTGTTGTGAGTTCAAAGCCAGCCTATGCCACATGGTGAGTTCAAGTCCAGCCTGTACTACATATTGAGACCCTGTCTAAAAAAAAAAGAAAGAAAGAAAGAAGAGAGAGAGAGACAGACAGAAACAGAGACACCAATACTAGGGCATTCAGAGACAGAATCTAAAATAACTCTATTCATATGTTCCGGGAGATAAAAGACAGGACTGAGAAATATGGCACAGAACTTGACAGTATAAAAAAAAAACAAGGTCAATTAAAACTATAACTGATGGATACTTGAAAGAGGAAATTAGGCATGGCTAAAGAGATATTTAATGACTTAAAATTTGTTGTAAGAAAATATCTAGAATGAAGCAGGAAGAGAAAAAGATAAATAGATAAGACACTGAAATGTGATTATATATCATACCGTACTGTAACTGCAATAAGGAAGGTAAGAAGGGAGCAGAAAAGATTTTTAAGAAGGGTCTAGGGATACAGTTCAGTGACTGAGGATTTGTTCAGCAAGGATGAGGCCCTGGGTTCCATTCTCAAGACTGCAAAACAAAAGTCAAAAAAATAATATAGGCTAAGAGTTAAGGACATAAAAAAAAGGAAAAGTATACTAAAGGTCTTGTTATATTTAAGAGGAAGCTAGAGTGACCGGTGAATTGCCTCACAGAAAAATATATTTTCATATGTATCTTAAAATATTAAGTGATTACATATCTTTGACCCCAGCATTTGGGAGAGTGAGGCAGGAGATTCATATATTTGAAGCAAGGCCAACATGAACCACGGAGACTCTGTCTCAAAAATAAATAAGTAAATGAATGAATAATTGCTATTGTTGAAAGTTCAGAGGAAGAGCATGTGAATCTTTCAAACAAGAGAGAAAATGAGACACATAACTTGTTCAATCAAACAGTAGGGAAGAAACAAATCCCAAACCCCAAAGAACCAAAGAAGGAAAAAAAAAGAAAAATAATTGAGGTAATAAAAACTTTTTCTTTTTTTTTAAAGAAAAACTTTTTCTTTTTTTTTAAAGAAAGGGTCTTGCTATGCATTCCAGGCTGGCCTTGAACTCACTATGTAGCCCAGGCTGGCACATTGACTTTGCACATCCTCCTGCCTCAGCCTTCTGAGATCTGGGATTACAGGCATGAGTCATGACACTTAGCTTCCTCTGTATTTTTGAATGAGTGGTTTCTTCCCAGGTTCTGCAATCTTGGAATGTATGGAGTCACAATTTTCTCTGCCTACCTTTGTAGGGAGTTTGGGAGGTACCCTCTGATCTCCACGGTCCCTCTGTCCATACACCCCAGAACGTGGCAACTGTTTGAGCCAGGGCATTTCCTGCTCACATTGGTAGATGGGAAAAGCAATCTGACTGCTGGTTCCCGCAGGATGTAGGCTGCAGGGTTCAGGAAGACTGCTGGGCTCAACGTGTGCACTTTCACATCCAGCCAACTCTGAAAACCACACTCACTGGGCTTAGTTTCTCACTATAGAAAGCAGGGCTCATGTCCTTCCCAGCTTTAGCTTAAACTTCTCAGGTGGATATCCTTGACAGCAAAGTGCCCTTATCACTAGAAGTGCAGGGGAACGGAAGAGTCGCGGCTCAAGTTAATGCATTACAGATGGCAGGGTCGGTGCCTCAGTGCAGGTCTACTAGTTTCTCCTTGGACTGAGTTTCAAAAAGGCAAGTGAGGGTTCCCTTCTGGGAACTCTGATGCCCATGTTCCCCTCTGGGAAGTACGATGTGCTATGGTGCCTGGCTGGTTCAGGGACACATAGGCCACATCACTCTGATGTGCATGATAGTGAGAGCTGAGGTCCCAGGCTTTGTACTTGCCAGGTCCACAAGTTCCACACTTGTGTCCTGGAATCACAAGCATTTGCTTCTCCAGGTTGGACAGAGATCACAAAGCCCCATGGGGTTGTCCCGGGTGTCAAACTCAAACAGCTTTCAGGATTATCTGGGAAGGAGTACACACTGATGTGTCTCCTCAGCACAATCACAATCTTGTCATGGTGCGTGCACACAGCCAGCACCTGCATGTCCTGGGAGTCCTTGCCTTCCTGGGCATCATCTCATAGCAGCACTGAGATCTCTGAGAACTTGGGACTGCTATCATCAGCCACCAGGGCCAGCTGGTTGGAGCTGTGCAGCATCTCTGCCAGGCCTGTGCTGCTCACCTGCTCATGGTCCAGATGCCTCTTCTGCATCAGTGGTTCTACATTGTAGATGCACACACCTGTCTCCGAGGCACAGCAAAAGCAGCTTTGATGTTGGCCGAAACACAGGCTGGTGATCCCTCGAAGTGGCTGCTGAGTCATGGCTCAGGATTTCTCCCCTGACCTTCGTGTGACCCTGGTCCCGGCCTGGCCCAGCGGACAGTAGGCCTGAGGCCTGGCTTTCTTGCCAAAAGTTTGAGGCCAGCCTGGACTATGCAATGAGTTCAAGACCAGCTTGGAACACATAGCAATACCCTGTCTCAAAAATCAAAATAAGAGGCCTGCCTGCCTGTCTGCGATCACCCGGCGGCGTGCGCGCGAGCTCCCGGCCTGCGCGACAACAAGGGCCCAGCGCAGTAGGCCTGAGGCCTGGCTTTCTTGCCAAAAGTTTGAGGCCAGCCTGGACTATGCAATGAGTTCAAGACCAGCTTGGAACACATAGCAATACCCTGTCTCAAAAATCAAAATAAGAGGCCTGCCTGCCCCTG
>NW_022900940.1:21283515-21287387 GCF_012274545.1 Fukomys damarensis | reverse complement strand
AATAGTTTCCCTGGTGTGAATATTCTGCAACAATGCATAAGATTCTAATAAGATTACTGACATTTAGAAATGGGAGGAAAGGAGCTAAAGGTGTAGGGAAGGTGTGATACGTAGGGGAAGAACAAAAAGGGAAAAGAAAAAAATGTGAGAGAATGAAAAGATGAAAATAAAGTGTTTGTAGATGGGGAGGGGAGGAGGGGGTGAAGGGAGGGCAGAGGTAAGGGGAAAAAAAAGAGAATCAAGACTTGCCATGTAAAGGTACATGATCCCAACAATGAATGTAACTGTACTGTATCCCTAAATGTACCAATAAACTCAATAAAAAAAAATCAAAATAAGAAATAAAATAGGGCTTTGGCACCTGGCTCTGGTGTTTACATTAGGCCCCACCCCTCTTTTTTTTTTTCAAACAAAGGATTCATTCAAGGCCAAGGGCTACCATAGATAGCCACAAAGCCAATATACTGTGCAACTGTAAAAAGAGTCAGGTACATATTGTACATCTGAAAAGTACCAATAAACTTAATGAAAAAAAAGTCAGGCATATAAAATATAAATAGTGCCCTCCAAGCTGTATAATGTGACATCCTTGTCCAGAATTAATCGTATAAGGACTTCAGTGTTGTTGTTTGATATTCTTTATCTTCTTAAATTTTAATTTGGGGGTGGTGATTGAACCCAGGGCCTTCCCAATGACCTATATTCCCAGCCCTATTTAGTTCTTCTTTTGATTTTTGAGACAGGATATTGCTATGTGTTCCCAGCTGGTCTTGAACTCATTACATAGTGCAGGCTGGCCTCAAACTTTTGGCAATCTCCTGCTTCAGTTTCTGGAGTGCTGGGATTTTAAGTGTGCCTTCATTTCCTATCTTGAAATGGGGTCTTCCTAGGTCACGAAATTGTTCAGGCTGAGCTTGAACTTGGGGCTGTCCTGTCTCAGCCTCCCAGAACTTGGGGTCCTCCTGCCCCAGTTTCCCAGAAAATGTGCCACCGTGCCTGAGTTTAACATTCTTTAAAAAAAAACAACGGTACCCTATTGACCATATTCCCTAACCACAGTACAATAAAATCAGGCAAATGACAAAAAAGAAGTTATATCTTACAAAAATAAAAGGCAGATTTAAATCAATCATGGTTTAAAGGGGAACTCAAAATGGAAATAAAACAATTTAGAATTAAACAATGAAAGTATATCTATGAAAACTGTGGGAGTCAGCTGTACAAACAGTGGGAAAATTTATAGTCATTAATCCATTAAGTAAAAAAACAAAATAATTGAAATTAAATAGGACAAGCTAGAAAAAGTAGTCAAGCCTAACTAAAGTTGAAGGAAAACCAGTAAATATAAAGGCAGCTTAATGGAAAGAAAAGATGAGCCATAGCCAGGCACAGCAGCAAACATCTATAATCTCATTTACTTAGAAGGCTGAGGCAGGAGGATTACAGGTCCAGGCAACTTAGGAGGATTCTGTCTCAAAATAAAATATAAAAATAAAGAGCTGGGGTGTAGCTCAGTGGTAGAGCTTTCCTGGGTTCAATCCCCAGTACCTCAAATGAAACAGAGCAAATGGCAAGCCACAAACTGGGAGAATATATTTGCAAAACATCTGATAACCATTGTTGGTGGGAGTGCAGACTAGTGCAACCACTATGGAAATCAATATGGAGATACCTCAAAGAGCTTGGACTGGAGGTTCCATTTGACCCAGCCATCCCTCTGTTGGGTATCTTTCCAAGAGAACTAAAAGAATCATATCACAGAGAAGTATGTGCACCCATGTTTATAGCGGCACAGTTTGTAATAGCTAAATCTTGGAAACAACCTATTTGCCCATCCGTTGGAAACTGGATAAAGAAGTTGTGGTTTTTCTATAAAATGGAATATTACTCAGCCATAAAGAGCGAGAGAATAGATTCATTCATAGGAAAATGGATACATATTGAAGATATACTCCTAAGTGAAATAAATAAGTCCCACATGTGTAAATACCAAATAGTTTCCCTGGTGTGAATATTCTGCAACAATGCATAAGATTCTAATAAGATTACTGACATTTAGAAATGGGAGGAAAGGAGCTAAAGGTGTAGGGAAGGTGTGATACGTAGGGGAAGAACAAAAAGGGAAAAGAAAAAAATGTGAGAGAATGAAAAGATGAAAATAAAGTGTTTGTAGATGGGGAGGGGAGGAGGGGGTGAAGGGAGGGCAGAGGTAAGGGGAAAAAAATGAGAATCAAGACTTGCCATGTAAAGGTACATGATCCCAACAATGAATGTAACTGTACTGTATCCCTAAATGTACCAATAAACTCAATAAAAAAAAATCTGATAAAGCCTTTGTATCCAACACATACCATAAAACTCTTAGAACTCAACAATAATAAAACAAATACCAATTAAATAATGAGCAAAGGGTCTGAATCAGCCAAGTAGACCTACAGATGATAAATAAGTGTATGAAAAGATACTCAGTACCATATGTCAGTAGGGAATTGCAAATTAGAACAAGACCATTAAAATGGCTGAAATCCAAAATACTGACAACACCAAATGCTGGTGAGGATACAGAGCAAAAGGAGCTCTCATTCGCCGCTGGTGGGAACGCAAACTGCTAATTTCGCTTTGGAAGTTCATCTGGCAGTTTCCTATAAAACGAAACAATTTGTATCACACAGGCCAGCAGTCGTGTTACTTGTTATTTTAAACAAATAACTTGAAAACTTATGCAGCCATAAATTGGTGGAAAAACTTAGGCAGCCATAAGGTGGTGCAAAATCTCCTCTGCACTTCAGCCAGGAGGTCGGGGTAGGAGGAGCCCCGCAAGACGGCCCAGGTGGTCTGACTTGACTAAGTGTGGTGAGTCAGTACTGCCTCTCCTCTCGTTTGTCACCTTGAAAGGACTTGTTCATTTATTTCAGCTTCAGTTTTTCCTTCACTGTAAAATGCATTTTAATCAGTACAGCCAAAAAAGTAAAGGAAATATTTCCGAAAAGCAATATAGAGATGAATTTCAGGAAAAAAAAAAAGATATTTGCTCTTCTATTCCTTTAGCTAGAAATTCTTGAATTTTTTTTCTTCCTTAGAATAAGTGCAAGTTTTTCATGTGTGTTTTTTGTTTTTTTGGGGGGAGGATATCATGGTTTGGTTCTTAAATGCTCTCCCCCACTCCATAAATTACTGATTGATTCAGTGAATTATAGGCTATATACACACATTTATATGATGCCCTTTTATTAACTGGTATGTAAATATAATAATTCTGTTTTGCTTTGTTTTGAGTCAAGATTTCCTTATGTTGCTCAGTCTTGCTTTGAACTGCTGGGCTGAAGGGATCTTCCTGCTTCAGTGTCTCAAGTAGCTGGGATTACAGGTGCACACCGCTGCACCTGGTTCATAATAATTTTAATTGAAAAAAGCAGATTATAAAATATCATGTATGGTTACCCTCCACTTTTAAGAATACAATTATCATTGGAAGAGTGGAAGCAAACTGGAATAGGAACAGTGGCTACTCAGGTGCTGGTATTTAAAGTGTTTTTAAAATCCTTTTTATTGGTAATCTACAATGTCCTCGATAATCATGTATAACAAGCGTGCCCTGTATTTTAAATAAGGAAATTCTGTAAAGGTCTCTTTCGGATGCCCCGTTCTGCAGCTGGGTCACCTGCCAGGTGAGCTGCAGCAAAGCGAGGATTGACAAGGGAGAAGAGAGGGCCCTCCCCGAGCGGGGTGGGGGGCGAGGGATGGGCAGTCCAGAGGGCACCGCCCCTGAGGGTCACGTGCTCGCTGGACGCCAATGGCCTCCCCCGAGCCCACCTTGAGCTCGGGGCGGGGCGCCGGGCTGGCGTCACCAGGACAACGGGCGTCGCCGGCGC
>NW_022900940.1:21277328-21283198 GCF_012274545.1 Fukomys damarensis | reverse complement strand
GCCGCCGAGACTTAAAGGTGCAGGGGACGGGCGGGTGCGCGGCGCCGGACGGGGTGACGCTCTTCGGCCCTGGTGAGCCTGGGAAGCAACCAGGGAGGGTGTGGCTAAAAAAATGTGTGAATGTCGTATATGTTCCTATTTACTCTGTGTGCCTCGTCTTCTTTGTATGCAACTATAGATTAAATACACATGTATTTGTTTCAAATGCGTAATTCTGATAGAATTTCTATAGCATGTGGAAATTTAAATTTGTGGTTTTGGAGGGACCCCGTTCCCTTCTTTTAAAAACTGGGGAACATTGCGCTGGAAGGTTTTTTGTTGTTGTTGTTGTTGTTGTTTTGTTTTCCTGAGTCCGGCACCCTCCCTGAGGGATTTCGTTCGTGATTAGTAAATTCTGAACGCCGTAAGTTATTATCCTTGTTCAATTAACTTGAGAGCGCGTGCACATATCACGTGGTTCACGAAGCTCTTTTTTGGAAGCCTCGCTTGAAGACTTTTCTGAGGTGTTGGCTTGAATAGGCAAGGTTGGGGTATTGCCAGAGATACGATTTTTCCAGAGGCCTCCAAGGACTGTAAAAGAAGAGAGGAACTAGACTGGGGCAACAACCATGATATAAAACGTTTGAGGAGGTAGTAGGGAAATGCCTACGTTTAAGAGGTGGGTGGGCTTTTTGTTTGTTTTAAACCATAAGTCACTTGGTGGGGATGAGCTTAGCTGCAGGGTTACAGTGCCGATGAGTTGAAAATGCAGGGTTCTCCCAAGGTGCAGGTGGCTTTTTGGAGAGAAGACTTAAGCATTTGGAACCCTGAGTGGACCTTGAGCCAGTCAGTCGGTCTTCTTTCCCTTCTTTTTTCTTTTTCTGTGTTTTGGTATGGGAGTCGAAACTAGGGTCTTGGCACTGAACTGCATCCCTAGAGTTTTTAAGTTTCGGATAGGGCTCCCTACATTGGACAGGCTGGGCTCAAATTTGTGATCATCCTGCCCCCCCCCCAGAATTCTGGGATTACAGGTGAGCACCACCACACTGGGCTTTTCCTTGGTAGAAACAGGAGAGTGGTTGGTAGATGTCTGTCTCTTTCTCTGACTCTAGAAAAACTCTCAAGTGGACGGCCTGTTGATAACAGGGAAAGAACATTACCCACAAGAAACAGTAATGTATCCATTCTTTGTGTTTGCTTTTCACTCTAAGTTTTTTCTTTTAACTAAGCACTGGCAAGCATTTCATAAAGTGAATATTGCAAAAATACTCCTGTTTACATGTTGCAGTGGTTTGCTTTTTTTTTCTCCTTCTAATTTGATGGTCTCACTATGCTGCCCAGGGCTGGCCTCAAGCCTCTGAGCTCAAGTGATCTTGTACCACCATACCTGGCAGGGATTTACTTTTATATATGTGAGAAAAATTCTTAGAGCAAGGGGGGAAAAAGGATATCAAATTTTCACAGCTCTTAAGTGTCATCTTCCTCTTCTCATATTTTCCTTTTTTAAATTTCATCTCTTCCATCCTGACCCACAGTCTTCTTGATTTCCTCTTGTGAATTTTAGAGCTTTATATATGCTTTAAGCATTCTATTGTACTTCTCCTTGTACTAGGAATCTAGCTCACTCTACTACTGAGCTACATCCCAGGCATTTTTAAAAATTTAAAACCTTGAGACAGGGTCTTGGTAAGTTGCCCACACTAGGCTCCAATTTGTGGTCTTCTGCCTCAGCCTCCTGAAGCTGGTTTACTGTACTTTTGTACTGATGGTTGCTTTGCCATATTTAGAAATGCTTTACCTTTTTTTTTTGTATCTTTAAGGATAGGTATTTAACTCAGAAGGGGTTAAATTGATTGACATGTATAGGCTTCCGCTGGAGTGAGGAATAATTGGTTCTGGAGGGAGAGGGATGAAGAGGCTGTGTAACTTAATACCTGAAATTGTATTTTAGATTGCATTGTACTTCCTTAAGTGCATGAACCTAAACATACAGGTTTAACAATTGATATACATGACTTAGCACATTAATTTTAGAATTTTGCTTATCAATGAAAATTTCATTATTTATATTTCCTCTATAATAATGAGAGCAGCTATTTATTCTGTACATTTTATGTGTGAGGCATTTTCCTAAGTGTCTTTTTTAGAAGTGGCTGGTTCTAGAGTTTGTGATGCTTGAATTAAGGGTGTATGATTACTAAATCAGTCCACTGATTCGGTACTGCCCTAATCCTGGTAACCTAGATAGAATATTAATGGGCAGAAAAAGCGCTAAGGTCCCTTACTTTGTTACCTTCTGCCCGCCATAAATTGTTCTCTTCTTTGGTGTCTTTCTGCCATGCCACCCTGCCTTGGAGGCAGCTGATTGTAGACTAAAACCTCTAGAAACCTCTCTAAACCTTTCCTCCTTTAATTCTGGGTGTTAAGTATCTTGTCTCAACAACGACAACAAAATAACTAAGATACTGTCTTAAACTGTCATAGTACAGTGAGAAAGATGTCTCTATTTTAGAGTGAGGAAACTAAGGCATGGAAAGGCAAAGTAAGCACCCAGGCCACTCAGCTGATAATTGAGAGCCTGTTTGGAGGTTCTAGCAGGGGAGCACAGCTACTCGTATACCCTTGACTGAGGAAATGGTTCTCTTTGAGCACACAGCTTTGGGAGGGACACACATGCAGTGGTGAGGGAGGAAGGGGTCACCCACCTAGCCAGCCAGATCCGCTGAACCACCCTGACAATCAGTAGAGTGACAAATGTCACAGCCAGATCACCATTACATCCTCAGCTGATAATTGAGCCAAATTTTGAAAGCAAGGAATTTATTTAAGAATCTGCTTAAGTGACTATTGGATTAGACTATAATGTATAGTGATCCTTGTATGTTCTCCAACATAAAAGCCAAATATATATTAGGAAGTTAGTCTTCCTATTTGGACTTTAAAGTTTTGAGCAGTTATGTATGGTTTTTACTTTGTTATTTCTGGCATTGGGTTTGATGGTGTAGAACAAAGTTGGCATGAATAACAGTCTCTGTTTTCATCTTTTTTTCACAAAGTGGAAATAAAAGAATTAGTGAAGACATTAGATCAGAGCTCATACTCATGGATGTTATACCTTTGAGAGTTTGTCCTATAACTCCATTCCTTGTTCAGGAATTGGCATCTACTTTTTTGTCAAACCAAAAGCCAGTGTTTTATGTAAAGCTTTTTAGATGTGGAAAGTGAAAGTTTAAAAAAATGATTCTCTGTAAGTTTTAGATTGTGTTTTATACTGTAACTTTAACAGGTTTACTCAAATAATTGAATTTCAATTCTTTTTTTTTTCCTGGTACTAGGGATTGAACTCAGGTCCTTATGCTTGCGAGGCGAGCAACAGAACCACTGAACTAAATCCCTGGCCCTGAATTTCAATTCATTTGAAAATATATGGTGGAATATTTATTCCTTTGTCATCATTAAATTTTGTTATTTAATATTTGTTAGGCAGATTTATTTTTAGAAATATTCATTTTAACTCATTCTGTTTGGACTTTCTCCTTATTTTGGCATTGCGCCTTTTGAGGTATCAAAGGAAAACTTCACAATAAAATATTTAATTGTGGTTTTTCACATCAAAGTCATTTCCTTTATGTTTACAGAGTTTTGGTCTCTGCTGTTACATGGTATAGTTGTGGCATGGTATAGTTAGCAGCTATGAAATGTGTGGGGATCTCTATTAATTTTCATACTTTTGACATTATAGGTCTCCTGTCTGCAGTTGTGGATTTGGAGAGTAATTTTTAGGAATTCTAACAGTAGCTTTCCACAGAGCCCTCAGTTCTGGACTGATCACATTATCACCTTTAATCCTGCCAGCACCCCTATGAAATTATATTTATATATTATATTCAGTAGGCCTAGACTGAGAAGGTAGTTTGCTCATAGTCACATAGTTGATGTGTGTAGAAAAAGTATTTAAACTCAACTGGTCTTTCTCCAGAGTTTGAGATCTTAACCATTATACTGTACTATGGCTCTCCAAAGTAAAGTTTGTGCCTCGTGCTTGGCACAAATACAGTATACTACTCCAAGATTAAGAATCTCAATATCTTATCGGCTGAGCCACTGGGCTCCTTATTTTATGACAAACTTTATTAATGTTATCTAATGACATCCTACAGGATTTGCTTGACTTTTTTTTTTTTTTTTTTTTTTTTTTTTGTTTTTTTTTTTCTTTTTTTTTTTTTTTTCTTTTGGTTCTGACAATCAAAGCTCAGATCTGGACAGCCATAGGTTGTGCTGTACTTTCATTGCTGCCTTCTCTGCTTCCCTTTGAGTCTCTACCCTGTGTAGTGTCTACTTACAGTCTCTTGTGGCACTGGGTTGACTTTTGGGTGGAGTAGGGTAGTCATTGGGGAAGTTTTTATCAAGTCAGAATCAAGATTCAAACCTGGTTTCCCAGTTCTCAGGGCCGCTTTTGAGATTGATAGTTTCTATTCACTTTTCTATTGTTTGGTTTTCTGTGCTACTATGTTCCAGTTATGTTTCCAGGCAGTGGAAGGCTATCAGTGAATGAAATGGAAGATTCTGCGCTCTCTGAGCTTTCTAGTGGTATGAAGACAGATAGTACCCAGAGGGTGATGAAAAGCTTTGGAGAAAAAGCCAAGTAGGAGAGAAAGGGAGCTCTGGGTAGAACGAGAGTAGATGAGGTGAGGAGGAGCCTGGTTTTAATGTCGAGTGGAAGGGTTGTCTGATAGTGAATGTAAGCAGAGGACATGCTATGGAATGCCCTGAGAGAAACTGTGTGAGGGAAGGGTACAGATCAGAGGTCTTGAGGTAAGAGCATGCCTGGCGGTTAAAGAGAATATAGCTGAACTTCTTGCGGTTGCATGTGGGCTGAAATGACAATTGAGACTCCAGGAACAGAGAAAGGCAGTATCTGCCAAATCTTTCGCATGGGCCTTCAATGAATAAGTAGAAGTAGGAGTTTGGAGGCAGGGAAAGTGATTGTAGAATGATTTCCCTGAGGGCAGGTGGTTCCTTATGAAGGCTGGGGCAGGACAGGAACATTAATAAAAATCTCTCTGAGGCCTTTACCAAATGTAAGGCTGGGGCTGACATACGCTGAGAATATTGCAGAATTGTGAAAATTCCTATCTGGTTGTCCAGGTTTTTACAGTAAACAAAGCAGTGGCCTTTAAGAAGGTAGAGTTGAGGTTACAGAAAGAAAGGGAGATCTCCCCAAGGCACAGAAAGAAGAGGGTGCTAATGGAGATCAAAGACAAGTTCCTAGCGGGTAGCAAGAATATGGGAAGGAGGTGAGGCGGACATCGCATAGATTAAAAAGTTAGCAGCTAAATTGTAAAGCTCAGCGAGATTTGTGGCTTCATTAGTATTTTGATTCCAACCTCACCTGAAGGTAAAGTTCTCATTCTACCTTTAAATCATTTTAAGCCAGTCATCAATTGAATTTAACTAATGCAACAACTCTCAAACCTAGCTCAGCTGGAGGTTAAAAGTATTCAGCCATTATCCCCAGTCCCCCAGGAACTGAAGGTTGAAGAAGGAGCTGCTCTTTATGGAGATAGAACTAATAAATTATGAGAAATAAGAAGAAATGAGAATGTAACCTATAATCAGGAAAGGAAATAGGCAACAGAAACTCAGTGATGGCTGTGATATTGAACACCATAGGTGAACAGGTAGAAATTTTCAGCAAATTGTTGGGAATATAAAATGAACCAAATTGAAATGCTTGAAATAAAAAATGTGATATCAGAAATGTATCCTTAAAGTATAATGGGCTTAACAGTATAATAGATGTAACAGAAGAGAACATCAGAAACGTGGTAGCATGTTAAATCATTTGCATTTAAGATCTGTGGTCCAAGTCCAAATTGTCCTAATATATA
>NW_022900940.1:21264542-21276795 GCF_012274545.1 Fukomys damarensis | reverse complement strand
GTTTCAACAGGGAGGAAGGAGCACAGGGACAGATGAACTGTTTGGTGAGATAATTTCCAAGAAATTATTAAAAATCAATCCAGCAGGTCAGGGATTTAGCTCTGTGGTTCTACCACCTGTCTCACAAGCCCAAGGACCTGAGTTTGATCCCCAGTACAAAAAAAAACAACAACCCAGTTATCTTGAAAGGCCAGCAAGCTCCCAGAAGGATAAACAAAACAAAACAAAAAAGGAACTAAATTTGGTACATTGTAGCCAAATTTCTTAAAATCAGAGTTTTTATTAATAAAAGAAAGTTTAAAAGGAAATAGAAGAGAAACATTTACATGAAAGAATAAAATATGAATGTTAATAATTTGTATCTCATCAGAAACAGAAGGTCAGAGGATATATTAGTCCTCTGTTACCAGAATGAAATATCTGAGGCAATTAATTTGTAAAGAGAAGTTTTATTTTGGCACATGATTCTAGAGGTTTCATTGCAAGATTGAATGACCTCATGATGTTAGCCTCTCACAAAGTTGTCAGTCACATCATGTCAGGAGCACATGTTAGAGCATCTCTTTGGCCAGGAAACAAAGACAAAACACAAAAAATAAAAAGAGAAGATGGGCCAGTGGGCTAGAATCATACAGTCCCTTTTCTGTGAGGCCCCATGTTGTAACTTCCAATAGTGCTACCCTGGAGACCAAAACTTTAACACATGGACCTTTGGGGGAATGTTCAACATCCACACTCTAATAGAGGGCAATGGAATTTTTTTTTTTTTTTGTACCATCAAACTCAGGACCTTACACTTGCCAGGCAGGTGTGGTGCCACTGAGCTACATCCCTGGCCCTAGAGTCATTTTTAAAAAGTGCCTTAAAATAGCAGATCTTCTATTTTGGAGCTCTGTATTGTAAAATAAATGAGAAAAAAGGATGTTTTCTGACAGATATAAGATGATTTGTCTATACCAGCTTTTTAAATAAATGCTAAAAGAAATTCTTCATGCTGAAGATAAATGATAAAGGAAACTTAGATCTAAAGGAGGGAATGAATTGTACCAGGAAGGGTAAATGTGTGGATAAATATAAGGGACCTCTTAAAAATCATCTTTTTGTATACATTTATTAAAAAATCATGAGCTGCTTAAAGCAGAAATAATAACAGTGTTGGGTACATAGTATAAGTAAAATATATGATAAGTGTACAACAGGTAGGAAGATGTTAAATTGTGATATGTTAAAGATGCACCAGAGCAAAGTTAAATACAAAGACATATTAAGTGTAATGCCAATAAGTGAAATACAATAAATATTGCTTTCCCAAAAAGTCAGGAGGACAGGACTGAGGAGCAAATAATAGTTGGGGCAAATTGAAAATAAATATGACAACCTTAAAACATACTACATCAAAAATTACATTAAATGTAAACCACATACTTTATTAAAAGATAACAGTTGTCAGGCTGAATAAACTAGTATGGCCCAAGTATACGCTGCCTTTAAGAAACAAGATATTTATAAAAACAGATTGAAAATAAAAGGGGTGGGGGAAAGCAGCTCAGTGGTAGAGTGCTTTCCTACCATGTGTGAAGCCCTGGGTTTGACCCTTAGTATTGTAATAAATACCATGCAGAAAGCAAAAGAAAGCTTATGTGGCTATATTAGTCAAAGTATAATTTAACTCAAGGGTCATTTCTAGAGTGAAAGAGCAGCTCATAATAATAAAAGGGTCAGTTGATTAAAAATATGTTAACAGTCTTGTGCATGTAAACAATGGGCTTTCGATACAGTATTTATATAAAGCAATAAATATTAATGTTATGAAAAATATGTTAACAGTCTTAAATATGCATTTACCTTGTAATAAAGCTTTAAAATACAGTGGACCCTCAAGTTACAACAAGCCTGATACACAAACAACTTGGATTAATTAGGTTAATGGAAAATTCACCTGGCTCTTTTTATCTGTGGCATATACCCAGGTAAACATCCAGATCTTACCTGTACTGGCTTATAACTAACTTGAGTTACAACCAGCTGTAGGGAACTGATAGAGTTCATAAGTCAAGGGTCCACTGTACATGAACCAGAAACTGAAAGCCAAAGTGATGAAACCACAATTAGAGTTGGATATAGTAGTAACTTTCTAATTGATAGAACCTATAGACATAAAAGGGCAGTAAGGTTATACAAAAACTTGAACATTGCTCTTTACCTAATTAGCTTTTATAGAGAAATTTCATAAACCAAAGTATGAAAAATTGCAGAAGTAAGTCCTTATCAGTAACCACTATAAATTTAAAAAAGATTAAGTTTGCCAATTAAAAAAGAGACTGGGAGAATGGATAAAAACAAAAGGTTTGCTTGATCCAGTTACATGCTGAGGCAGATTGAACGTAGCCAGAATGACTATCCAATAAAATGGACTTTAAGTTAAAAATTGCCATGAGACAAAGGTTGCAAGATGTTGTTAAAATGTCAGTTCCTCAAGGACTGTAACATATATATCAAATAGAGCCACGCATATGCAGCAAAGTGACAGAACTGAAGAAGAAATACTTCTGTTATAATTGAAGACTTTATGTGGTAGAGGGATGCTGCTCCAGGAATTAACCTAAGGAAGTGAAAGTCCTCTACAATGAAAACTACTGTATTCTGAAAAAAGGAAATTGAAGGGGACGTGAGAATATGGAAAGATATCTCCTGTTCCTAGATAGGTATAACCAATATAGTCAAAATGGCTATACTCCCAAAATTTTTATACAGGTTTAATGCAATCAAAATTGCATTATCCAATAGCATTCTTCATAGAACTGTAGAAAACAATCCTAAAATTCATATGTAACCAGAAGATACCTAGAGTAGCAAAAGCAGTCCTGAGTAAGAAGAGAAAAATGGGAGGAATCACAGCCCTGGACTTGATGTTATATTACAGAACTACTGTGATAAAAACAATATGATGCTGGCACAAAAACAGATGATGGAACAGAACAGAGGATGCTGAAACAACCCCAAGTACATTCAACTGTTTGTTCTTTGACACAAGGGGGCCAAAAACATGCACCAGAGGAAAGAGCCTCTTTAATAAATGTCTCTGGAAAAGCTGGCTGTGTACATGCAGAAGACTGAATCTAGACCCGTATCTCTCACTGTGCACTAAACTAAAATCAAAATGAGTCAAAGTGTTAAACCAGAAACATTTAACTAGCTGGAAGACAAATGGATAAAACTCTTGAAGTCATAAGTGTAGGAAAGAATTTTCTGAACAGAATCCCAGTTGCACAGGAAATAACTTTTTTTTTTTTGGTACCAGGGATTGAACTCCAGTCCTTGCGCTTGCAATGCAGGCCACCGAACCGCTGAGCTAAATCCCCGGCCCAGGAAATAACTCTTAACCAACACATGGGATCATATTAAAAGGCTTCTGACAGCAAAAGAAATAACTAACAGAATAAGAAGACATCCTACAGAGTGGGAAAATTTTTTTGCCAGTGATTCTTCACAGGACTCACACCTGGAGTATAGAGAGAACTCATAAAAATTAGACCCTCCAAAATAAAAGATCCAATAAAAACAGGCAATTGAAATGAACAGATCACAGAAGTACAAATGGCTGGTAAATATGTGAAGAAATACTAAAAATGACTGGCAGTTAGAGAAATGCAAATTAAAACACTGTTAGGGATTAGGCTCAGTGGTTCCACTGCTTGCCTTGCAAGTGCAAGGGCCCAATTTCAATCCTCTGTACAACAACACACACACTGATTCCATTTTATTCTAGAAAAAATGACTATCATGATAAACCAATAACAAAGGCTTGGGCCGGGGATTTAGTTCATTGGTTCTGCTGCCTGCCTCACAAGCACAAGGACCTGCGTTGGATCCCCGGTACCAAAAAAATCAAAACAAAACAAAAATACCAAAAGCTGAAAGACTGCAGGGAAAAAGGAACCCTTCTACATTGCTGTTGGGAATGTAGACTAGTACAACCACTTTGGAAATCAGTATGGAGATTCCTCAGAAAACTGAAACTAAAATGTCCATTTGACCTGTCTGTTCCCCTTCTAGGTATAATCCTGAAAGACAGTGTCTTAAAACAGATGTCGTTAAAAACATCTGTTGCAGTGATACATACAAATCTATGTTTATAGCAGCACAATTCATAACAGCTAAATCTTGGTGGCAGCTTATATTTCCATCAACAAATGAGTGGATAAAGAAAATGTATTTACAAAAAAAAAAAATATTTGCACACAACTGAGTACTGTTCTGCCATAAAGATAAATGTGAATCATTTGTAGGAAAATGGTGGTACCTCAAGACCATAATATTAAATGAAATAAATCAGACACACAAGCTTAAATATTACATGGTTCCTCTTATATGAGAAACTCAGTAAAAATAAAAAGCAGAATAAGTGATAGACAATAGGAAGTAGGGAAATAGTTCTCAAAGGGGAAGGGGATCAAGAGATGAAGGCTGGGGCAGGGAGGGAAAGGATAAGGGTTGAAAAAAAGGAATTGGTATTATATATACATGTACCAACTCCACACAAGGGTCATGAGTATACATTGCAGTCATATACGAAGAAAAGATCGAGAGATGGAGATGGGTGGAGGGGGGAAGGAGGGAAGGGAAAGGAGGGGAAGAAAGGGATTAAGATGTGTATATGCAGTAAACATGTATAACACACGTGTACTAATAAACTAAAATAAATTGAACACTTTTTAAATCAGAGCTATTTATTAAGCACTGATTATGTGTCAAGACTGTTTTAGATATTTATATAAACTTAATTTGATTCACAGCAACTCTTCGAGCAGGTTCTTTCAGTCTCCACTTTACAGAAGAGGAAACTATGGCATAGAAAACTTAAATGAGTGTGGGGATGTGGGAGTGTAGCTCAGTGGTAGAGTACTTACCTAGTATGTATGAGGTTCTCATGTCAATCCCAAGCACCTCAAAAAGGACACACCAAAAAAGTTACATGACGGGCACAAGGGTAACAGACATGTAAATGATGGAACCTAGACAATAGACTTACTAAATTAGCTTTGGCCCTTAGAGTTATAGTTCATCTTTCAGTAGCTGTTACGATGCGTGATGATGTCATAGTACCCTTTGCCATCACCTCCAACAGCAGTTAGAAACATCAATAACATAATTTCAGTAACAGTATTTAGACAGAAGAGCAATACTGAAATAAAGATTGAACAACACTATATAAACCAATTTGGTATAATGAAGGTATGTAAAACATCCCACAGCAGACTATACATACTTAAATGCACATGCAATGTTCTTCAAGATAGACCTTGTATTAGGCCACAAAATAAGTCTTAAAAAGTTTCAGACATTGGAAAAATCTAAAATCTCTTCTCTGACCACAATGGAATGAAGCTAGACATCAACAACAGAAAGCAAACAAAAATTATATGTGGGATTGAAACAGTATACTCAGTGGGTGAAAAGTAACAAAGGCTGTTAAAAATACTGTGAGCTGAATGCAATAACACACACACACACACACACTGATGGGATTCTATGAAAGCATTGCTCAGAAGGGAAACTTACAGTTGTAAATGCCTACATTAAAAAAAAGAAGGAAGATAATCAGATCAGTAATTTAGCACTTTAAGGTATTTTAAGAAAAAGATTGAGATTAATCCATCTAGGACATACAGGCTGGGGTTAAGTGGGCTGGGGATGTAGCTCAGTGCAAAGGCCCTGTATTCAGTGCTCAGTACTAAAACAAGGCTCCAATCCATTTTGAGTTAAAAAAAATTTTTTTTGAGGTAACGATACAATTGTTTGCATGTGGATACCCAGTTATTCTGGCACAATTTCTTCTATCTTCTTCCTCCTCTCCTCTTTTTCCTCTTCCCCCTTCCTCTTTCTGTGTGTGTGTGTGTGTGTGTGTGTGTGTGTGTTGCTGAGAATGGAACTCATGGAGTGCTGAGCTACATCTCCAGCCCTTTTTAATTTTTATTGTTTTGAGACGGTCTTGCTGAGTTGCCCAGGCTGGCCTTGAACTTGTGACTCTCCTGCTTCAGTCTCCAGAATAGCTGGAATCACAAGTGTGCACCACTGCCCACCATCCTGGTGCAATTGTTTTGGTATATTTATTGGTACATTTTAGATAATACCTAATGATAACATTCATCATAGGGAATTTGTACCTGTACATAATATATCATGCTTCTTTTTCCCCCTCACCCTTTTCGCCTCCTATTTACAAAAAAACTTTCTTTCCATTTTTTCCTTCTATTGTTTTTTCTTGTCCTGTCTTTCTTCCACCCCTCTTTGTTCCCCTTCTCATTTTAACATTTTCTTCTCATTTCCCAATATCTGATATACATTTGGGTCCTTATTTTACACTTTTGGTTTCTCACACCAGAGAAACAACAAGATATTTAAACATATGTCCGATTTATCTCACTGAAGAGTATAGTCTCAAGGTGTATCCATTTAGCTAGAAATGTCTCAAGCTTATCCTTTGTTATGGCAGAGTGGCACTCCATTGTATAAAAAAACTACATCTTCATCCATTCATTGGTTGATGGGCATTTGGGCTGTTTCCAAGATTTAGCTATTACACACTGTGCTGCTATAAACATGAGTGTGCATATATCACATATGTGTCATGATGCTTTTTAATTCTTTTGGGAACATACCAAGAAGAGGAATAGGTCAAATGAAACCTCTAGTTTTAGTTTTTTGATAAATTTCCATGGTGGTTGTAGCAGTCTACACTCCCTCCAACAGTGGAAAAGGGGTCCTTTTCCCCCACAGCCTCACTGGCATTTGTTACTGGTTGATTACTTGATGAGAGCTATTGTTCAGCATTGTTTGCATATCTCAAATGACAGTGATGTTAAACATTTTTTCATATATTTATTTACCGTTTCTACTTCATCTGAGAAGTGTGTGTTCAAGTGCCCATTTTTGGATTGTGTCTTTAAATTTAGGGGGGATTTTGACTTTCTTGAGTTCCTTATACAAGATAGTAGTCCTTTGTCTGAGGAGCAACTGACAAAATGTTTCTCCCACACTGTGGGTTGTCTCTTCACTCTGTTGGTGGTCTGGTACCATTTTTTGAAGATTTTTTCACCATTTAAATCTGTTGCCCACAAATGTAAGTTTCTGTACTCTTGTTTCTGTTCATTTACCCTGTTTATCCTTATGCCAATACCACAGTGTTTCATAGTTTTGTAGTAAAATTTTTTATTTGTTTGAGATGAGGGCTTGCTATGTAACCCTGATTAGTCTTGGACTCCTGGACTCAAGTTGTCCTCATGACTCAGCCACTCAGGTAGCTGAGACTATAGGCACATGCCATAGTATCACACCTTACAGTAAAATTTGAATTAGAGAGTTTGAGTCTTCTAATTTTCTTTTTCTTTTTCAGTGTCCCTTGCATTTCCACATGAATTTTAGGATCAACTTGTGGTTAAGTGTAAAAATTAGAGCAGCTGGGATTTTTGATAGAGATTATGTTAAATCTATGGATCAGTTTGGGGAAATGTTGCTAACATAATATTGTCAAGACTTCCAGTTCATGTATGTGACTGTTTCAATTTATTTGTTGTCTTTAATTTCTCTCAGCAATTTTTATATGACTTCCCAACATGGAAGTTTTGTACTTTCATCATATTTTTTCCTAAATACATTATTCATTTCAATGCCGTTATAAGTGGAATTATTTTCATAAATTCATTTTTATAATATTCATTACTGCTGTATGGAAATATTTCTTATTGTATGAATATATTGTATATTTGTATATTCTGAAACCTTGATGAACTTTTTGATTAGTTCTAATTGATTCCTCGTGGAGTTTTAGAATTGCCATTATACTGTATGCATTAAATGATCATGTCATCTGTGAATAGAGATTGTTTTATTCCTTTCTAACCTGGATGCCTTTCATTTCTTTGCCTTGTCTAATTGCCTTGGCTAGAACCTCCAGTGCAGGATAATACACAGAAGGCTGTATGTTGCCCTTTTTATGCAAGGATGATAAAGATATTTTCTGTCTCTCGATATTAGTGTGCTCTAGCTTCATGAAATTAGTATCATATCTGTAGTTATTGAAGTTATTGAAGCTGCTCTAATCTAGTATGAAATTTTCTGAATTGATTAAAGAACAGTTACAAGATTTCTCTTTTTTTTTTCCTTTCAGGTTTTCTCAAACAGTGATGAAGGCCTAATTAACAAAAAGTTGCCCAAAGAACTATTATTAAGGTGAGTGTAGATAAGTTTTAGAGTTCAGGTTTGATCAGTCATCAAGTTCTAAGACTATCTTCTTTCTCACTGTGAGTCCACAGCATAGAAAAAGAGAATTAGCCTAACCAACTTTTTGTTTTTGTTTTATAGAATGCTGTTCAGCTTGTTGTTAAATTTTACTTGGTCTAATCCAGAGTGTACTAAGTATGTACATAGCATTGGTCTGGATTCTTTTTGTAATGTGGTAAGTATTGTAATAATCTTCAGTAGGCGCCATTGTTTATGAGTAGATTAATAGACTAAATAACATGAGGAAAGAGTATCACTAAACTTACAAGCTTCTAAAGTCAGTTTTAGATGTTTTCTGATAAATGGGTTTAAAAATAAGTACAAACAATATAGTTATGATGTGTTCTTACTGAGCATTTAAAAATGCTTTCGGGGGACCGGAGATACAGCTCAGTGCCTCTGCGCCTGCCTAGCAAGTTCAAGGACCTAAGTTCGATCCCCAGTTCCACCAAAAAAATTCCAAAAAACAAAAAGCAACTTTTGGCCCCAAATATTGATGTTGATATGTTTTTATCCATTTTATTTTATTTTATTTGAATTTTTGAGACAGAATCATGCTATGTAGCTCAGGCTGGCCTTGAACTCATTGTGTAGTCTAGGGTGTCTTTGAACTTGTGGCAATCCTCCTGCCTCAGCCTCCCAAGTGCTGTTATTACAGGCATATGCTACCACACCTGGCTTTTATCCATTTTATAAGTATGTGCTAAATGACAGCAAGTGCTTTCAAATAGGCTTTTTATCTTTTTTTCCCCTGACATTACTAAATATGTAGATTTTTACCAAGTAAAGCTGTTGGCCAACGTTTGTTGACCCTGAAGCACTACAGCTTTCTTTGGTATTCTGCAGCGATCAAGATTTAGGTTTAGATGTTATATTTTAATTCTTCACAAATAATTTATGTATACATGGTAATCTTTCAGTGACGTTTTCCAAGCTGTTTCTCCTATCAGTAATATTCCACAAACAAACAAAAACAGGTTCTGTGATAAACTAAGTATAGGAAACTAATTTCAAAAGTGCAAGACTACAGGGCTGGGGATTTAGCTCAATGGTGCTGGGCCTGCCTCAAAAGCACAAGGTCCTGAATTTGATACCTGGTATGAAAAAAACCAAAAAAAACAACTGCAAGACTACAAAACTAATTTCTTTTACTATAGGACCACTTAGAACGTTAAATTAGTTGATGTGCATGACGATGTACCAGGTTGGGTACTTGTAGCATTTCAAACTTCCCGACAATGGGATCCTTTCAATATTTCATGGAAAAATTTTAGGAAATACAAAAAGAAAAGGACCAGATGACTCCACACTCTGGCTGCACTAACTCTCATTTTAACATTTTGGGAATGAGAGTATGTTTGGTTTAATAATTGAAAGTAATTTTTTTATCTCTTCCTGAGCTCACCACAGAATCACTTTGTAAATGACATCTTTGCTGTCATTGGTAGTTAGAGTTTTTTTTTGTTTTGAGTCAGAAACATCGTGAGGATTTAGCTTCTCTGTGGTGATGATCACATTTTAGTGGCTTCAAAGTGTGTTTCATTAGTCATCAGATGTTTTTTGGCATAGTTAGGAATTTTTTCTGCTCAGTTAATAAAGAAAATTAACTGTAGGACTGTATGAAAAAATAGATCATATTTTATCCCAATAAAACAAATATTTGAACAAGAATATTCTTTAGACTTTTAGACCATTTTGAACTAAGCTGGGCATGGTGGCACATGTCTATAATCTCAGCACTTGGGAGGCTGAAGCAGGAGGATTGTGAGTTCAAGGCATGGGCTACATAATGAGTTAGAGGTGAGAGGGATGGTTGGTGTGCCAGTATCATAATGAGTTTGAGGGGAGCCTGAGCTACATAAAGACTTTGTCCAACAAAGAAAAAGAGGGAGGGGAAATGGTAACAAAGAAGGAATGTATGTTTCTCATATCCCATAAGGACTTGCTCAGACATATAAGCTATGTTATATTTGTCAGAGCCAATTTGGCTGAGTCTGAATTGGCAAGTTGTCACCGTACAATTTGAGGGAATACCATCCACACTGACTGCTCTATGGATGGTGTTCCCTAGAATCATGTATTGCTTCCAGCTTCAGTGTGAATGCACCAGCATCATGATGAAGTATGAATAAGGCGTTCTTAATCCCGAGAACCATTACCACCTTCAGGCAGACAATGTATTAGTCATTTAACACTAGTTTATGGTTAAACTCCACCCTTCTCATGAATATACTATTTGTAACTCAAGGCTACTAATTGAATATTTTTCACTTCTGGTAGGATTAGCTTATAACTTAACCATAGAACAGTTTCCATCTGTTATTACAAAAATAAAAAATAAATACAAGGAATTATCACTTTCTGAGGTAGTGTGAATTCTGCTCTTCAGTCTTAGAAATTTCAGTTCCTTTAAAGATCCGTGCTGGGCCCAGTTGTGAAGAAACCTAAAGGTTGTCATCACTAGTTACAGCTTTGGATTCATGCCATACAGCTCATGTACAGATTATTTTTCAGAGGGAATTGCTGTTTGAGAGCATTTGTTTATAACCTGTTTTTTCATCTGTTTGCATTTCCACTTTGGCTCTTATTTTGGAGTTTGTAAGGGCAATTTAAATTTGAAGCACTGCCACTATAAGCCTTTTCTGACTCTTGAGTCTCAACATTAACTCTAGCCAACCATGATAGTTTAAATTTTAATTTTTTGCTGGCTCTAAAATAATTTCTGAAAAAAACCATTTCTGCATTGTCAGACATTCTAGTCTCAAGAGAAGCTCTTTCCTTTCCCTGCTACCAAGGTACCTATCTCTCTCTCTTTTTTGTTCCTAATTTTATTTATTTATTTGTTTATTTTTCCAGTACTGGAACTCAAACTCAGGACTTTGCTTGCCAGGCAGGCATGGCACCACTGAGCTAGATCGCTGACCCTAAGCAGCCATTTTCATCATAGATTAATTCCACAAATGTGAGTTCATCCAAGTCACCGTCTAGTGGGCCTTAAGTCTTGATTATTTTCTGTTCAGTTAAACAGTGCCGTCATATTTTGCTCTGCCATAAGGAGAGCAAAAGACTTTGTCTTGTAGACTTCTTTGTAACAGTGAAGAATATTGTCTTGAATCTTGGCTTCCTTCAGTCTTACTTCATCAATAGATATGCATCCTTTGACTTTTTGACAATCTTTGCTCACAGTTCAGGTCATTTTCTCCTCTGCCATTTTTTGCTGCATGTATTATCATGCTCTTACCTTCTTAACTAGCTTCCAATATGAAGTGAAGCCTCAGCTTCTTCTTTGAATCCATCAACAAACATAACCTGGAGTAATGTGTTGCTGTTAATCTCTTAGTATCACCATGACTCTACTAGAAAAACTAGTATTTTCATGTAATCATTTTATTGCTAATTTTAAGAATACTTACTATTGCTAGTTCACATATTCTTTCTGCTACCCATTTTGAGTGTGTTACTGGAATTAGTTGTTACACTTTCATTCTTTCTGCCCAGCTTTCACTCATAAATTAAAGATACTTAAATTATCTGAAACCTTTATTCTAACACAGCTCAAACAGCTTATATTTTGTTCTTCCTGGAGTGTTAATGATATAATGCTTTTATCTTTGGGAATGTTGATTTTTATAATCTATATCTATTATTGAGTTGGATTGTCCTTTTATATATTTGTCCACATCATTATTATTCATATATTATTTTTGGAGCCAGACTTTCTAGGTTAAAATTTCAGTCTTTCTCATTTATTAATGTGTGGCCTTAATTAAGGTATTTCATTTTCTCATCTGTAAAATTGGAATAGTCATGGGCCGGGGATTTAGCTCAGTGGTGTGACAGCCTTGCAAGCACAGGGTCCTGAGTTCAATCCCTGGTACCAGAAAAATCCAAAAACATTGGAATAGTCATAGTTCTTATGGGTTTGTTGCCAGTTCTTAGAATGACTGACATTTAATAAATAACTATATAT
>NW_022900940.1:21249638-21264473 GCF_012274545.1 Fukomys damarensis | reverse complement strand
CATAGTGATGGCAATTTTATTGCAAATAACTGATAAATCAAGCTGCCATAATTGGATATTTGTATCCAATTAATCAGGTAAAAGTACCTGATTATTAAGTTTATGTAGCCCAAGACTTCATCAAGCTGGACTATTCAATCTCAGTGGAAATCGCATGCTACCATTTTATTTTATTTTACTCTTTGGTTTGAGACAGGGTCTCACTATGTAGTTGTGACTGACCTGGAACTCACTATGTAGACTCACTATGTGGTCTCGAACTCACAGCAATCCTCCTGCCTCAGCCTCCCAAGTGCTGGGATTACAGGCGTGCACCACCACACCGGGCTGCCTTTTTAAACTAACAACTACTAGGCTTATGCAGATTAGTGATGAGGTTGTAAGACTGCTACAGTAATTATTTTGTATTATAAAAAAGAATGTTGGAAAGAATTGTTCTGCTTTTGAGTAAAGATGTGAGTTGAATATTGGCCTAAAATTCAGATTATAAATTTTAATTTCTTTTTTTTTGGTACCACTGAGCTAAAT
Source organism: Fukomys damarensis (assembly GCF_012274545.1). Lineage (NCBI taxonomy): Eukaryota > Metazoa > Chordata > Mammalia > Rodentia > Bathyergidae > Fukomys > Fukomys damarensis. The sequence goes on along the minus strand of NW_022900940.1, from coordinate 21,263,945 downwards.
CTCTGACCCTTAAATTTTAATTTCTGTTGCAGTTGCTTTCAGATACTGTACTAATGCTGACTGAGGCGAAAACACCTAAGCTACCTCTTAGGACAGCCATGGTGTACCTACAGCATGTGTGCTACAGTGGGCTGTGTGTTATCACTGAAAACTCGAAAAGGTTCACCATTACTGTCTTAGGACAGTGAGTGGTTCCTGTGGTAGAGTTTAAAACATTCTGAGAACAGAAAGGTCTTGTTATTTGTAGGTATTAATGAAAGAAACATTTTATTGGACACATTTTATAAAAATTCAGTCACCATCATTTATCTTGTTTTCTTTCCTTTAATTTTTTTTTTATAGAGCAAGTCTTTAATTCTTTTTGTTTGTTTGGGTTTTTGTTGTTGTTGTTGTTGTTTTTGGGGTGGGTACCGGGGATCGAACTCGGAACCTTGTGCTTGCAAGGCAGATGGCAGAGCCACTGAGATAAATCCCTGGCCCCTTTTCCTTTTAAACTTCTGTGGATAAATGACACAGTTAAGTACTCACAATGTTTACTGGATCGATGAAGGAAGATTTAATTGCCCAACTTAGAACACTGAGCCTAGTAATTCTAGGTGATAATGTAATCAGCAACCGTATACAATTTTATCCAGTCTGACAGTTTTAGCAGTTGACTGTGCTAGGGCCATTAAAAAATAAGTACTATATAAAATTTCAAACTTTCCTTTTCTGAAATTTATAAGCCAAGCCCGTGAGTGAAATAATTGTGGGTTTTGTGTGATGACTGAGATATAGTCCTGTGCTTTTGTGTGATTGTGGGACCCTAGTGAGCAGTGCAGGGAAGGCACCTTCCCTTTGTAGGCATTGTGGAGTGGGTATTCTTGCCTGCTGGTTGATTTCAGCACTCCATGGACTATTTCAAGGACTGATGCCTCTACTCCCTGCTGTCTGTGCTCCTACTGCCTTTTATATTGCAGGGCAGCTTAACAGGTAAGGTGCTTTTTTAGGGTACAAAATACAGTTTCAAGTTTCAACATGTATGCAGATTTTTTCCTTCTTTATTAAAGGGTTTTTGGTTTGTTGCTCTTACTCTTGTTTGTTGTTGCTTTTTTTGGTACTGGGGATCAAGTCAGGACCTTGCACTTGTGAGGCAGGTGCAGCACTCCTGAGCTAAATCCCCAGCCCCTTTCTATTGTTTACTTTGCAGGAAGGGACACAGAACCAAATAAACATGTGTGTTGAAATGAGACACAGAAGTTCTTCCTTTTTATTATTCTATAGGCTCTTATATACTGTTTTAGAGTTGCCACCTGAGTCCATCTTGTGGCAGAAGAAAACTTTCTGTCATCCAACTTGGTATGCTTGTTGTTCATTAAAACTCGGGTGATAACTTTGGATTTTTAATCTTCACTTAGGTGGCATGAAATGCTAATAAAGATATACAGATAGGAGGGTTAGAAAGTAGATATGTTCTGCCCTAGAGTTTGTCTCTTGAAGGCTATGTGAGAGATGTGCTAATTTAAATTTAAAACAATTCAGCAATTTACAAAATTGTAAATCTGACAGTGAATAGTAAAAATGGCAATATATACCACTCCAAAGATAAGTAGAACAAAAATGGGTGAAGTAATTAGATACACATTATGAGCAAGTGCTGTATTCTTCATTGTACAAAGATAAAATGCTTGGCAGCCATCAAAATTGCCAGGTGTGATTGCGCACATCTATAATCTTAGCACTTGGGAGGCTGGGACAGGAGGATCACCATGAGTTTGAGGCCAGCCTGTACTACATAGTTCAAGTCCAGCCTGAACCACATAGCGAGACTCTGTCTCAAAAAAACAAAATAAGCAAACAGCAAAATATAATCAAAATTAAGAAGAATTCTGTCAAAATTTGAAGAGTGAATAAACAAGAATTAAAAATGGCTAATAAATATATAAAAAGATCCTTCACCAGGCTCATATTTAAGTACAAATTCAAATAATGATGAGATATTACCTATCATATTGGCAAAACCAAAAGTTCAGTTAGGGAGATAGGAGTTGGTTTTGGTGGTAAAACAAACTCTTATGGCCATTCTGTAGAGCCAGAAGGGGAATTTTTTCAAAGTGCTAAATGTGCATATTCACAAATTTCATTTCTCAAATTTTACTCACATTTTTAAAAGCACGCTGAGGATTACTACAGCTTTTAATTTTTTTAACTTTATACGGAATTGTCCTGAACATCTGATACACAAGTTGATTCAGTGAAAAGCAGAAGTGACAGAAAATTTCCACTGCCAAACGCAGGAATACCTTGTATGCAACCTTGGGCTTCAGCCATACCTTCTTCAGGCAAATTTCACACCCCAGCAGTACCATCTCCTTTGGTGCTTTGGCAATGGGAAAAGCATTTAGTAACCATGGCTCTAGTTCTGGTAAGCAAGAGACAACACAGTTCACACAAACCGCCTCCTCCCTTGGGCCTCACCTGGGCCTCCAGCAAATCTTCCCAGCAATACCAACAGCGCTACTTTAACCAGACCTGCAGGGACAACTGCAGTGGGAAGCAGCTGCCCACACCCAGCGCCCCATCTGCTGGGGGCATCCGAGTACCCCACAACAAACCTGGGCAGCCTGTTCCCTGGCCCTTGCCAGCTCCTTAAACCTATGGCAGCATGAAAGATGGCTATTATTGACCAGCAAAGACAAGAACGCAAAGGTCCATGGCCTCATGGGAACCTCTGCCCCAGTCTAAACAACTTTATATATGCAGACTGTTCAGATAAGACTCTTGGAATTTACAAAATCCTAGCCCTGTCGGTCTTAATTAGCACAGAGATGATCAAGCAGCACTTCAGTGACATTTATCATCAGATATGTTTGGTAATCTTACAATCACTCCCCATGGAATCACTTTGAGTTTTGTTTAATAGAAACTCAGTTGATTTTTTTAATATTTAACAGAGGCCAATATCTAGTTGCCAAAGAATGCCCATTTGTAAATGAGAGAGTAGCTTTATGCACAAGAAAATGGTGATTCAGGCTATCTAAAACTTCATGTTCAACCTAATTTACTATATAAATAGTACTATGTTAATGAGAACTAATATTCTAATTATCTAACGTGCTTCACTAGTATTCCAGAAAACATTAAATTTGGAAGGAAGAAACCTGTAAAGGATTTAGAATTTGATACCTACATTTAGGAAAATTCCATGAATTATTTTTGCAGACTCATTGGGAACATCATCATTTTATTTACTCTCCAGTTTTGGACACAGTTCACACCCTACCCCTGGATAGTATTACAGTGTGCATCCATCATGTTGCGTTGACGTGTCAGACTTCTGTTTGTTTTGACTGCCGAAAGGGCTTGATATCAGTTGTATAATCTTTTTCAACTTTACAGCTCCTGACTCAGGAAAGATGGCCTTTGCTATCAAAGCCAACTTCTTCACATGCTGTTAGCTGTCACAGAACAGAGATCTAGTTTCTGTTAGCGGGTTTCCACAGTGGGATAGAGCGAGTTGTGTCTTTATTCTTGATACAACACCTCAGTGCTTACAACCTGGAACAAAACCATACAGCGAGAGAGGGGGCAAAAAAAAAAAATGTATGCACTTAACCTACAAAAATCTCTGGTGATGACAGTTGTATTGTTACTAATTGGCATAATGGTCTATTATGTGGTAGAAAATACAGACTGCTAAATCCTATTTAACTTTATCCAGTTTAAACTGAGTAACTGTATAAAATCTCTTAAAAATACTGTCCCTTTTAACTTAGATTCTGCCTTACATCAATTTCTATATTTTTGATAGCCTGCTATAACTATATACTTGTTCTTTATATATGTGTACTTGAAATCACCTGTTTTGATCTTATTAAATTATTACCAGCTAAAACTTCCAGCTAGCAGGCTTCTCATTCTTCATTGTGAGGTCTGTGTTTATTCAGCTTGAACAGCTCTAAAATACTGGCAATTGGGTCACTTTTCTGTTAAAGACATTCTGTAAGTTGGCAAAAGAAACAGAAGGAAATGGAAGGCTCTGTATTTAGGACAGCACTGAGGTTGATAGGCTGAGAGAATGATAAAACAAAGACCCCTGTTTTGCCAGGACTGACATTGGAGTATCTTCATTGGTGTGACCTGTAAGGAGGCATTTGCAAGCACAAGGTCCCAAGTTCAATCCCTGGTACGAAAACAAAACACCCACAAACTCACAAAACAGGTCTCAGTTTTGCAACATTTCAAAATAGAGTCCACCAAAACATGTAGACACATTTCAGCAGTCTGCCATGCTAATAAATGTCAAGAAGCTAATGGCCACCTCTTGTAATTGTAGAGACTAAAGATAACTTTTTTAAAAAATTAATTTTATTGGTACATTTTAAGTATACAGTATAATGACGTTCATCATTGGAGATGTACCTTTCCATAATATATCTTGATTCTTATTTTTCCCCCTTCCCCTGCCCTTCCTTCAAGCCCTTAACCCTTCCCTATTTACAAAGATTTTTTCCAGTTTTAAATTTTCTCATATTCCATTCTCCTCTATCCTTTCCCCTACCCCTCCCATTTCCCCTTCTCCTCTGCAACTTTTCTTCCTATTTCACATTATCTATTATACATTTTAATCCTTATTTACATTTTCAGTTTCTCACACAAGAAAAACTATTCAGTATTTACACGTGTGTCCTGTCCTGTTTATTTCACTGAAGAGTATAGCCTCAATGTGCATCTATTTAGCTATAAAGGTCTGTAATTTCTCTTTCTTTATGGCCGAATAATACTCTGTATTTTTTTAAAAAAACCACGTCTTCTTTATCCAGTCTCCAGTTGATGGGCAATTGGGCTGTTTCCAAGTTTTAGCTATTACAAACTGCTGTTATGTACATGGGTGCACATATATCGCTGTGGTATGATTCTTTTAATTATTTTTGGGAAGATTCCCAGCAAGGGAATATCTGGGTCAAATGGAACCTCTAGTCTTAGTTCTTTGAGGTATCTCCACACTCCCACCAGTAGTGGAGCAGTGTTCTTTTTCCCCACGGCTCTGCCAGCATTTCTTACTCATTGATTTCATGATAGCAGCCATTCTTTCTGGGGTGAGGTGGAATTTCAGCATTGTTTTCATTTGTATCTCTCGAATGACCAGTGATGTGGAACATTTTTTCATGTGTTTATTTGCTATTTCTACTTTGAGAAATGTCTGTTCATTTCAGATGCCCATTTTTGGATTGGGTCTTTAAATTTGAAAGGTCTGATTTTTTAAAAGTTCTTTATATATTCTTGATAGTAGACCTTTGTCTGAGGAACAGCTGGTGAAAATGTTTTCCCACATTGTGGGTTGTTTCTTCACACTGTTGGTCATTTCTCTTGCTGTGCAGAAGCATTTTAATAAGAGATCCCACTTGTTGATTCTCTGTGCTACTTCACGTGCAACTGAGGTTTTGTTCATGAAATTTTTTCCTACACCAGTGCCTTTAAGAGTTCTACCTAACATCTCTTGCAGTCAGTTCAGTGTTTCTGTTTTTTTGTTTGTTTGTTTTTTGGTACTGGGGATCAAACTTGGGACCTTGCACTTGTGAGGCAGGTGGCAGTACCATTGAGCTAAATCCCCAGCCCCTAGTGTTATGTTTTAATATTTAGATCTTTAATCCATTTCATTTTTAGTTTAGGGCATGGTGAGAGATAATAGTTCTACTTTTAATCTTTGATAAGTTGAAACTCAATTTTTGAGCACCATTTATTAAAGAGGCTGTCTTTCTTCCAGTGAGGGTGTTTGGGTTCTTCGTCAAAGAGATGGCTGAGCGTGTTTGGAGTTGTTTCTACATCTTCTAATCTGTTCCACTGGTCCTCGAGTCTATTTCTTTGCCAGTACCATGCTGTTTTTCTCACAATAGCTTTGTAGTATAGTTTCAAGTATTATGATACCCACTACCTTGTCTTTGTTGCCTAGAATTGCTTTTACTATTCTAGGTCGCTTGTTCCAAATGAATTTTTGGATTGTTTTCTCAAGGTCTGTGAAGTATGCTGCTGGGATTTCAATTGGGATTGCATTGAATCTATAAAGCAGTTTTGGAAGTATGGCCATTTTCACTATATTGATTCTTCCTACCCAGGAGCAAGGGATATATTTTTTTTGTTACCGGGGATTGAACTCGGGTCCTTGCGCTTGCAAGGCAGACCACCAAACTGCTGAGCTAAATCCCTGCCCCCGCCACACTTTTTTTTGGGGGGTGATGCCTTTTTTTTGCACAGGGGATCAAACTCAGGATCTTGTGCTTGGGAGGCAGGTGGCGGAACTACTGAGCTAAATCCCTGCCTCTATTTTCTGATAGACTCTTTGATCTCTTTTTTCGGAGTACTATAGTTTTCAGAGTAGAGGTCTTTGATTTCTTTTGTTAGGTTGATTCCTAGGTATTTCATTTTGGGGGATGCTATTGTGAAGGGAGTTGTTCCTCCAGTTCCTTGTTCCTCCAGTTCCTTGTTCCTGTACAGGAAAGCTATTGATTCTTGTGTGTTGACCTTGTATCCACGTGCATTACTGAATTTGGTTATTAAATCTAGAGGACTTTTGGTGGAGTTCTTAGGGTCTTCTATATAGAGTATCATGTTGTTTGCAAATAATGGTAATTTGACTTCCTCATTTCCTATCTTTATTCCTTTTCTTTCTCTTATCTAATTGCTGTGGCTGTTTCCAAAACTCAGTTGAACAGGTGTGGTGATAGTGGACATCCTTGTGTTGTTCCTGATTTTAGTGTGAAGGATTTCAGTTTTTGACCATTTAGTATAATATTGGCTGTTGATTTTTCATAGATTGCTTTTATTAGGTTGAGGTAGAGACTGTCCATTCCAATTTTTTGTAAGGATTTTATCATGAATGAGTGTTGGATTTTGTTGAATGCTTTTTCTGCATCTGTGGAGAGGATCATATAGTTTTGTTTTGTTTTTTTGGTACCAGCGATCAAACTCAGGACCTTGTGCTTGTGCTACAGGTAGCAGAACCACTGAGCTAAATCCCTGGCCCAATCATATGTTTTTTTGTCTTTGGCTCTATTAATATAGTATATTACATTTATTGATTTGCATATGTTAACCATCCCTTCATCCATAGGATCAATCCCACTTGGTCAGGGTGTATGATCTTCTGGATTCTATTTGCCAGTATCTTATAAAGGATTTTTTTTTTTTTTTTTTTTTTTTTTTTTGTACTGGGGATGGAACTCTGGTCTTTGTGCTTGTGAGGCAGGTGGTGGAACTGAGCTAAATCCCTGGCCCATTATTAAGGATTTTTGCATCTATGTTCAATAGTGAGATTGGCCTATAGTTCTCTTTCTCAGTTTGGTCTTTCTCTGGTTTTGGGATCAAGGCGATGCTTGTTTCCAGGAATAAATGTGGGAGTATTGCTTCCCTTTCACTTTCATTGAAGAGTTTAAGCAGTAGTGGCAACTGTTCTTCTCTAAATGTCTTGTAGAATCCAGCAGTGAAGCCATCAGTGCCTTGGCTTTTTTAAATTGGCAAGTTTTTAATTATTTTTTCAATTTCATTTATTTTGGGTTGTTTAGAATTTTTAGGTATTCTTTGTTCAACTTTGGTAATTCATACATATGTAGGAATCTATCCATTTCTTCTGTATTTTCTATCTTATTGGCATATAGATTCTCAAAGTAGGTATTGATGATCCTCTGGATTTCTGCTGGGTCTATTGTAATTTCACCCTTTTCATTCCTAGTTGTTTGGATTTGGATCTTTTTCTTTTTTTATAAGTTTGGCTAAGGGTTTGTCAGTTTATTCTTTCAAAGAACCAACTCCTTCCTTTATTGATTTTTGGAATCATTCTCTTAATCTCCATTGCATTAATTTTTGCTTTGATCTTTTTTCCGGTGCTCGGGATTGAACTCAGGACCTTGCACTTACAAGACAGGTGTGGTGCCACTGAGCTAAATCCCTGGGCCTTTTCTGCCTTTTTTTGTTGTTGTTTTTGGTATCGGGATCAAATTTGGGACCTTGTGCTTGTAAGGCAGATGCCGAAACCACTGAACTAAATCCCCAGCCCCGCTGCTTTGATCTTGATAATTTCCTCCCTTGGGTTTGTCCTGCTCTTCGTTTTCTAGAAGCTTGAGGTGTTCAGCATTAGGTTGTTTATTTGAGTTTCCTCTGTTTTCCTACTATGAGTATTCACTGCTATGAATTTCCCTCATAAATCTGTTTTCATTGTGTCCAGTAGATCCTATTAGATTGTATTGGCATTGTCATTTAATTGTAGAAACTTTCTGATTTCTTTAATTTCCTCTGTGACACATTGGTTATTCAGAAGTATGTTTTTCAATTTCCACATGTTTATGAAATTCTTGTGGTTTCTTTTGTATTGATTTCTAATTCCATTGCACTATGATCTGATAATATACAGGGGGATAACTTCAGTTCTTTTGCACTTAAACATGCTCTGTGAGCAAGTATGTGGTCTGTTTTGGAGAACAACCCACGTACAGCTGGAAGAAATGTATATTTTTATTTTGTGGGGTGGAACACTGTTAACATCTGTTAATTCATTTGTTCAAGAGTTTGAATTCTAGTGTTTCATTGTTTATTTTCTGTCTGGTGGATCGATCTATTTGAGACAGTGGGGTATCGAGTTCCCGCACTACTATTGTATTAGAACTTACTTGATTTTTCATGTCCATTAGTATTTGTTTTACATAGTTGGGGGCACTAGTATTTGGTGCATGTATATTCATGATTGTCATCTCTTCTTCATGGATTTTTCCCTTTACAAGGATGTAGTGTCCTTCTTTGTCCCTCTTAATCAGTTTTGGTTTGAAATCCACTTGATCTGCAAAGAAGGTAGCTACTCCTGCTTTTTTTCTGCTTCTTGTCACATGGAGTGTTGTTTCTACCCTTTAACTTTCAGTCTCTGAGTTTCTTTTTGAATTAAGTGTGTTTCTTATATGCAGTGTCTTGTTGGTTCTTGCTTGTTGACCCATTTTGCGAGTCTATTTCTTTTGATTGGTGAATTGAGACCATTAACATTGATGGTTATAATTGATAAGTGTTGACTTATTCTTGTCTTTTTATTTTTGTTAGATTCTCCCTGTTTGCATTTAATTTCTTGTCATGCCTGATGGAGTCATGGCTGCTGGACTTCCTGGGGTTGTGATCCTCATTGTCTTTTCCTAGGATATTGTTTAAAATTTTTTGGAGTGCTGCTTTGGTATTCATGAAGTTCCTCAGGTGCTCTTTGTCATGAAATTATCTTATTTTTCCATTTTGAAAGTTTTGCAGGGTACAACAGTCTGGGTTGTAGGTTGTTTTCCTTTAGGGCTTGAAATATATCACTCCAAGCTCTTGCCTTGAGGGTTTGTGTTGAGAAGTCCGTTTTGATTCTGATGGGCTTTCCTTTTTATGTGATTTGTTTCTTTTCTCTAACTGCTTGTAGAATTTTGTTCTTCTGTTGGGTTTCTGGAATATTAACTATTATATGCCTAGGTGTATGTTTTTTGTTGTTGTGGTTTTGTTTGGTTTGGTTTTGATCATGGCTAGTTGGAGTGCTGTATGTCTCACATCTTTTTATGTCAAGTTCCCCTGCTTGGGAAGTTTCCTGCCATTACATCCATGGATATTTTTTTAATATCATTTGTACTCTGTCCTGTTTCTTCATTGTCTTTGATCAGTCTTGTTATTCTTCTTTGCATCATCTAGCAGCTGCTGGATTGATTTGTCATGGTCCCTTAGTATTTTTAAGTAATTTTTATTTTCCTAGTCACTAATTGCAATCCTTTTATGTCTGAAATTCTGTCTTCACGTTGGCTCATTCTGCTGTGTAAACTTTCAGTGGAGTTTTTAATCTCTTGGAAATCTGTTTGCATCTGTTTTATTGATTCCATTTGTTTCCTATGTTGGGATTCCATCATGTTCCTCAGCTCCTGGTTTTGTTTTTTGTTTTTTGTTTTGGTACCAGGGATTGAACTCTGGTCCTTGTGCTTGCGAGGCAGGCACCGGAACCACTGAGCCAAATTCCCGGCCCTCCTGTATTTTTTTTTTTTTAATCTCTGCTCTAGAGCTATTAATTATGTCTTGCATTATAGGCACAATCTCTATTATCTGAGAAATTATTTCTGATTTCATTTTTTTCCAGATCCTCTTTCGTTTCCAGGTCAGGGAGTCCAGGTTGTTGAGTATCAGATTATTCCATCTCATTTCCCTTTGGGGTTGCTTTAGGTGATCTGGAAGTCTGGTTTTGAGACTTGTTTATGTGTCTTCTCATTTCAACAGATGCAGCCTGCTGTGCCTTTGTTGAGGTAACTTTTTGCTCACCCGGTGGTCTTTAATTCTCAGCAAGCCACGGAGTGGCCTTTTCTCTGCTGTTCACCACTGCACCAATTCCTGGGCTCAGAGTGGTGGCCTTCTGGATCCCTGCATTGCCCTGTTGTCTGGGCGGAGTTCTGGCTGGGTTTTATGCACACTTGGGATGGTATCTAGGCGTGCCTCAGGCTAGGGCCTGCCCACCTACATAGCTGTTGTTTGGGAGGGCCTTGGGCTGGGGTTGTGCTCCCAGTGGCTGGTATCTGGGCAGGCTTTTGTCTAGGGGTTGTGCATACTTAACTAATGGTATGGGGTGGGCCTCTAGCTGTTGCTTGTGTGCCTATGGGGCTCAAAGATAACTTTTATTAATCTTGTGATGTCTTAATAAATTTATTAAAATATTTATACAAGTTTTTCTTGATGTGCACATTTTTTGGGCAGACTATTCATATGCTGCACTCTAATAATTAAAAGGAATTTTACCAGTGATACATGTAACTGTATTGTTTGCTTTAAATGTACCAAAAAACTTAATGGGCGGAAAAAAAGAAATTTTAGCTATTATGGAATATTCATTGCAGTTTTAAAAATAAATAGTTTCAAAAGGATTACTCAGGTTATTTAACTTTGTTTTTAAATGACTACATTAGAAAACAATGTCTTTTTTAAAATTAAAACATCCTATCACTTGTTAAAAATGTATTTAAATTTGAGTTTGGTAAAGTACTGGATTATTTTACCTGCTTTTGTACTCCCACAGATTATTGGCTTTTAGTTTCTTAAAGAGAAAATTGTCTGACAGAAGAAAGTTTGATAAACCAGTGCCTATGCTTTTAACTTATGTTAGATATGTAGTAGTAAGGATTTTATGAATGTTGATTATTTTGTGCCAGTGGACTAGAATTGTCACTTATATGTAAGACAGCTATAAGTTCTGTTTCTGAAGTTATTTAATTTTTTCAGTGTTTAAATGTTATTTTTTGTAAGTGTGTTAATAAAAGTGTAAAGAATTGGAAAAATATAAATATTCCTAACAAGCATTTGCTGGATCATTTTCTACAAACTTGTCTGTATAACAAACAGTTTTCTTTTGTTGTTGTTGTTGTTTGAGACAGGGTCTCACTATGTAGTTGAGACTGATATGGAACTCACTGTGTAGCCCAGGCTGGTCTCAAACTCACAGCTATCTTCCTGCCTCAGCCTCTTGAGTACTGTGATTACAGGCATGCGCCACCATGCCTGGCTTCTTTTTTTTTCTTTTCTTTTGGTACTGGGCATCAAACTCAGGACCTTGCACTTGTGAGGCAGGCAGTGGAACCACTGAGCTAAATCCTTGGCCCAAGAGTTAAGTTTTTTCAGTTTTCACCCCAGAACTCATATTTTGTAAAATTAGGGACCATTCATAATTGTCAGATACTTTTTAAAATCATCTCTAGACATTTTTTAAAAGCTTTTTTGAAAGAAAATTAGATACATATAATATGTTTGTATAGTGCTAGAATGGTCTAGACTATGTTTAAATTGACTTTGTTGACTATACTTGTTCCTTTTTTTTTTGAAACAGGGTCTCACTATGTAGTTGAGTCTGACCTGGAACTCACTATGTAGCCCAGGCTAGTCTCGAACTCCCAGCAATCCTCCTGCTTCAGCCTCCCGAGTGCTGGGATTACAGGCGTGCACCACCACGCCCGGCTTACTTGTTCCTTTTTTTATGGTACTGGGTCCTTGTGCTTGCAAGGCAGGTGCCAGAACCACTGAGCTAACTTTGCAGCAGTTCCATTTTTGACATTATGCATTGTCCTTTTAGATCACATGAAGTTTGATTTACAAATATTTATATAGCTGAACTTGTATATATGGTTGCCTCCTTAATAAACAGCCTGACCATATTGTTTTCTATTAAATTTTAAAAGCTGGGCATGGTGTTGCTGTTCTATAATCCCAACAATCAAGAGGCTGAGGCAGGAGGATCTTTGTGAGTTTGAGGTCAGCCTACACTATATCGAGATCCTGTCTCAAAATAAAAAGTAAATATCTTCTGAGAAATGTTTTTCAATGAGAATTATTTTACTGAAATTAATCCATATTTCTCTGCTTAATTGTTGCCTATTTATTTTTATTGTTATATAAAATTCTGTTGTGTGAATATAGTATCAAAATTACTTTTTTATTACCCTTTTGTTGTTTTCAGCAGGTTTGATTTTTGGTTTTGCTGGTACTGGGATTGAACTTGGGGCTTCACACTGAGCTACCCAGCCCTTTTAAAATTTATTTTGAGACAAGGTCTTAATCATTGAGTTACCAGGCTGTGCTCAAACTTGCTATCCTGCTGCCTTGGCCTCCCACAGTGCCGGAATTACAGGCCTGTGCCAACATGTTTTGTTAGTAAGAGCAGTGCTGCTGTAAAGATCATGTAGATATCTGTGGTACACAAGTACAGCATTTCCCATGAGTGGAATCGCTAGCCATTAGTGATAACTTTACAAATATTTAGCTTTATAAAGTAACATTAAATTATTTTTCCAAAGCATAGTTTTACAAATTTACATTTATATAAACAATGGCTAAGAAATTTCATTTAGTAGCATCCTTTCTAGCGTTTAGTGTTGTCATTTGTCTTAATTTTTGGAGAGTGCAATATCTCAGTGTGCTTTTGTTTGGAATTTCCCAGCATTCAAGTAATGTGGAGCATCTGTTCACGTGCTTATTAGTCTCATATATTTCTTTTTAGTTAAAAAACATATGTTGAGTATTTTGACCTATTTAGGTATACTACTCATTTGTGAAATTTCCTTATATTCTCAGTACAATTTTTGCAGTGCTACTAGTGTTTATCTGAAAAGTATTTCTCACCATTTTTCGCATTCATTAGGGCATATTTTGATGACTGGACACCTTTTGTAAAGTCAGATATGTATATGTATATATATATATATATAGTGCTTTTAACTTATCCTTCTGGAAGGTGAAAAATTGTTTTTTATATTTTCAGATTTCAATCACTCTGGCATGAATCTTTATAATAAGCTAGGAATTCTATTTTTATTTTCTTTTACATAGGATTTTTCCAGATTCCAAAAAAAGCACCATTATTACTGCTACTATATACTTGTGGATCTATTTTTAGGTCCATATTCTGTTTGTGTTAGTTTTCTGTGTGCCAGTACCACATATTTGATAAGGCATGTGTATTTATGAGTAACTAGGGTCCATAAACTTATTTCTCATACTGTCTTTATCTGGCTTGGAATTAATACAAGCCTCATACAATTGAGTTGGGAATGTCCACTTCCTGTTCAAGTGTTGGTTTAACTGTTCCTTGAAAAATCTGATAGAACTGTAAAATTAGGGCAGCCTAGAATTTTCTTTGTGAGAAATAGTACTACTACTACTTTGATATGAATAGTTTTTTCAAGTCCTCTCAGTTCTTTTTTATTTTTTTGTATGTTGTTTTTTGAGACAAGTTCTCCCTGTGTAGTCCAAGCCAGGCCTCAGATTCTTAGTGATCCTTCCTCAGCCTTCCAAGTGCGGTGATTATAGGCACATGAACCACACTCAGCCTACCTCTGATTCTTCTTGAATCACTTTTGCTACTTTTCTCTTTCTAGGAGTTTGTCTATTTTGTCTGAGTTTTAAAAATCTGTCACCTTGATAGTTTTCAAATTCTGTAGTATCTATTATAATGTACTTATTTTCATTTATAATGTCATTAATTTATGTTTAAGCACTTCCTCCTTTGTTGACTACTCCAAAGAAGTTTTATCTTCCTAAAGAACCATCTTTTGGCTTTGATATTTTCCTTTTTGTGGTGCTGGGGGTCAAATGCAGGGTCTTGCATATGTTAAACTCCCTCAACCATTGAGTTACTCCTCAACCTTTGTTTCTGCTTTTTCTATTTCCATTCATATCTCTTTAAATATCATTGTTCTTGGGCTGGGAATTTAGCTCAGTGGTTCCACTGCCTGTTTTGCAAGCACAAGGTTCCAAGTTGGAGCCCCAGATCTTCGGTACCAAAAAAAAAAAAAAAAA
>NW_022900940.1:21195945-21248744 GCF_012274545.1 Fukomys damarensis | reverse complement strand
GTCTTTGCACTTACAAAGCAGCCGCCGGAACCACTGAGCTAAATCCCCAGCCCTTGAGTCAGAGTCTTACTGCGTAGTCTAGGTTGGCTTCTAAGTCATGTGCCGCCATACCTGGCTTCTGTTTTCTTTAGCTGTCTTCATATATTGGACATTTTTTAGCCTTCCTTTATGATCTCTGTAGGCAACTAACTCAATGTTCTACTTGCACTGAATTTTTGAAATTTAATGTTTTCTTATTCAGTTTCAAGTATTTATTAATTTCCATTAAATCTTTGTAGGACTGGGGATACCAGATGCCAGAATAAACCTTCAGATTATGGGTGTTGGGTATTGTGTCCCAGCAATGAGAAATGACTAATGTATGGTACAATTTGAACATCTTTCCTCTGTCATCTGTATTCCTTGGAAATTGACAGCAGGATCCAGAGGTGTCATTGAACTGCTTATGCTCTTTCAGTAGGACTTTATTTGGTGATGTGTTCTTTTATTAGGAGTCACAGAATGGCTTTTCTCTCTCTCTCTCTCTTTTTTTTTTTTTTTTTTTTTTTTTTTTTTTTTTTTTTTTTTTTTGATGGTACTGGGGATCAAACGTGGGACCTTGCGCTTGCAAGGCAGGCAGCGGAATTTTCTCTCTTTTTTGAGATGATCATGTCTGTGGTGTTTTTCCCCTCTAACTCCTTGATTCATAGAGGCTGCAAATTGGTGATACTCTAATTTTTTAATTTATTGGTTGGAACTTTTTTATTTAAAAATTATTTTTTATTTAAAAATCATTTTTCTCTAAGGATTGTTACTTTTCTCTCATTGCTGAGACAAAATACCTGACATCCAAAGTTAAAGGATTTATTTGGCTCACAGTTTGTAGAGGTTTCAGTCCATGACTGGCTGGCTCCAAGGCAGTGGCATGGCAGAGGGTGTCATGAAGGAAAGGCAGTTCATGGCAGGCAGAAGACAGCAAAAGTGATAGACCAGTAACAAGACATGACCACAGCTCTTTCTGTCCTTTAACCCACACTTAGGGTAGATAGCAGTCATACCCTTAGTCCTAGCATCACACCTTGAATCAGTCCCAGCATCACATCCTTGATCTCAGCAGCACAAACCCTAAATCAAGCCACCTCTGAAAAACCTCACCTATGACTGTATAAGGCTTTGGGGGGACATCTACACACCAGTCGTAACAGTTCCTATTTGAGGGCCCAGTTTTATGGTTCCAAATAGGAAGTAGGTTATGTGCTTAAGTCTTTCATTTACCGGTTTTGAAAGGAATGAAATATAGAAAAGTATGATGAGTAATAAAATATTTGCATACTTCTGCATAATCTTTCTACAAGATACGAGGGATGATAAAACTTTCAGTGTTTATGTTTGAATAAATTTTTAAAGACACATTACCTTTAGTCCCCCTCAGAATAGTCAAAATATCCCCCCTAGCCTTGGATACACTGAACCCGTCATTGTCAGTGTGTGTCTTACTGTAGTACATTTTAAAAATGTAAACATTCACTGTGTGTTTTGATCACCACTTGCACACAATTACAGAGGAAGAGGGTAACTATAGATGAGGCCGTCTGGCAGACACTGTCTATTATGGTTTATATCTAGATGTCCCTCCAAAGCCTTATGTGCTCATAGTAGAGCTTTGGGGAGTGACTGGACAACGGCTGTGTGTGATGCTCACCAGTGGATTAGCCCACTGATGAGTTTATAGCTAAATGTGATGTGGGGAGGTGAAGCTTTGTTGGAGGAGGTGGCAGGTTGACCTCAAAGGGGCTCTTTTTCCTTTCTCCTTGATCTCTCTTGCTTCCACCTGCCATGCCCTGAGCTCTTTCTCCTGTGTCGTGCCCTTCTGCCATGCCACCCTGCCTTGGAATCAGCTGACTAGAAACCTCTACAGCTTGTGGACCAAGATAAACCTTAGAGTTACAGGCATCCGAAAGTAAGACACCATCTTAACCAAATGATTGCAGCTAACATCACTAGAAAAGGACAAATGGATAACAGGTATCTTCTAATGTGTACCAAGAAGAGCACAGTATTATCTCTGTGGCTTTCCTGACAAAAACTATTCATGAGGAAGCATCAGACACACACAGGAACATCCCACAAGTAACTGGCCTATAAGCTTAAAAAATATTGTCACGAAAGATAAACAAAAGTTGAAAAAGTGTTCCAGATTAAAGGAGAAGATATGATAACCAAATGCAGTCTGTGATCTGGATTGGATATCCAGAATTTTTTTTGCTTTTGTTTTAATGGGACATCTGGCATATTTTCAGTAAGATCTGTAGATTAGTTCATAGTTTAATACCAATATTTGCACTTTCCTTTTTTTTTTTTTTTTTTTTTTAGACAGGATCTCACTATGTAGTTCAGACTGTCCTGGAACTCACTGTAGCCCAGGTTGGTCTCGAACTCACAGCGATCCTCCTGCCTCAGCCTCCCAAGTGCTGGGATTACAGGGGTGAGCCACCACGCCTAGCTGCACTGCGCTTTTGAAAGATAACACCCTTGTTTTTAGGAAATATTTGAATACTTAGTGATAAATGAACAACATTTCTGCCACTTACTCTCAAATACTTAAGAGAAAATTATGTATTAAGTATGTTTTTTATACATGGTATATATATTTATGAGAGAAAGATAATGTAGCCACAGTATAATGTTAGTATTTTGGTAAACCTGGGTGGAGTGTGTACAAGAATTCTTTTTCATGTTTTTGTGACTAATCTGTAATTCTAAAATTATTTAGAAAAATGAGTTGGTTTATGAATCACTTAGATTTTTTTAAAATATTGTAATGGAATTATATATTTAACATATTTGATTATTTTCATTTCATTGAGATTACTATCTTCATTGAAGTTCATATTATCTTGTCTTTGAATCCTTTACATGACCCTAACAATTTTTTATTTATTTATTTTTTTGGTACCGAGGATTGAACTCGGGTCCTTGCGCTTGAGGCAGGCGGTGGAACCACTGAGCTAAATCCCTAGCCCCCTAACAGTTTTCGGTAGGTTTTTTTTTTTTCCTAACTAATACACAGACATACCAGGCTTACCTCATACATTCCCTTCGTCAGCATGGAAATTAGCTACTTCCTCAAGAATTTTTAAAATTAAATTAACTTTTAACAATTTTATTTATCTTGTTTGTTTTTTGGTACCGGCGATCAAACTTGGGGGCTTGCTCTTGCAAGCCAGGTGGTGGAGCCACAGCTAAATCCCCAGCCCTAAAAAATTTATTTTAAATTAATTTTTAAATTAAAAATTTACAAAATAAATAATTAATGTATTAATTCCAGGTTCTTTTTGTGGGAAATGGCATCTCAAGACTGCAGTTTGGTTGCTGGAGGTATCAGAGTGGTTTGATTGCTGCCTCCAGGTGTCCTGCGTGCACTGATTATGCATGGCACCAGAGATTCTTGGTCTCCTACCGATTCCAGTTTGGGCCCATAGGCGTTCCTTAGCATCATCGTCTTGTTTCACAGTGATAGTCCTTGTTGCTGTGGATTGTAGAGTGTGGGTAGTCACAGGGGATTATAGAATTAGAACTTCCTCTAATTACTCATTTTTTATTACATATTACACAGCAGCCCCAGAATACCACTAACACAGTTGCTTCCACTGTTATTACTGAAAATACTGTATCTATTTGCATATGTTTGCCCAGGCCTCATATTTTGAGATGTCTTCTTTTTTGATGTAGGCATTTATTGTAAAATTCCTTCTTAGAACTATTTTTGCTGTGCCTCATAAGTTTCACTTGAAGACTTCCACTGGAAACTTTTGAATTTTTTGTAACTGGATTTTATATAGTTTGTCAGATTTGTGACATTTTCTTTTCTTTTTTGCTATTGAAGATTGAATCTCAGCCTTTGCACTGAGATACATTCACAGCAAACCACCTTTCCCTTTTTTGAGTCAGGATCTTGCTGTATCATTAGGTTGCCAAAGGTGGGTTTAAGTGCATGATGCTCCTGCCTCAGCTTCTTGAGAGTGCT
Source organism: Fukomys damarensis (assembly GCF_012274545.1). Lineage (NCBI taxonomy): Eukaryota > Metazoa > Chordata > Mammalia > Rodentia > Bathyergidae > Fukomys > Fukomys damarensis. The sequence continues at coordinate 21,244,738 of NW_022900940.1, read as the reverse complement.
GGGCTTACAGGCATGTGCCATCATGCCCAGCTTTGGAACTTTTTTTTTTTCATAAGCTTTCTCTTTTCTCTTTTCCTTTTGAAACTTCAGTATTGTATATTTTTATTTACTTGAAGACGTGCTTAATTTTTATGAGCTTCCTTCACTCTCTTTGTTCTTCTGACTAGCTACTTTCAAATAACCCATCTTCAGGCTCACTGATTTTTCTGCTTTATCAAGTATACTATTGAAGTTCTCTATAGAATTTTTCAGTAAGTCATTGTGTTCTATAGCTTCAAATTTTATTTATTATTTTTTGGTACTATTGGAGATTGAACCCAAGGCCTTTACATTGAGCTATATTCCTAGTCCCTCTTTTAAAATCTTTTTTAAAAATTTTGAGAGAGCGTCTCACTAAGTCATTAAATCACCCAGGCTGGGCTCAATTTTTGATCCTCCTGCCTCAGCTTCCTAGGGTGCCAGGATTACAAGTGTGTGCCACCATGCCTGGCTCTATTTATTTATTTTTGAGATGGGATTTCACCGTGTTGCCCAGGCTCATCTCAAATTTGTAGGCTCAAACTTGCATCAGCCTCCCAAGTAGCTGGGCTAGGCACACCCTACTGCAGGGCTTGGTGCTGCTCCTGCTGCTTATCGTTGTTTTTCTATTTTGTTAATATATTATTTCCTTGACTTCATTTAGTTGTGTATATGTATTCCCTTGTAGTTGGGGTTTTTTGTTTTCAGGTCAGGGTCTCACTGTGTATTCTAGACTGGCCTTGAACTCACTTTGTTGCTGCAAATGCTCAGGGATCCTTTTGGCTCCACCTTGTGAGGGCTGGTATTACCAGGTGCGCCACTACCCTCTTCAACTGAGCTTCTATAAGACAGTTATTTTAGCTTCTTTGCCATGTAGTTGTAAATCTCTATTTTAATTTTTAAATGAAAAAAAATTTTTTTGTGTGATGCTAGAGATCAAACCCAGAACATCGTACATACTGCGCACTCATTGTATCCCCATGCGACACTTCCAGCCCTTAAAATTACCATCATTTAAAGGCTGGTTGTTGAGGCTTTATCTTGTTTCTTTAGTGGTATCGTGTCTCTGATTTTTCCTGATCCCGTGTCTGTGCATTGGTATGCATGGATTTAAAGAAGAGACTCCACTCTTTACAGACTGGCTTTAGCAGAAAAAACCCTTTAGTAGTCCCCAGGATCTCAGTAAGTTGTCCAGGCTGGACAAGAAACTCATCCACCTGCTTTAGCCTCTTGAGGAGCTGGGATCCTAGGCATTGTGCTACATTCAGTCTTTATTTCTGAAAATTTTTCTTTTGTTTATGTCTGAGTTCTTTAACAGGGATATTCCTTTCTTTTCTTTTTCTTTTTGCAGCACTGGTGATTGAACCCAGGGCTTGCGAAGCTATATCTCTAGCCATTAAAAAAAATGTTTGGGAAGGCTGCAGCTCAGTAGTGTCTCACCTGCCTGACAAGCACGAGGTGCTGAGTTCAATCCCTAGTACCAGAAAAAAATTTTTTAAAATATGGTCTTGCTAAGTTGACCAGGTTGGATTTGAGGTCAGTCAGTCAATCTGTCTGTCTGTCTATTTATTAACAGGGTCTTCCTATGAAATTCAGACTGGCCTCAAACTTGCTGTTATCCTCCTGCCTCAGCCTCCCAAGTGCTAAGATTATAGGGATGTGAGCACCATCTCCCCTGGTGAATTTGCAGTCCTCTTACTTCAGCCTCCCAGAGGGTGGGGATTACAGGGGTGCACCACTGTGCCAGTCAGGGGATATTGTTCTGATCCTTTTTTTTTTTTTTTTAACTGCAAGTGATTTGTGAGGCAGGTCGTTTTCCTTCCTGACTTTTTTCTCATCCTCTGTTTTTACTCTACTTCCAGAAGTTTCCTTCGTGTGGTTTCCTGTCCTAAAAGGTAATTTTGGCAGTTGTTTCTGAGAGGACATAAGACCTAGAATGCTCCAGGGCCTTTGAGAATTTAGTGTGGTCTCCTTGCACTGAAATGCTTTTGATTTGGAAACAGTGGCAACTTCTAACCCCAGGCTGCCTGTGAATTTTAGGAAATGTTAGCTCTTTAAAGGTTCCTCTGTTAGGTTCAAAGCCCTTTGGCTTCCTTTTATGTAGACACTGAGTCAGAGCAGGTCCCATGACAGTGGTGGCTAATACTTGTCTATTGTATGTTGAGGTTTGTAGGGAGTCCTTATTATTTAGGATTTTTAAAAGTCAAATATATTATTTATTGAAATGAATTTACATGCAGTAAAATACAAATTCTATGAGTTGGACAAATTTTTCAGCACTCTTTTTTTTTTTTTTTGTGGTACCGGGGATCAAACTTGGGTCCTTGTGCTTGTTAGTCAGGCAGCAGAACCACTGAGTTAAATCCCTGGCCTGGACAAACTTTTGAAACATATTACTATCATCATAGTTACTATGTAGAATTTTCACCAACCTAAGCATTTTCCTTTTGTGTCAGTTGTGCCTCTCCACCTTTAGCACTATGTGGGTTACCCTTGTTCCCACACAGAGCACGTACTGTCCCAAGAGATAATCCAGACCTCATCTATTCACGTCCAGGATTTCTGGGTGATTTCGTGCTCTCCTTCAGATCTGGACGTGGTGCTATGGCTTTATGAAGAACCACAGCAGGAGAACTGTGTCTCACCCCATAGTCAAGAGCAAAGAGCAAGAGTTTAGGATTACACCTGTAATCCCAAGCATTTAGAGGCAGAAGTAGGAGGATCACAAGTTCAAGCCCATCCAGGGCAATTTAGTGATTTAGCAAGAAGTTGTCTAAAAGGGGTGGGGGTAGATAATTGCACTGAATAGCAAAGTTTAGAAAGAGGAAGAATGGAAAGCACCCTGTATCAGTAATGAGATTCTGCTAGGTGGACATTCTGAAGTCTGCCTTGACATAACAGAAACTTTCTGTACTCTTTACTCCCTTACATTCGTCTCTAAGTTCCAACTTTTAGGGGCTCTTCTTTGCCCATTATTGTCTGTGACTACGTCTGAAAAGCATGTTAAAGAATATGCCTTCCTTGGGGCTGGCCTTCTTTCCCAGGCGTCTCTTACCTCCCTCGAGCAAAACCTCTGGAGAACTTTTCTTTGTACCTAGGTGTTTTGTGATGTAAGGAAGTGGAAAAAGTAGTATCTTGTGATACAGGGAGATGGTAAGAGTCTTTCTCTCAAATTCACTGTGTTCGAGGCCCACCTGAAGTACAAAGCAAGACTTTGTCTTAAAAAAACCAGAGGGGGTGGGATTTGTATATTCTAAATGAAAACAAACTCTGAAAGGGTTTGAAATAAAGGACTTTGAGAAAGGAAGGACTGGAAAGACAATCCTGGGATTAGGAATTTCTTTTAGTTTATACTTTTTTATTACTTTAATCATTGGAATAATTTGAATGTATTGCTTATTAATGGATTAGTAGTTGTATGCTACAGACATGAAACATCTATATATGAAGTTTTTAACTTTAAAAGTTAATTATAGAAATTATCATGAAGTCATTCCTTCACTTAACTACTTCCCAGATAACAATTATATGTAGAATATTGAGTTATTTTTACATATTTTCTTTGATGAACAATATCACAACTGTAGCAACTCTGTCATTGCTTGGATAAATAGTATGCATTTGTTGGAGTGCATGTTTGTTGATTTTCTCTTAAATGTAAGAAATACCTTTTAGGATTTATATAGTTGATATATTTTAGTATATGAGTTAATGCTAAAAGAAGACATTACCACGTAACTTTTATTATAAAAAAATGCCAAGACATTTATTCAGTTCATATTTGAGTGCTTATTTTGGTCTACTTTTCTAGAAATTAGTGTCATTTAGAAAATTATATATTTGTATATTTTACTTACCCAACTTCAAAATATATGTGATACTTAGGACAAAAATCTCACAGGAGATGTACAAGTCCTTTATAGAGAATCAGTATTATTGAGATATATTAGAGGGTAGGGCCCAGGATTTAGCTCAGTGGTGCCACTGCCTGACTCACAAGCTCAAGGTCCTGAGTTCAATCCCAAGTACAAAACAAAAACAAAAATCAAAGATATGTTAGAGGACATATCAATAAATGTAAAGAAATATATTCATGTGTAGGAAGACCCATATTTAAATATGCCTGTTCCTCCTAGATCTGGGGATTCAATGCAATTATTTAGTTTCTTCCTTTTTTTCAGAGGGTGCTAGGGATCAAACCCATGGTCTCACGCATGCTAGGAAAGTACTCAACCACCAAGCTGTTCACCCAGCTCAATTCATTGTAGTTTTAATCCAGATAGCATTTGGAAGTTGAGAGTGGAATTTTAACATTCTAAATTTTTATAATCAAGCTACAGCAGTAATTTGAAGGACAAGTGTTGTAGAGACTGCTTTCTAAGCTACTAAAATTCGTAAAGTTACAAGAAGTAAAACAGTATTGTACTGGTTAGACAGATTCACCACTGCAAGGAATAGAGAACCAGAAACAGACCCATGGATGGTCATAGATGTGATGCAGAGGACAAAATGAGGGGCAGTATATGATTCTGAGTTAGGTTTGGTTTTTGCTTTTCCTTTTGTTTTGTTTTTTTGAGACAGGATCTTGCTGTGTAGCTTAGGGAGGCCTCAAACTCAATCCTCCTGCCTCAGGCTTTCAAGTGCCAGCATTACAGGCATGTGCCACCACAATAATTGGCTATTTATGTGAAAACAATTGCTTCCTTACTTTATAGCATACGTAAAAGGAAATCACAGTTGAATTAAAGACTATATATAAAAGGAAAAACTTTGAAATATTTAGAAAAGAATATAGGAGACTAGGATCTTACTATAGGAAAGGATTTCAAAAACAAAATGTAGAAACTTAGTTGTAAAAAAAAAGATTGATAAATTTTGCTACATTAAAATCAAGAACTTTAGGGCCAGGGATTTAGCTTAGTGGCATAGTGCCTGCCTGGCAAGCATAAGGTCCTGAGTTTGATCCCACAGGGGGAAAAAAATTTAAAAACACCACGAAGAAAATTTAAAGGAACATCTTAACAAACTACAAAAATTAATTTGGTATGGTGATACAAGACTATTCCCGGCACTCTTGTGAGGCTGAGGCAGATGACCCAAGTTTGAGCACAGCCTGGGCAGGTTAGTGATTTAGGGAGACCCTGTCTCAAAAGAAAAATATGGAATACTATGTAAAGCAGTGGGGTAGGTTTACTACAGTTTTACACAGTAGCATGGATGGATCTTAGTGTTGTAATGCTGAGTGAAAAACACCTAGTTGCAGAAGGCATACCGCATGTACCATTTTTATAAAGTTCAAAAACGATCAGAATTACATGTTGTTTAGGAATATGTATGTTGCGATAAAACTAATAAGCCAGAAATCAAAACCAAGAAATTATGAACATATTTTTTGTTTGTGAGGTGGAGAAGTGGAATAAGGAACAGACTCAAAAGTAAATGCCGAGATACTTGTTAATATTCTGATTCTTAAGGATGAGTGCTGATTTATTAGGAAGTACAAAGTGTTAGTATTCTTTTGTATGTACCAAAGTGTCCCTAGTAAAAAGACTGATGAAATTATGAAGACTGGACTTGTTTCTCTCTCTGCTTTCCTTCCCCCTTCCTCTCCTCTTCCCCATCCTTTTTTTCTTTTGCAGTACTGGGGACTGAACCCAGGACCTTTGCACTTTTTGAAACAGGTCTTGTGAGTTCACTGAATTGCCCCAAATTTGTGATCCTCCTCCTTCAGCTGCCGAGTGCTGGGGTTATAGGTGTGTGCCACTCTGCCTGGCTTTATTCTTTTCTTGATTTGTCTTCTGATTGCTAGTCTTCATTCTTGTGCTTAACCAATTTGTTGTTCCATCTGTCCTGTGCTGCCTTCAGGGTTAGATATCCCTGGTGTTGATGAATTATTATTATTACCATTTCTCATTCAGAATTATTCCCATTTTCTATTTGAATCTCTGGAATTGCTGTCATGCTAAATTTACTATTAATTTTTCAAATGACTTTTATTAAAATTTAAAGTTATGTACTTTATCTTTCATAGCAGTTTGATTTGATTTTGAGAATACATTCTACCTGGATTTCCTTTGCAGTGTGATATTGCATATGTTTTCTCTCCAGCTCCATGAAAGATTTCACGTTTCCAATCAATCAGCTGATTTAAATTTTAAAAATCTTTCTTCTAAGGATTCAGTTGTGAATTTTATATGATCATTTGCGTTGTGGTCGAATGGATGCATCATTGTCTAAGCCTTTTACCTTTGAATGAAATCATTTATCTTTTCTTGGACTGTATCATTCCCTTAAAATGTCTTAAATTCCTGTCAGAAGCTTAATAATTTATTTTTATGATGTGTTTTATTTTAGTTCCTATTTAGTGCTGAATAATGTGTAATGAAATTTTTATTCGTGACTTAGACTAAGTGGAACTTAGCCATAAAATCTCTATTCTCTACCAGAAAGCTTAATGATTGCAAATTTTAATAAAGAGCTAATTAACTTCATATAACTTCCTTTAAAAATGAGTCAAAACCAAAGATTAAGGATAGTTCTACTGTTCTGTAATAATTTTCTTTTTTAGAGTAAATTTTTTATTCATATATGTTTGCAGTACATATTAGATTTTTTAAAAACATTTTAGGTTTACATAACGATAACATTCATGATCAGAAATTTGTACTTGTACATGATATATCTTCTTTAGATTTTTAAAATTAAAAAGTTTTAGCAAATTAAATATAAAAAAGATGGATAAAGAAATAATGTATCTCCTTTCAGTGTTCCTTAGCACTCACGTTCTGAGCTAACAGAGGTAGTTAGTGTCTATACTATTGGAAACATTTCTGAAGTAATAAACTCTTTTAGTGCTACCTCATAATATTGAGAGTCAGAATGAAATTTCTGATTTCCTTTTAGAAAATCTGAATTTTTGCATTATGTACTTCTGATGGGATTAGACTCTAGGAAAAAGAATTGGTCATTCAATTTCAGCATTTCTTCATCTCATCAGTTTGAGAAAATATATGCATTTGCCTCATAGATGAATTATTTGAAGATGCCCTTGGAAAAACTCTCACGCTTCTTTTCTTTCAATAATATCACTAAATGATACTCTGGAACCTCAGGTTAAACCTTTGCTTAAAGAACACATCAGTATGTTAGGCATTTTTGTTCTGCTTGTATAAGCAGAGGCTTAATGTTCTTTTGAAAAAGTTTTATCTTCCATATCTTTGTCAAAGATTAATAATCATTTGCACAAAGGAACTGAGTCTGTAGTTGGTTTCATCTTTGGAGATACTACTCAAGATACAGTTCCTCAGTTGTGTGTGGTGGCTCAGGCCTGTAATCCTTGGGAAGCTGAGGCAGGAGGACCACCCGAAGTTCAAGGGTAGCCTAGGTTACATTGTTACATAGTGAATTCAAGACAAACCCAGAGTACATAATGAGACCCATGTTTTAAAAAACAGAAGATAGAGTTCTTTGAAGAACATAGGTCTTCGAACTCTGCTGATCTAGGGCATGGAAGAAGCGTATACATAAAAACTCATGAAAGCTGTTGTGTGCGAGGCCATCATGGGCAAAATGAGGGTGGATAGGTGTGTGAGGGCACTAGGAATGTAGCTCAGCAGTGGTACCCTTGCCTAGCATGCATGCAGCCATTTGTTCAATTCCCAGTATTGCCAAAAAATATTGTTATTAGTATCCATTTAGTCTATCATTTATTAATGATTATTTCTAAGGAAAAAAAGTATTTCTGTAATGCACTGTAACAACTTCATAATCATCATTGGGTACTCAAAACAATATTTTCAAATAGCTAGAGCAGTTACCTTCACTTTATTCATGAAAAAGTCCGAGGCCCAAAAGTTGAATGGCTAACCAAGATTGCACAGTTGGATCCAGGCACGGTGGCACATGGCCTATAATCTTAACACTCTGGGAGGATGAGGTGGAGGATCATTAGTTTGAGGTCAGCCTGGGCAACTTAATGAAGGGGGGAAAACGTTTGTCTTAAGAAATCCATTTCCAGCCAAGGATTTAGCTTAGTGGTTCCGCTGCTTGCTTCGCAAGCATGAGGTCCCAAGTTCAATCCCCAGTACAAAACAAAAAAAACATTTCCAAAGTTGGATGTATTTTATTTATTAAATAATAAAAAAGGCTTGGAATGTAGCTCCGAAGTAGAGTGCTTCCCTAACCTGTACAAGCCCCTGAGTTCAATGCCAGTATTCCAAAATAATTTTTTAAGTTCCATGATTCAGAGGTTCTGAATTTCAAAGCTAATGTAAAACTGATCCTGAAGATGAAACATTTTGGAGAGTTTGGCAGAATTGAGTGTAAACAACTTTGTGGGGACATTTCACAAATCAAGATACATGAGCTTATAATTGACCATATGAAACAGGAAGAAAAGGGCTAAAGGTGTAGGGAAAATGGGAAGGGTAGGGGAAAGGTAATAAGGGAAAAGAAAAAAATATGACAAAATGAAAAAATGGAAATAAAGTGTTTATAAATGGGGAGGAGAGGAGGGGGTGAAGGGAGGGCATGGACAAGGGGAAAAAATGAGAAACAAGACCTGTCATGTAAAAGTACAAGATCCCAATGATGAATGTAATTGTACTGTATACCTAAAATGTACCAGTAAACTCAATAAAAGGAAAAAAAAATACATGTGCTTTCTGTACCTCAATTATATAAAAATGAGATCATGATTAATACTACAAGTGATTGAAGGAAATGATCCACCAAAAGGAGAGTAAATGAATTAATTGCATTAGATTTTAAAGGAAATTATAGACAAAGAATAGAGAGTAGAGGAGGGATAATATTTGAAGCAACGGCTGAAAAATTTTTAGAATAGGTGAAAGATAAAAATCCTCAAATTGTGGAAGAATATCTGAATTACTAAACAAGATCAGTAAAAGTAGATTCATACCTAGATATGTTACACTGAAAAGACATTATTTGAAAGACAAGTCTCAGCGGGGTGTGGTGGCTCACAGTTGTAATCCCAGAACTCTGGGAGGCAGAAGCCCAAGGATTGCAAGTTTAAACCCATCCTGGACAATTTAGCAATTTATTGAGACCCTCTCAAAAAACAAAACAGAAAGCCAAGTGCAAGGTCCTGAGTTGGATCCCTGGTACAAAAAAAAAAAAAAAAAAAAAAATGCAGAAAGGGGTGGAAATGTAATTCAGTACAAAGGCCCTGTATTCAGTCTCCAGTAATCTAAAAAGAACAAGGAAAGAAAGATAAAGTCTTGAGTAAATCTGGAAGATGAGTAAGATTACCCGCCAAACTTATGACAGAGGTCTCATCAGCAACAATAGAAGCAAAGATGGAAAATAGTTCCCATTTGCCAGTGGAAATATAAACCTAGAATTCTTTACTGACCTAAGTTATTACTGGTTTTTGGTGTTTTTTTTTTTTTTTTTTTTTTTTTTTTTTTTTTTGATACTGGAGATCAAACTCGGGACCTTACATTTGCAAAGCAGGCGACAGAACCACTGAGCTAAATCCCCAGCCTGACCTAAATTATTCTTAAATGATGATTTCAAAAACTTTTCTGTAATGATGTAGCCACCATAGAAAATTATTTGGCAGTTCTTCAAAAAGTTAAGCATAGAATTATTGTATGACCTAGGAATTGTACTTATACAGTGGTTCCACCTTTATATCCCAGGATGTAAAGGTACACGCTTGGAACAGTAAACCCTAAATATGCTTTTTCGATATATATATAGCTATGATAAAATTATGATAATTTATAAATTAGGCACAGTAAGAAATTAGCAATAAGAGTAAAGAACAATTCCAACAATACACAGTAATATAAGTTGTGTGCATGTGACCTCTCTCAATATATCTTGTGCTCACCCTTTTTGTGGTTCTTGAGATGATCCTTAACGGAAATGCTTTCTGACTTCTCCTTAGCATATCTGAGTGGCCAGCATCACTGCTCTTGTGCTTTGTTGTTATTGTTAAGTAAAACAGGGATTACTTGGACATAGATACTGTGATACCACAGTCAGTCTGATCACCAGGACTTGATAACTGAGCTAGCCAGTAAGTTGACTAAAGAGCATGTAGTGTGTTTGGCGTGCATATGGTGGACAAGGGATAATTCATGTCCTGGGGCAGGAATGAGAATGATGTAAGATGGCCTGCAATTTTAAATTGTTTATTTCTGACATTTTAATTTTAATATTTTCAGAACATAGTTGATCACTGGTAAATGAAACTGTAGAAAGCAAACCCTAAATGGGGACTACTGTATATCCCAAACAGTTGAAAACTACAACAAATACTTGCACATAAATATTTATAGCAGCATTATACACAGTAGCCACTGTGTGAAATTCCAAATATCTATCAACAGATGAATAAATTTGTGAGAGATATACATACAGAATGGACACAGTGGTACCTAAGTTGATGAACTTAGTTTATTTTTCAATTTTGGGGAAGATGGCTGTGGTTGTGCTTTATGTGGAGTTAGCAAACAGAAGCAAAATTGTGCCAAATGCTTTTGTTTGCGAAATGAGTTTGTTTGCAAACAGAAGCATTTGTGCACCAATAAATTACTGTGTATCTACTCTTTAACCATAAAAAGGAAATAAATCCTGTTATATGTTATGATGTAGATTTCAAAAACATTGTGCTAGGTAATGAAGGCCAGTCCAGAAGGTCGCGTAATGTATGATTCTGTTTCATGAAATATCAAGAATAGATAAGTCTGTGGAACCAAAGCATGTTGGTGGTTGCCAGGGGCTGAAGGGAAATAGGAAGAGACTGCTTAACATATATGATGTTTTCTTTTGGGGTGGTGAGAATCTTTTGAAACAAGGTAGAGGTAGTGATTACACACCATTGTGAATGGGCTAAGTATTCTCAATTGAATACTTTAAAATGGTTAGTTTTAGTTATATAAATTTTACCTCAATTAAAAAAAATCAAGTTAAATTTTTTCTTCCAACTCAGTTCACCTTACTGAAAGACTGTTAAGGATAAATTTTAATACATTTGACTTCAGAGAGAATAAGTAAGAAACAAGAAACAAGTGATTTAAATGATGTTACTGTTTGAGTAAATTTCAGTAACTAGTTTTTGTTTTGTTTTGTTTGGTACCGGGGATTGAACTCAGGCCCTTGGGCTTGCAAGGCAGGCCACCGAACTGCTGAGCTAAATCCCCAGCCCAATCTCAGTAACTTTTTTAAAAATAAATTTTATTTTATCCCATTCCCCCTGTCAAGCTCAATAACTGTTGATTGTTTAAAAAAAACAAGAAAGCCATGCATGGTGGCACATGCCTATAATCCCAATACCATGGGAGGCTGAGGCAGAAGAATGGTAAGGTGGGAGCATAGCCAGGGCATCTTAGTGACTTAGTAAGACCCTGTCTCAAAAATTTGAAAAGGATTAGGGGTGTAGTCCAGAGCTGAGGCCATGAGTTTAGTCCCTAGTATAGTAAAAACAAACAGCTGATACTAACTAATGTGTGGAGGATTCGGTGAAAGTAAGGTACAATAGTAAACAATTTTAGTTGGATGATAGCAAAAGGGTGATTAAAGTGGTTTAAAGTCATGGGTAGAGGTGTAAACTAACTTTAGACTGCAGATATATTAGCATAAGATAAAGTAGACATTCAAAGGCATCATTATACTTTTTCAGAAGGTTAAGAACAAAGATTTTTGCTCCCATTGTAATCACAAAATTATATGGACAAAATTTTTAAATTATACTTTCATAAATAGCAATGGAGATCTGAATGACCTTGACTTTACAGATAGACATGCCCTTCATAAGTGAGCAGAAAGCCACAGTAATTTCCATACCTCGAATTAGGTACCTGGTCATGGTATGGTTGGGTTTGACAGACGAAATCATTGCGTCTTAAGAAGACTAAATGCAAGAAGAAATTATTTGGCTTAGACATTCTTTCCCTCCTCTCTTATCTCTTCTCCCTCCAAGCCAAGGTTTTTTATATTTGTAGTAAGGCAGAGAAATGAATGCAGAGCCCAGTTACATATCCAGGCTGAGTTACATATTCAGCCCTTTTTAGTTTTTATTTTGAGACAGACATTTTTTTTTTTTTTTTGTACCAAGAATGGAACTCAGGACCTTGCGTTTGTGAGGCACTCAGTGGAGCCACTGAGCTAAATCCCTGGCCCTTGAGACAGAGTCTTGCTAAGGAGTTAAGTTGACCAGGCTAGGCTCAAATTTGGGATCTTCCTGCCTCAGCCTCCAAGAGTGATAAAATTACAGGTGTGTACCACCAAGCTTGCTGTCCCCTGTATCTTGGCTGAAAAGACAGCAGTAGAGGAGCTGATGACAGCAAGATACTGTCTGGGCCTTTGCATTCTTGCGGTGATACAATTCTGAACACTTGCCGTTCTCCCCCCACCCCCAGCCACCAGTACCTAGGATTGAACTCAGGACCTTGCACTTGTGAGGCAGGCATGGTGCCACTGAACTCTCTAGCCCTACTTGCCATTCTTAAATTGAGTATCAAACTGGCTGAAGATGTTATAAGAAAGGAAAATTATAGAGACTAAGAGATGGAGGAGTTGAAGAGGGAAGGAAAGGGGACATAAAGAGAATTAAGTAGGGCTGGGGATTTAGCTCAGTGGTTCCATCACCTGCCTTGCAAGTGCAGGGACCCAAGTTCGATCCCCTTTACCCCCCCCAAATTAAGATATGTACATATACCAGATCCCCATCATGAATGTAATCATTATGTATGGCAAACATGTATTTAATAAAACCATTTAATAAGGCTGGGCATGGTGGCACACACCTGTAATCCCAGCACTCAGGAGGCTCAGGCAGGAGGATCACTGTGAGTTCAAGACTAGCCTGGAATACATAGTGAGTTCCAGGTCAGTCTCAACTACGTAGTGAGACACTGTCTCAAAACAAACAAACAAAAAACCATTTAACAAAAATAAAGATTAAAAGATAAGTTCTTTTCATGAGAAATGAGACTGAAACCTATGAGGGAATAAAGAGCATTATAAATGAGAAGTATATAGATAAAATGTTAATATATTTTACCCTTTTAAAAAAAGCTCTGCAAAAGATAATTGTTTAAAGCAGCAGTCATACTGAGTTTCTGGCACGTGTCGAGTGTAAATACAACAAGTGGTGCAAAGGACATGAAAGGATTAAATGAAAGTGTACCGTTGTTACACCAGTAGAGGTATGAAATTAATTAAAGGTAACCTGTAATGGGATGTATAATACTATATAAAGCAACCTCGGAGTAGGTATAAATATTATGAAATTATCTGATTATTTCAAAAGACTGAAAAGGGAGCAAAACAACAAACAGATGGGCAAATGGAAAACAAATAGCAATATGGTAAATTTTGAACCATATCCATGATTATAGTAAATGTAAATGGGTATAACACTACTGTTGAAAAAGTGTCAAGCTGGAGTTTTAAAAAATCATAAAACAATTTGATAGGAAGCAAAAGATGAAAAGAAAGTTGTGATTATATTAATATCAACAAAGTAGACTATAAGGCAAGAAGTGTACTGCACACAAAGAACATTTCCTGACAATAAAAGGGTCATAAGTTGGACAATATAGCCTTAAAGTTTTGAACTTGATAAAATAAATTGAAAGTATATAAAATGAAACAGAACTAAAGATATATAAACGGACTCATAATTACATAGGGCTTTTAACATACCTAGCTCAGTAAGTGATAGAATAACCAGACAACCCCCACAAAAAATCAAAAAGGATGTAGGAGATTTGGACCACACAACCTACTAGATATATACAGGACATGGTACCAAAGAACTTTAGGAGGTAACTTCTTTTCAAGTGAACATGGACCATGTATAAAAATGGATTATACTTTGGGCTGTAAGGTAAACATCACATTTCAGAATATTGAGATATCTAGAGTATGTTCTCTGATCATAGCAGAACTACACATTGACAGGAGAATAGTTAGGAGTTCAGTTTCAGGGCAACCCACGTTCCTGTCCCCTTCTGTCTCTCTTAGACAGAAGCTTTCTTTCCCTCAATAAATTTTTCTTACTCTTAACCTCAGTTGTTCCTAGAATTCATTCTTCAATTTAGAGAACACAGACTCATGTTTTGGATATCTAGCAGGTTTGGGAGTTACATCTCTTTCCCCTATATCATTTTGGAGGTCTTCCACCATGATTACTGGTTGGAGTTTGGAGACCAAAACTAGAAAGATAACTGGGCTATGAGGACAAGCAATATTTTGGCCCTGGCCCCTCAAGGTCTGTAAGATCCAGGACACAAAGGAACCTTTCCTACAGGTTCCTACATCTTTGAGGCTGCCAAACTCCAAGCGGTCATACAGATGGAAGCAGTGACAAATGTGCTAGACTTCTTTTACCAGAATCCACCAGATTGACCTTGTAAATAGCTCATAACTGCTAAACTAAACAATATGACTTCTATGTTGGATTTTAGAAGGCTGGACCTTCTCTCTTATTCTCTTTGTGAGCTATATTCGTAGCAATTCTGCTGACTTATAATTTGGTCCATGCATTCTTAACTGTTTCTTTGGCTTTGCCTCCTCCAGACTTAAGAGCTATGCATCTACCAAGATGACAATGCCTACTGAAGGCCTTTAGCTAGACCCTCTGTAGAGTAACTCTAACTGCTGATCACAACTACGACCCTCTTCAGCTGGAAGTAGCCAGAGCTGTCTTCGTCTTTTGCCCCTCACAGCAGTTAGGGGTACTTCAGAGGGGGGAATATTGCAGATAGGTAAGTTAATTAGATGTCTTGTAGGCAGTTAGACAGGGCCGCCCTCAAGGAGCCAACATGGAGGACAATCAAGACACATTCGCTGAAGGCCAGAATTGTAAAAGGAGAGAAGCTACTATATTTTTGTGTTTCCCTTGGGGATAAATAGCAGTGATTGATATTCCAAATAGGTTTCAGTCACCTGAGTGGGGGGGTCAAGGTCTTAACCCAGCCTTTCCAGGAAATATCCCTGACCCCCGCACTTACTGAAAATCCTTGTATACTTGCTATGTGACTTGCTCCCCCATTAGACCCCAATTTAATCAATACTACCTGGGTGACTGTACTTGTACTTATTGGTTGGTCATGGGTTTGCCCCACCTAATGCCCACCTTGTAATTTTGCATTGGGTCTTACAGTTCTGTCCCACTTTGTACCTGCCTCACCACATGGCTTTGCTGTATAAAATATCTTGAAGAGCAGGCAACCTGCTTTCCGGTCCCCCTTCTGTCTCTCTCATAAGCTTTCTTTCCTTAAATTTTTCCTACTCTTAAAAAAAAAATTTACATTTTTCTAAAATAACCTATGGCTCAAGGAAGAAGTCACAATGGAAATTCAAAAGCATTTCAAGCTAACAATAATGGAAGTATGATATATAAAGTTATGGTATGGACCTCAGAGGGAAATGCTATAAAATGTAGATGTCAGAAAGGAAGGGTGTAAGTTAATGGTCAAAACTCATCTTAACCTTAAAAACACAGCAAAGTAAATTCAAAGAAAATACTATATAGCAAAGGAATTCATAAAAATAAGAGATAAAGGCCAGCTAGGTATGGTAGTGCATGCCTGTAGTCTCAACATTCATGATGCTGAGGCAGTGGGATTGCCACAAGTTCAAAGCCACCCTTTAGTATGTAGTGAGCTCTCAAGGCCAGCCTGGACTACATAGTGAGATCCTGTTTCAAACCACCAACAAAAAAAAAATCACAAGAAAAATCAATAGAGAAATCAACAAAGATAATTTTATCATTAAAATGATAACCCTAGTTTAAAAGGAAATTAAATTTTAATAGGGGACAAGAGTACTAATTTTTTAAAAGTACAATGGACAGAATTATACATTTGAGAACTCTGATGAAATGGGGAAATTCCATGAAAAAACTTAAAAACCCATAGCTGAGCATGGTAGTGCACGCCTGTAATCTCAACACTCAAGGGGGCTGAGGCAGGAGGTTCACTGTGAGTTGGAGGTCAGGCTGGGCTATGTAGTGAGTTCACGACCAGCCTAGACTACATGGACTATCCTGTCTCAAAACAAAAACCAACAAGATATTAAAAATCTGAAGTCATCTGTTTAATTGAATTTATAAATAAAATATTGCTGAAAACAGCTAAGCCCAGAAAATATCACTGATTTTTTTCTAAACATTTAAGCAAAATGCTAATCTTAAACTGATACAGAGTATAGAGGGGATTTTATAAGGCAAGCATAACCCCAGTGTTAAACTGGATGAAGATAAGAAAGAAAAGTTATAGGCTAATATTTCTTATGAACATAGATGCAAAAATCCTAAACAAAGCCTTAGCAAATTAAATCCAACAATAGGTAAAAATTATAATGATCAGATCTAATAAGTTTTTTTTCAGGAAGGCAAGGTTGTTTGTGTATATGAAAATCAATGTAATTTAGCACATTGACAGAATGGACCAAACCTAATGAAATATGCACCGGACCTCTCTACTGTTACTTAAAAGACCACCTTATAAGAGTGCAATACAAAAAGTAATTAAAATAATTGACAGGAGCCAGGTGTGGTGGTACATGCCTATAATCCCAGCACTCGAGAGGCTGAGGCCGGAGGATCTCTGTGAGATCAAGACCAGCCTGGGCTACATACATAGTTCAAGGGCAGTCTGAACTGCATAGTGAGACCCTGTCTCAAAAAATAAAATAATTGACAGGAAAGGAAGGACAGGAAATAAAACATATAGTAGATATCATAATTAGTGATTGAAGAGTCACAGGTTTTTCTCCAAGATGGAAATAAGCTAAACATGTCTTCTTTTACCAGTTCTATTTATCATTGTACTAGAGAAGATTATGGCTACTACAGTAAAGCAAGAAAAAGAAAGTATAATTGAAAAAGAAAAAGATTGTCATTATTTGAATTGAATTGATTTTTTTGGTTAGATTTTGTTGATACTGTTTTTTTTTTTGTTGTTGTTGTTGTTGTTGTTGTTGATACCCAGGGCCTTTGCACTGAGCTACCTTGCCAAAGCTTTTTAAATTTTTAAATTTTGATTTAGGGTCTTGCTAAGATGCTAAGTAGCCCAGGCTGGGCTCAAACTTCCAGTCATCTTGCCTCAGCCTCCCAGAGTTCTGGGATTATAGGCTTGTGCTCCCATACCCAGCATAAACCAGCTTTATATGTAGAAAATTATTAGTGGGAATAGATAAATGTAGAAATGTTGCTGGATGGAAAGTCTGTAGGAAAATTATATATATAAGCAGCAGTTAGAAAACGACACAAAATATTTTATTTAAATAGCAAATGAGGAAGAATAAAGATAAACAAAGTATTTGTGTAGAAGAGTGTAAGATTTACTGTGAGAAATTAAAGAAAACCTGAAAAAGATAGTGGAACTTATGGTGTTTTTAAATTAAAAACTTAATATTGTGAAAAATCTCAGTTCCTCCAAATTTTCTGTAAGTTTAATTGTATCCCAGTCAAAGTTTCAGGAAGGTGTGTGAGTGAAACTTGAAATGCTGATTCTGAAACTTAAATAGAAATTCAAAGGATCAAGAATAATCAAGACAGTCTTGATGAAGAATAACAGAGTTGAACTTACATCACCAGACTGCAGTACTATGAAGCTTCATAATTAAAACAGGAGCAGAGACAGACAGTCAGACTAATGGAACAGAATAGAAAGTCCAGAAGCCCAGTGGTGCCTTGGTTCACAAATTCAGTTCTCTCCATGATTCTGCTTGCATACTGAACTGGACAGACCCATATCAGATTTCCCCATAGGTCAATGTTGAACCTAACCATTGAGTTTGATTTGGTTCTCATCCAATTCAGTTTGTGACCAGAATTGCGGAAAGAATCAATTTTGTGAACTGACTTGCCACTGTATATCCAACCCGACACTCCCTTGCATATATTTATGACCTGAGTACTGTTGTGATTTGTGCCCCTTGAAAATAAGGTGGTCACTTTTGGGATAGGAAGCAATTTTCAAGAAAAAAAATGTTTTCAAGGGGCCAGAGCTATTTCTTACCTATTAGCTATACCTGTTCCTAGTATTCCAGGCTTTGTTATTCAGGACATTAATTTTATTGTCAAAACAAAACATGAAGCTGGGCGTGGTGAAACACGCCTGTAATCCCAGAACTCAGGAGGCTGAGGCAGGAGGATCGCTGTGAGTTCAAGACCAGCCTGGGCTACATAGTGAGTTCCAGGTCAGTCTCAACTACATAGTGAGACCCTTTCTCAAAAAACCAAAACCAGGGGCCAGGGAGTTAGCTCAGTGGTTCTGCCACCTGCCTCACAAGCGCAAGGACCCGAATTTGATCCCCAGTACCCAGCCCCCCAAAAAACCCAAAACCAAATAAACAAACAAAAAAACACCTGAGGTAGGAATTTGGCATAAGCTGCATTTTGGCAGTCTGAAGCATCATCGTGTCTACTTGTGCAAATTCAGCTTCATTCACTTTCAGGGTATGGATGTAATGTAAGTACTTTAATTTGCTGCAATGCAACCCATTAATCTATATCATCAATACACACTAATAAAAATATGAAACAAAACAAAAATATTGAAAAAATGGAAGCAATGTAGTTTGTCATCCAGTGACCATGAAATTGAGTGGGAAGCATGAAATGAGAAATGCATATTTCAGTTCCACTTGGTTTCCGTGTATGTCTCATGGTGGGATCCTTTTGCTTCACTTGGTAAGATTCTGGGTTTTTTGTTGTTGTTACAAGATAGTGTACACAAAATAAAAATGATCTCTGGTGATCACAGTAGAGGAAATAGCTTCTAGTGAAGTCGGGAGGGAGACAGTTGTGTTAAACTTTCCAAGGCAGTATATGTAGTGGGCTCTTTGAGCCAGCCAGAAGACTTGGGTTCAGATCCTACCTCAACCCTCACTCTCTGTGTGGCTTGGTCAGGTAACTTAGTCTTTTGTGCTCATTGTCCTTATCTGTAAAATGGAGATACAGTAATAATTCATACATACAGCACACAACTCAGAGTTGTTGTGACAAGTAAGTGACTAACCTATAAACCATAGCTGGTGCAATCACTGTTTTTATTATTATTTTTGTTATTGTTACTGTTGGTGGAGGTGGCACTTCTCCATGGTGGTACCTGCTTAATGAATTTTCAAGCGAAACTGAATCTGACTTCTCACTCTGCATCTTATACTTTAGAATCCAGCCCATCATGAACTGTGATTCTACTGTACATGACTAGTTTCTTTTTCTAGGGCTTGGTTTTTAGGAAACTGATGGGTGTGGCTGATTGTGGAATGGTCATATTGCATGGAATATGGCTACTAGGGGCAGGCAGACCTGTGGACTGGTCAAGAAGAATTATCTTAGAAGCAGTGTAGGCATGCAGATTCCCTGAAATATATGTTTGCTATTATGTATTTAAGCTACCAGTATTTTCTTATGCACAAAGATCCTTAGGTCTGTCCCTTTTCACTAGAGCGTACATTATAGAATGGTGTCTATGCATTCTCTTCTCTGGTCCCTTGATATTGCTACAAAAGTCTGATCCAGTTTCAGGGTTCAGTTTTCCATCCCTGAGCCATGGATGTTCAATTTACCCTCATAGTTACCTCAGGGAATGTTGAGGAACTTCATAGGTGGCTTCTGCCAGCTCACCCCTTCCCTCCGCATACACAGAGGCACACACTCTCTTATTTACCTTCCAGGACTGCCAGAATTGAGACAGAATTGTCCTGACCTCAGCTTCGTGCTCCTCCTCCAGAAAGGCTGCTTTTGCTTTTCAGCTGTAACTCCGCAGCACTGAGGTGAACTCACTACTGCTCAGGGTGCTCTCAGTGGCTCCTGGCCTCTGTCACTCAGATCCCTTCTGTGCTGGCAGCTGCTGTTTTCTGTAAGAGGCATTACTGTTGTCAGCCAGGTTTTGTTGCTTCTCTTTTCTTTTCCAACTGTGGCTTCTTCGCTTTTGCTCCAGAAATACTGGTCACTTATAGACTGTACCAGCTAATGAGCTCTGTCTTTCTGCCAGGTGTACAGATATATCCAACGAAATGGGTTCTGTCATGCAGCTTTTTTGGCCATGTTGTTTGAGGCTCAAATCTGAGCTTGTTTGTCGCACCAGAGAGGGTTTAGTGTCACACATTACGGACATTAGAATTAGAAGGATCTGGTGATCAGCAGGCTTGGTAGATTAGAGGGCTGGCTGGCCTTCACACAGAACTACTTAGAATCACTTTCCCAAGTTCATTTCTTAAAAAAACCAAGGAAATAAAAGATTAATGAATTCTGGTTCAGAGAATTTGTAAAGTGTGTCAAACAGCTTATGAATGTACAAACATTGAATATTTCATAGTAGTGACAAAATTATTGTGCACTTGTATGTTGCTAATTGAGGAATTTTGAAAACATTTACATAATCAGGTGACACTTTAGACTTTACCTTTCAAATTATAATTATACTAAAATGTTAACAGCATCTTTTTTGTGTGTTTTTTTCCTTTCTTTCTAGAATATTTTCCTTCTTGGATATAGTAACTCTGTGCAGATGTGCACAAATTTCCAAGGTAGTGTATTCTCTGGATCTTTAATAATTACCAAGTTTTATTGGAATAAGGATGAGCATTAGTTCAAATTAAATGCTTAAGCTTAAATGTCATTTTCCTTTGTATTTAACATAATGTCATAATTCTGTGTTTGATTATTAACTTGATATATATCAAGAATAAAAATTTGGAAATATAAAAATTGCAAATATTTTTTAACAGTTTCGACGGAGGTACCTCTTTGACCCCCACCCCTTTTCTTTTTTCTTCTACCACCCAGGCTTGGAACATCTTAGCCCTAGATGGAAGCAACTGGCAAAGAATAGATCTTTTTAACTTTCAGACAGATGTAGAGGTAAGTTAATTTTGTTTAGCTAACTTTTCAAAAAGATAAGTAACTGCTCTCTCTGTCCTTCCTTTTTTAACTGCATTTTAGATCTAATAGTTAAAGGTCTTTTGATTTTGAGACAGGGTCTCAGTATGTAGTTCCAGCTGGCCTGGGCTGGCCTCAAACTCAGCGATATGCTTGTCACAGCCTCTAGAGTGTTAGGATTACTGGCGTGCGCCACCACACTTGGCATAGTAAAGTGTTCACAACACTTCAGAACAGAAGAGAAAAACCTGGAAGATATTTGTATATATGTCAAGACCAAATTTTCCCTGGTCTTTTTATTTTTGTTCTGCATCCGTGACAGATGGCTTTTCCCCCTTGTTCATGTTCATAATCTGAGTTTTACCCCTCACCACTTCAAAGTCTTGCAGCTCCATCATTAATACCTACCTAGCCCTTTATAGGAGATCTGACAAATGTTTCTTGATGTGAAAGATCTGGGAATTGTAATTTAGCATCAGGAATGGAGACATACCCGAGATGCAGCCCGAGGAGTGAGGTTGGGTATGTGAGTGTCACTCCAGCTTGACTACTTAACTGTATCATCTCTCAGGCCTCTGTTCAATTACCTGCAAAATAAAAAAAGTAATTCTTTAAAATTCTTTCTAATTCTAGGCTTCTGCTCTACCAGGTAAGATTAAAAACAATACCATGTGTGTTTAAATGAAGACTTCTTATAGTGAAAGACACGTCCCCTCACTTTGAGCATACTTACTTTGTTCTTGCCACTTTTTGCATCTTTAGTTGTGCTCTTGTGGCTGCCTCAGTGTCCTAAATTGATTCAAAACATTTACCCTTTGTGGTCATTTTGACTTGAGGAAGAGCGAGAAGTCACACAGTGTCAGGTGCAGTGAACAAGGGTGCTCCGTGTTTTTATGAGCCTGCCTTTCCATTAGATAGCACTTGGCGGTGGCAGTCACAGTTGTGTTGTTTTGTTTTTTTAATCACATCTTGTAAAGACAGGAAAGACTTCCAGAACTGTTTCAGAAAGTTACAATAACGAATGGACAGGTGGGTGTGTTGAGGTGGGGTCGGGGAGTATTTTGAGGGGGATTAATGGCATTGTATCTTAATATAATAAATAATTTAAATTTTTTAAACATTCAACATATATTTGATCACCTCCTATATTTATCCAGAAATACATAAATAATTTAAGAGTGGTAAACCTAGACAGAGTTTATTTTAAAACAACTTCAACATATTCACAGCAGGGCTGTAATTCCTGTGTCTTACTGCTGGGTGGCTTGAGCCATTGGTGGTATGAACAGATCTAATCACTTTTATTGGTCTTTTTAATAAAAATTAATAAAAAGCAACCTGTTGGGATAGTCGGCATGTACCACTGGTGCTTTGAGTAGGCGGGAACACATTAATATTAAATACCATATTTCTAATTAGAAAGCAAGGGTGAGAGTAATAAAGAACATTGCACAGAATAACTGCCTCAAGTGCTGATTTGAGAGTATTGAGAAACCAGGGTTTATTATCTTCCCAGGTTAGTGGAACCTTATTCCTTTCTCATTTAGCCAATTCAGTTACTGTCATGGAATTGCATTTTAATTCAGATAATATTATAGAATGCTTGCCAAATATTTTACCAAGGTGTGTTTTGTGCCTTTTTTAATGGATAAGGAAGTGGTTCTATTTAACAGTGACCTAAGTCCGAGCAATTTCCTCCTAGTTACTTCGCTTGGCGGAACCTAGAAGAACTGATGGCCTGTTGTGGAGGCCCCTTCCCTCCTCCCCTCTGTCTCTTGCACATGAGCAGCCTGGGCTCTGTTAAAGCCAGTGGAGCAGGCACGTACAGCAACTAGGGCAGAGCACGGGAGCTCCACAGACGCTTAGGAGCTCGTTCCTTCCTCTCAGCTGTGGTGCTCTGAGCTTAGCAGGGCGCTGGGATCTAGAGATTCATGTCCATCTTGCAAAGATAAGCTGTAGTTCCTGGCTTACACTGTGGCCCCTGCATCAGGTGTTCACTGTGACTCTAGCAACAGCAGTAATCGTAGTGCCCCCACCCACATGTGCTGGCATTCCAGACCAGCCACTTTCAAAGTGATGATCTCAGTCTTTTGCTCACTGTGTCTTAGTGATATTGAAAAGACCCTTAAATCCTTTAAAAACACAGTCATTTCCAGAGGCCATAAGTCTTGCTCACTGGTCAGTGTTTCCACAGTGGACCTCAGGGAGTCTGATGACTGCTGGGGCACCTTGAGTCTGGAGGGGAAGGGGCCTCACTCAGGGCTGAAGTGATCAAAAGTGCACAGGCGCTTCGACTTTGTGGTTTCATTGAAGACAGCTTTAGAACTAAAGCGCTAGAGGAATGTTCCAAAATATTTTACACTTTTGGAAACATACATGTTTTTGAATTTCATGTTATTCTACTGCTGGGTTAGCAGCATGAAAAAATGATACTTTTTCTAACTTTCTCCATTCAAGGGTCGAGTAGTGGAAAATATCTCAAAGCGATGTGGTGGATTCCTAAGGAAGCTCAGCTTGCGAGGCTGCCTTGGTGTGGGGGATTCCTCCTTGAAGTAAGTCAGATGCACAGTGACCCACTGTCACGGCAGCTTGTAGCTGACATTTTTGTGAGCAAAAATAAATTGAGCACATCATAAGCTTTTCTTTCTAAGACAGTTTGTGTGGAGAAATGAGAGAACCATGACTTTGGAATAATAGGCGAGCTCTACTGTGAGGGTTGCAGTCTTGGGACAAATCATTTCACCTGGCTCAGTGTGACTTCTCTCCCCTGTGAAGCAGGGCAGTTACGATTTACACACAGGAGTGCTGTGAACGTCACATGAAACAACATGTGAAGTGCTTGGTGCATAATGATGATATATTCACCTTTCTCTATTCCCTTCTTTAATTTCCCATCTTCCCAATTGCTTATAAAATTTTATTATTGAAAAAAAGTAATACTTTCCAATTTCCTTACCATAAGGTAGAATTTCGCTTACTCGTACAGGGTGTGCTCATTACGAGCATTTTATTATAGTTAGCAATACACTTACCCAACTATGTGCGCGTCCGCCCTTACTGGATAGCTGTGATTTATTAGGAACATTACCAAGCCATATAACGAATGTGTTCGTTAAGATTTTTGTGGACATGGACAAGGTCAGAACCTTTATGTCTTTATTCTAGTGGCCTCTAGTGTTGCTTCTGAGATTGGCTAAATTAGAACATGACCCCTGGAAGCTTGGCACAGGCCTACATATCGCCGCAGTGGACGTCATTTGCAGGCCTCAAGGAAGAAGGTGCTGTGTACAGTGAGTGCAGACGGTAGATTTATACTTCATGATCTGCTCCATCATCACTGAGGAATTTGGCTCAGCACTTGTACTGATCAAAACACTTTAAATGCTGTGGAGCAAAATATTTTATTAAGAAATTTGGGACTTCATACAAGATTTTTGCCACTTCAAGATCTTTGTAAACCAGTGAAGCTTAAGGGAAGCTTAAATGTCGCAGTAGGTCCTGAGAAAATTTATAATAGAGAACATAAATCTAGTAGTGGTTCTGTTAAAGAAGTTGAGTGTGAAGATATGAATTGTCAAGGAAGCATGTCAAAGAAATACATTCTGACCTTGGCGATTGGGATAAAACCTTATCTACTAGCAAAATAGTCTTTTTTTTTTCCCAATAAGTTTATTGGCACTTTTTAGATATACAGTAGTTACATTCATCATTGGGGTCTTGTACCTTACATGATGTATCGTGGTTCTTATTTTTCCCCTTACCCCTGCCCTCCCTTTCCCCTCCACCCTTTCCTATATACAAAGACTCTGTTTCCATTTTTTCCTTTTCTCATAGTTTTTCTTCTCCCTTCTTTGAAGCTAAGAATGTTTGTTGGTTTTAAAGCAAAAATATGTATTAATTGATTAGATAGCTATGCATTTTTATATGTGAAAATTACATTATTATGAGACACAAGTGCAGTCACAAAGTCATGACTCAGAAGAAATTTTATTATTCCTTCCTCAGCCTTTACTCTCTCCCATGTATGTATTGTTTGGAGGAAGCTATTCCTTTATAAACCATTAGTTGAGCCCTTTCTAGAAAAGATACTGACTTAGGCAATGGAATACAATAGCAAACCAACTAGATTAAAGATAGAACTAATAGACTTTGGATACATTCTCTGTAGCACCTGCTCTATCACTATATAGAAGTCCTGTGGTGTTTTTTTGTTTGTTAATTGGTACTAGAGATCAGACCCAGGACTTTCTCATTTCTCCCAGGGCCTTCTGTTTCCTGTGCTCTTAAATTTTGACACAGGCTTACTACGTCACCTAAGTTGCCCAGACTGTGCTTGAACCTGTGACTCTACTGCCTTAGCCTTGTCCTATGGGTTAACAACTTTATTGAGATGTAATTGAGGTGAAATAGGCTGGACATATTTAAGGTATATAATTTGGTAAGTTTTGATGCATACTTATCAACCAACACGATATATAGCATGTAGTCAGCCCTCTGTATCCAGAAATTCCATGTCCATGTTTTCAGCCACAGATCAAACATATTTTTAAAATTATACTGAACATGTACACTCTGATTTTCTTCTCCTAAACAATACAGTATAGATGGGGATTTAGCTCAGTGGTTCCATCACCTGCCTGGCAAGCGCAGGGTCCTGAGTTCAATACCCAGTACCAAAAAAACAAAAACAAACAAAAAATACAGTATAACCACTGTTTATATAGCATTTATATTGTAGTAGGTACAAGAAATCTAGAGATAAAGATTTAGAGAGGACATTTATAAGTCATATGCAGATACTCTGTCCTTTCAGATAAAGAACTTGAGCAGCCACAGATTTTGATTTCTGTGGGGAGGTCCTGGAACCAGTCCCCTTGATCCTTTTTGTCTGGATCCTTTCAATATAATTTCTTTGAAATTTATCTATCTTGTGTGTATCAGCGATTCTTTCCTTTTCATTGCACAGATATACAGATACTTCTTGAATGATGAGCGGGTTATGACCCTATAAACCTATCTTAAGTTGGAAATATTGCTATGTTGAATGTGTATTTAATATGCCCAACATACATCACAGCCAAGCCTAACCTTAACTGTGTCACAACATGTTAGCCTACAGCTGGGCAAACTACAAAGCCTGTTTTATAATAAGTGTTGATATCTCATATAATTTGTTGAATTCCTGTATCACAAAACTGCCAGCGCCACAGTAATTACCCTGGAGAATTTTAGTTGTTTATCTGGGATCGTGCTGGGAACGATGGCTCTTTGCCACCACCTCGCATCACAAGAGCATATCATACTGCACAGTGCTAACCAGGAAGAAACACCAAATTCAAAATCCAAAATGCAGTTTGTGCTGACTGTGTATTGCTATCATACTATCATATGCCAAAAAAATCCTAAGTTAAACCATTACAGTTGGGGACTTACACTATGTTTATTCCTTCATCCACTTATGGATATTTGGATTACTTCCAGTTTATTATCAGAAATAAAGCTTCTATGAAGCTCAGCCTGGTGGTGCACACCTGGAATCCCAGCACTCTGGGAGGATGAGGTTGGAAGATTCCAAATTCACACTCAATCTGGACAGTTTAGCATGTTCAGACCTAGTTGGAGCAATTTAATGACTTAGCAAAACTTTCAAAGTAAAAAGTAAAAAAGGGCTATGGATGGTGAAGGCCTTGAGTTCAATCCCCAGTGATGACAGATAAATAAGCAAGCAAATAAAGCTACTTATGTGTGTGTCTTTGTACGATACATGCTTTCATTTTTCCTGGATAAATACCCATGAGTTGAATAGGTAGAACATTTGGTAGGTATATGTTTAATGTTTAAGAGATTTGCAAACTGTTTCCCAAAGAGATTGTACCATTTTGTATTTCCACCAGCAATATGTGATACTTTTGGTTCTTCCACATTCTTGCCAACATTTGGTACGGTCAGTCTCTTTGAATTGTATTCATTTAGTAGATGTGTACATGTTATAGTATTGCTTTAATTTTCCTTTCTCTGAGGTGTAAGATTACTCTCTCTCCTGATGCAATTTAGCATCTTCTAATAAATTTGTTTTCTATCTGTATATCTTTGGTGAAATATCTGTTTGCTTTTATTAGATTGTTTTCTTAACCATTGACTTTTTGTCAGATGACCTTTTTATTGAATATTTTCCTATGCTGCTTAGCTAGCTGGACACTCCCCTGCACCATTATTGATATCATCTGTGACATCAGGAGGGGCTGGCCGTGGACATTGCAGCCTGAAGACTGGGCAGCTCTGGGGTCTCTTTAATGGTTCCAGAAAGTGCTCGTCTCTCAGGCAGTGTTGAGAATCTCATCAAAAGTGATATTTCCACTGTGTTTAGTATTTTTATGTTTCTGCTGTCTCTTGGTGGCTCCTTAAGGGCCTTGATGATCAGGGCAGAGGCAGAAGGCACCACCTCCATCGGGGCCTGTCCTGGCTGGTCAGACATTTCCATTCACCAGTTTCCTTGGCAACATCATCCTCATCTTTTGGAGACAAACCCAGGGGGCCAGTTTTGGGGGCAAAGGCAGATGTGGTGCTGTCCTCCCACTGGTGTACCTCAGGTACATGACTTTGATCTCACTGGGCCAGACTTGGGCGGCATAGTGGAGGCGGCTGGTGCCACATGAACCTGGATTTGGGACAGCTGAAAAAAGTTGCACCTTAGCCTCCTCCAGCCAAAAGCTGGAGTTGACTTTTTCAAGTTTTTTGTTTGTTTCGTTTTGTTTTGTTTTTTGGTACCGGGGATTGAACTTGGGTCCTTGCGCTTGCAAGGCAGGCCACCGAACCACTGAGCTAAATCCCTGGCCCTCCTTGAGTTCTTAATATGTCCTAGATACAAGTCCTTTGTCAGGTATGTGTTTTGTAAATATTTTCTCCCAGTCTTTGACTTATTTTTTCATTCTCTTAACTCTATTTTGAAGAGAAGTTTTTAATTTTAAGTTGTTTTCGGTTTTCTCATGTGGACATTTCTTTTGGCATAAGAAATTGATGCCTCACCCAAGATCTTAATGACTTTCTCCTGTTTTTCTTTAGAAGTTTTGTGGTTTGGGACCATGTTCCATTCCTACAAGACTTTTAGATATGGTATAAGGTCTGCACTGAACTTCTCTTTCTGGCATATGGATGTCCAATTGTTCTAGCACGATTTCTTGAAATTAACAGTCTTTCTCCACTGAATTCATTTTGTGTTTGTTGGAAGTCAGTTTTCTGCAGTGTGTGAAACTGTTTTTGTGGTCTTTATATTACAGCAGACCACACTATCTTAGTAACTATAGCTTCATAATGGCTTGAAGTCAGGTAGTGTTAGTCTTCCAGCTTATCTTAAAGATACTTTGGCTACTCTAGGTCTATTGCATCTCCCTATAAATTATAGAATCAGCCTGTCAGTTTCTATAAAACAGCCTGCTGGGATCATGATTCAAATAATGCTGAATCCATAGGTCAGTTTGGGGAGAACTGACATCTGAACAATATTGACTCTTCCAACCTATGATTATGATATATCTCTCAATGTATTAGCTGCTTTAAAGTTTCTGTCAAGCCAGGGGTGGTGGCACACACTTGAAATCCCAGCACTTGGGAGGCTGAGGCAGGAGGTTTGCTATAAGTTTGAGGCCAGCCTGAACTACATAGCAAGACCCCTGTCTTGAAAAAAATTTTTTTTCTTAGCTTGTTTTATAGTTTTCAGTGTAGAAATTTTACACATATTTTGTCATAGTTACGCCTTTGTGAACAGTATTTTTATTCTAATTTTTAATTATTACTGAAAATACTATTGATCTTGGTACAGTGATTTTGTTTTTTTTTCATTTGTTCATTTTTGTTTTGTTTTTGTTATTGTTGCTGTTGTTTTTTTGATGCTGAGGATTGAACCCAGGGACATGGTAATCACATACTTTACCAGTCCTGTGCATTAGTGTTGCATCCTGTCACCTTGATAACTTCACTTACTAGCTTTAGTACCTTTTTCTGATTCTTTTGGACTTTCTAGATAGGTAATCATGCTACTTGCAAATGCAAATAGCTTTTTTTTTTCTTTGTTTCTAGTTGATTCCTTGTATGTTTTGCTTTGCCTGATTATACCGGTGAGTCTGTCTAGTACAATGTTGAATAAAAGTATTGAAAGTAGATATTCTACCCAAGTTTTTTTTTATCATAGTGAACACATTTAAGTATAATATTAGCTGTGGATTATTTTGTAGAGTATCGTCAAATTGAGCAAGTTACTTTCTGTTCCTAGCTGGATAAAAGTTTTATTTTTAAGTTGAGAGAGGACTTTAGATTTTGTCAGATATTTTCTCACCCATGTATCGGTTTTCCTTTTTTAGTCTGTTTGTATGATAAGTTACATTAATCATTTAAAAATGTTTGAATCAACTTTCCATCCATTGGATAAACACTACTTGAACCATATATTATATATTTATATATTGTTAAAACTTTTTTCATTTCTTTTCATGCATATTATTGTTCTATAGTTTTCATTTCTTCTAATGTTTTTGATGAATTGGCAAATATTTCCTCTTCAGATTTCTAAAGAATTTATATAGAATTTTTTTCCTTTAAGTATTTGATAGAATTTGTCATTGAGGTCATCTAGGCCTGAAAATTTCTTTTTCTTCCTTTCTCCCTTCTTCTTTCTTGGTTACCATTGAGAAATCTGTCACTCTTACTGTTTTTCCTCTATGCTATCATGTCACATGTCACTGTTTTCTGGCTGATTTCAGATTTTTTTCTATCAGCTGGTTTGGTTCCATTTAGTTATGATAAGCCTTAGTGTATTTTTCTTCATTTTTTTGTGTTCGGGGTACTTTGAGTTCGTTAGATCTGTGGGTTTACAGTTTCCATAAAGTTTAGAAAAACTATGGCTACTATTTTTTTGAAATATTTCCCCCTGTCCTTTATCTCCTGCTTTTTAAGGACTCCAATTCTCATTTATTAAGTCGTTCCACAACTCATTCCTGTTCTGTTCTCTTTCTCTTTTTTCCCCTCTATTTTAATTTGGTTAGTTTTTGTTGCTATGTCTTCAAGTTCACCCATCTGCCATATCTAATCTGCTGTTAATCCCATGTAGTAAATTTTCATCTCAGCCATTATGGTTTTCATATCTAAATGTTTAATCTGGGTCTCTTAAAGTATCTTTTAATGTCTCTAGAAATTAACATATTTAACCTTTAGTTTCACAAAACTGTGTTCTCTGGAGATAAGGAAACATTACAGCAATGCCTCAGGTCAGAAATGCTTCTCTTCACGAACAACACAATCCCAGCCATCTGCCCTGCATGCGCATGAATGCGGCCATCTTCCTCGCTCTGAGATGTGGCTGTGGCATCCTCTTGGTGAGATCGTGGTCACAGACAGAACTGTGCACACTTACTGCGAAGCCTTTTTGTGTGCTTGTTAGCACTTCCAATACTGTACGGTGTTATTCGGTCCAGCATGGCTCAGACACAGTGTAGAGCAAGCGTGGTGGTAAAAAAAAATGTGCAGAGTGGTAATGAAGGTGACTACAGTGTGCAGAATAATAATGGTAAGAGGAAGGTTTAGAATAAAATAACCATTGAATTGAAGGAAGTTATAGAAAAGCATGAGCATGGTATTTGTGTGACTGATGTGGTTTTGGAGTACAAGGTGGCAAAGCTGACAATCTCGCCTTTAATTTTGAAGAATAAAGATGCCATCAAAGGAGCTAATGTGGCAAAAGGAGTAACAATGTTAACTAAGCAGAGGACACAGGTGCTGGAAGAGGAGGAGACTTTTGTTAGTGTGGCAGAATGACAGCTGGCAGGTGTTAGAGTTAGTGAAGTTATGACCTGTGAAAAGGCCAGGAAATTGCACAGTGATTAACCTCAAGAAAACCTCTCTACAAGTGCAACAGCTGATGAGTTTAAATCCAGTAGAGGGTGGTTTGATAAATTCTACAAGAGAAGTGGCATCCATGGTGTGATAAGACATGGTGAGGCTTCCAGTTCTGACAAGGCCTCTGCAGAAAGCCTGAAGAAAGAATTGGAGGAATTCATGAAGGCAGCAGGATGCGTCTCTCAAGTGTTCAACTGTGATGAAAGAGCATTCTTCTGGAAGAAGATGCCAAACAACCTGTATCACACAGGAAGAAAAGACACTGCGAGGGGACGGCCCTCAAAGGGCAGATTCACCCTTTTGCTGTGAACTCGAGTGCTGACCTGAAGATTAAGCCACTGCTGGTGCACCGTCCCAAGACCCCATGTGCATTCAGGGAACAGAATGTAGACAGGGCCAAACTATCATGTGGAGGGCCAGTGTGAAAGCTTGGGTCACGAGGCCAATGCTCACGGATGGCTGCGTGAGGTGTTTGCACCCACCATTAGGAAATCTGTTTCTAACAATCAGCTGCTGAAAGGTGCCTTCTTCTGATGGACAGTGTCCAGCACACCCTCCAGCTTTGGTGGATGTTATGGGTGCTGACTATGATTTTATAAAGGTGAAGTCCCACCCCCCTCAACATGACACCTCTTCGGCCCACGCGTGGACCAGCAAGTGATCTGTAACTTCAAGAAGCTGTATACAAAGGTGCTCTTCACCAGGTTTTAATGTCACTGAAGAGACGTCCTTGACTTTGAAAGAGTTCTGGAAGAAACATTTCAGTGTCCTCTCCTGTATCAACCTCACTGACAGAGCCTGGGAAGATGTCACATACTGAGCCTTAAACTCATCCTGGAGGAAACTGTGGCCAGAATGTGTCAATGATTGTGACTTTGAAGGGTCTGATACACAGGTGGAAAGGAGATTGTGTCCATGGGCAGGAGTATGGGTCTGGATGTTGATGGGGCAGACACAGAGGAGCTTGGTGAGGACCACAGGGAGGAGCTGATGACAAAAGGACTTGCCGAACTCCAGAGTGAGCAGCAGAAGGTGCTTGTTGAGTAGAATTCCACGGAGGAAGAGGAAGACAGAGAGGAGGTTAGCAGTGAGGTGATAAAATCCATTACAGAAAGATGGGATGAGTGCCAGGATTTCTTTGGAAGCACCTGCCCAGCATAACTAATGAACAGTGTTGAAGCTGATGAATATGGTCTCATTTCTGGGGGTTTATGCACTGTGGGAAAAGACAGGTGACATTAAACAGATTTTCATCAGAATTGACCCTGAAGAGCAGAGCCGAAGAAGAGAGGAAGCCCATGAAGCAGATCTCCTCATGTCCTTCTGGAGGGGGCTCTTTCTCCAAACAGCCGCCTCCTCATTCCACACCAGAAGTCACCTCAAGCGAGGTCAGTATTCTCTCTTCATGCTGTAATGTATTGTTTCAAACTACGTATAGTTCAGAATGGATTAACCTTATTTACTTTGACCCTAATGGAAGAATTGGATTTGGCTTGGAACCAGAATCATGGAACAAATTGAGTTTGTGAACCGAGGTACCACTGTATTCTAAAGAATACAGTTACAATAACTTTTCATATCCTTGTCTGCTATTTCTGGTATCTGTGTCAGTTTGGGATAGATTTTTATAGAATGACTGTTCCTTATGAATATATTTTCCTCCTCCTCTAAAAGCATGATGATTTTTCATTCAGTGCCAGACATTGCACATTTTACTTTGTTGGGTGCAGAACATTTACATATTTCTATAATTACTCCTCAGTTTTGAATTTTATTCTGAGATGCCATTGACTTAGTTGGGGTTAGTTTTGTTCAGCTCTTATTCTTAAAATTTGCGAAGTTTGGGGCTGGGATGTAGCTCAGTGGTAGAGCACTTGCCTGGAATACACCAGACCCTGGTTCAATTTCAGCATTGAAAAAAAATTTTTTTTGTTATATTGGACCAGAGCAGTGTTTAGAGCAGTGGTGGCAAACCTATGGCATTGTGTGTCACAGTTGGCACACAGAGCCCTCTGTCAGCAGGAGAGCCAAGTTGCCCCAGCATCGCCCCAGCATGGATAACAGCTTTGGATGACAGTGTACAAAAGCACACCAAATGCAGACTTTTACCTTTCAATAAAAATCTGTTGTATCGTTAGAAGCTCTGTTATTGTGTTTTTCTTTTAAGACAGAAGATGCTAACGTATGAGTTGCTTTTTCTAAAACCTCAGTATTCAGGTGTAATTGCAGTATTGGCACTTTGCATTAAGTGGGTTTTGGGTTGCATTGGTCTAGAAAAGGTTCACTGACACTGGTTTAGGGGTGATTGCCTTCTGCTTCTGAAGGGAAGACCTGTCTCAGTATGCTACCCAAAGTTCCATGACCTATGGTTTTTACTGGGTTGGTCAGAGTCTTCACTGTTCTTTATCCTGGACAAGCTCTACTGTTGTTCCCTTGGACACTTTTAGCTGATTCTTTTCCCCAGCCTTGGGATATTTCCTCACATGTACATACTGGTCAGCACTCTGTCGAACTTATCAGAGGGCACTCTGTACAGATCCTGGGGTTGTTTGTGTGACATGTTCTCTACTCTGGTCAATGTGATCTTCCTAGATTTTAGCTCCATCTGCTCATATCAGAATCCATCAGACTCCAATTTGGCTCCCCCTCCCTTCACTTAAGCAGGTCAGAAGGAGCAGAGAAGGTGACATCTGCTCCATGGGCAGGTTTCAGAGGCTTTGGGTACTGCATGGAAGAGTCAGGATTCAATCCTGTAAGATATGTCAAGGCTGTATTTCAGGAAGATGCAAGTGACATGAGCCAGTCCTTGGTGAATCTGTTAAGGAAGGGATGCTTAGTTTGCTACCAGTCCACGGGTCACTGTAGAAGTTGCTCTTCATGGCTGAGTCCTCACCCAGAAATGGATGGATCTTGATACTAATCAAATTACTGACCCCTTAGTGGCCAGAGATGGTTTCTTTAGAAAGTCCCAAGGGTGACCAGTGACAACATGGCACAATACAAGAAAGATTCACCCCCTTGCTTTGGACTTATTTTCCTACAAAGGGGAAGGGTTGGGGAGCCAGGCCTCCATCTCATGATTCACTGGGGTGTGGCTGAAGGAGAATGGATTGATAAGTGATCGGCTTTGCTTCTCTAGATATGTCTTAGACTAACAGGGGTGCATCAGGAGGAGAATGTAGATTATACAGCCCAATCCACAGCTATGGTCAGAATCTGCACTGTAACCAGAGCCTTGGCTGATTCCTTTGCTGGTTAATGTTTGAAAAGCTCTGTTCCAGGCTGGGCATGGTGGTGCACACCTGTAATCCCAGCACTCGGGAGGCTGAGGCAGGAGGATTTCTGTGAGTTCAAGACCACCCTGGGCTACATAGTGAGTTCCAGGTCAGTGTCAACTACATAGTGAGACTCTGTCTCAAAAAACCAAAAGAAAAAAGAGAAAGAAAAGCTCTGTTCCAGAACCAGTGGTTACACATGCCCTCCAGTGGCTGCCTAGCAGCTTGCAAGGAGTTTAAAAAAAGCATGTTCTCATTTTAGGACCTTTGCACAGAACTGCCGAAACATTGAACATTTAAACCTCAATGGGTGCACAAAAATCACTGACACGTAAGTAATGAGGATGAGTTTGGGGGGTTAAGTGGCTGTGGGGAGGGTTGGGGAGAGAAACCTGGTTGAAAATATCTTTAGTGCATCTACTCTTTTTCAGCACGTGCTATAGCCTTAGCAAATTCTGTTCCAAGCTGAAACACTTGGATCTGACCTCCTGCGTGTCGATTACAAACAGTTCCTTAAAATGCATCAGGTAGGAGTGCCTATTGTTCATGGCCAAGAAAATACTGAAATGGTGACCATTCTGCTTTACCTGAGGCCTTCCTAATGGTGCCGTTAGCACAAGAAATTGGCAGTTCTATGAGTCCTAGGGCTGTCTCCCTCCCAGAATGGCTGTGGCGTCCTATATTGAATGTTGCTAATACGACTCTGCACAGGAGAGAGTGGACAGAGGTGTTTCCCTTCCTTGTTTTCTCAGTGAGGGCTGTGGAAACTTGGAGTACTTGAACCTGTCTTGGTGCGATCAGATCACGAAGGATGGCATTGAGGCGCTGGTGCGCGGCTGTCGGTGCCTGAAAGCCCTGCTCCTGCGGGGCTGTACACAGGTACCCAAGGGGCATTGTGGCTGTCGTCTTGTGCGTCAGGGAGCTTGCTGTTACCTGGATCTCATCCTCTTCTGCTTTCTCTGCTCAGTTAGAAGATGAAGCTCTGAAACACATTCAGAATTACTGCCATGAGCTCGTGAGCCTCAACCTGCAGTCCTGCTCAGTAAGTAGAGCTGCTGGCCCCGGCCTTCTCCCATGGGAATCTGCGGTGGCCCCTGCAGGAAGCCCTGTGCAGTGATGACACCTGGCCACGTTGCCACACCCTGATTTGTCTTCCTAGGTCCTTATATGGTCTATCTTATCACGAGATGAAAGAAAAACAAGGCATGATTATAATATAAATCCACTATCTCCCCTAAAAATAATATAAATTTGCTCTTGATTTTTTTTTCAGAGTATTGAAAATATAAATGCTGTGAAATTGCTACTAGTTGTTAGACCTGAACAGTTCATAATAAGATCTCAATTTTTCTTTTCTTTCTTTTTTGGTAATTTATACATTGGGGATGATGCTGGGCGTGGTAGCACATGTTTGTAATCTCAGCACTCAAGAGGCTGAGGCAGGAAGACTGCTTCAAGTTCAAGGCCAGACTGAACTGCACAGCAAGAACCTGTCTCAATGCACCACCCCCAAATTAAATAAATTGGGGATAGTGACATACCTAATTTTACAGCAGATAAAACAGAATAACAGATGTGAAAATGCTTTGAAAAATAAAGGGCATATGCAAGAGCATAGTAACATTTTCATCAGGACATAGCTTATAAAAAACACTTGGTTCTTCACTGCTGAGTAGATGTTGATAAGTAAAAAGGATGTGTGTAGTAGCCTCCAGGCTTTTTCAGGGATGTGTAGATTTTGAGAAAGGTAAGAGAAAGCCCTTGCATTTGGCTTTTAAATCTGTAGAGTCCCTGATGGTAGAAGAGAAACAAACTATCTTCTGGACAAGTCTTGCCTTTATGGACCTGTTCGAAAGTAGATCCTCAAACCTCATGTAGGGAAGATTGGCAGACAGCTTAAAGTATAATATAGGTGTACATGTTTATTTCCATGTGAAATAGTATATTTAAGATACTAATTTGAATTTTCATGACTTGAGTGCTAAGGCATTTATCAATAACTGATTTAATTTTCCCATCCTCTAAAAACATGAAATATAAATTTACATATATATGGTTATTTGGTGAATAAGGCATTAATCTGTAGACTGTCAGCCAAATATTAATCCATTGTTTAGCTCACCAGGTCTCTTGAGCTCTTCATTTAATCTGATGTTTTATCATCAGGAATTTTTCCTTGAAAAAAATCAAATTTTAAAAAATGTGTTAAATTAATTATGTCTTCCACTTTTATTAGTAGTGTTTGCAGTGCACAGTGACTCCATTCACTGTAGCAGATTGGTACATGTGGCATAACATTTCAGTTCCCTTCTTTCTCCCTCGTCCCTCCACCCACCAGTCAAATCTGCACCTGTTTTTATAACTCTTGAAAATACAAATCGAATCTTTAACTTTCTGTTAGTAAAGCTAGAATATTTCAAAGCTGTGCAGAGATAATGCAAGTATGTGGCTGCCCTCTGCCTCTCCCTAATTTATTAGGAGAAAGTGAGAGTAACTGGCAACAAACTAATGAAGCAATTTGTAGATCTTATTTTTCTGCTCTCCTCTTTCAGTATTGATGTCCTCTAGCATTTTTTCCTGAACTTTTTTCTCCAGCGCATCACAGATGAGGGTGTGGTGCAGATCTGCAGGGGCTGCCGCCAGCTGCAGGCCCTCAGCCTTTCTGGGTGCAGCAACCTGACGGACTCGTCGCTGGCAGCCCTGGGTTTGAACTGCCCGCGCATGCAGTGAGTATGTCATACTCAGCAGGAAGGGTCTGGACGAGCAGAGTGGTCAGGGGCTGCTGGGGTGGCTTAGTGCTTGTGGAGTGTTGGGTTTGATTTCATGAGAAAAAAGAGAGAAGGGGAGTGAACAGAAATGGGAGAAGAGGAGAGGAAAGAAACCAACCAACCTGGCCAGAAGACACGTCGGAAGTACTGCTGTAAGGGAGAGAAATGTTACGCATTTTCTCCTCGTAATCATGGGTAATAGAATTCCTTCATGGTTTTCATTGCCTATTAGAACCTTTAAATTTCCTTTTGGGTAACTCGTAGTTTTAATAAATTTGACAATGACTTTGTTGTGTAAAAATTCATCTTCACATATTAGACATTTATAAGGAATGTGCTGGTACGGTGGGAAGATTCCTGGATTTACTGCTTGTGTTTGGATGACTTTAGAGGCTCGGGCAGGTTGCATTCCTGCCTAGGCCTCCCTGAGCTCGTTGTTGTTCAGTAGGGGTAGTTTTTGTACTTCACAATTCTTAGAGCTAGAAGCAAGTGTGTCAAAGAGCAGAAGGAACTCCAGAGCATGCATAGTAAGTTTGTGTTTCTGTTGTTAACCAGCTGATACTTTCTCTTCCCTTCATGCGCACTTCACTCCCAGAATCTTGGAGGCTGCCCGATGCACTCATTTGACTGATGCAGGCTTTACACTTTTAGCTCGGGTAAGGGATAGGTTTTTTAAATCAAACCAAACTGTAATCCACTTTCCTGTTTCAAAGATTGGAGGTGGCAAGGCATGGCACACACCTGTAATCCCAGCACTTGAGAGGCTGAGGCAGGAGGATCACCATGAGTTCAAGGCCCACCTGGGCTACTCAGTGAGTTCAAGGCCAGCCTGAACTACATAGTTTGACCCTGTCTCAAAAAACAAACAAACAAAAAAGACTTGGGGTGGTTTAGGTACAAAAAGCTAGCTTCAGAAAACCCAAGCACAAAGTCAAACAGAGCCCTAGGGATGTGCTTTGCATTTTTCTAGTTGACCAGAAATCCGGCAAGATCCCATGGAGGATTCTGGAATGGTCTAGGCCTCCTTCCCACTTGGTCAAGAGACACCCTTCCCATATGGACCCCAATCCAGCCTCCCTGCATCTTCCTCTAACTGGGCTGTGCTCTGCCCTCTACTCCATTTTCAGCACTGCCTGTGAGCACAGACCACCACAGTCACTCTGAGAGCCTCTGTGGGATGGAGGCCGGGAGGCTGTGTCCTGGGTATGCTGATGTACTCCTCTTCCTTCCGCTCCCTCCTCCCCCTAGTGTGGATGAGGGCCCTATTTCCATACCCAGTGGGTATGTCTAGGAGCCAATGGGAAGGTGTGAGCAACTCTCCAAGTTGACAAAAGCAAATGTAGCCAGGGTAGCCCCATTCCTTTTCCCAAGCTGCCTGTGACTTGAAAGGGCACCAGCTCAGAAGTGCTGGTTCCCTGGATGCTCCATGAGCAGGGTGTACTATTTAATGGAAGAGACTAGGACCCTGGATGGTACTCAGAGGAACAGAATGAGCATCCAGTGTTGCCCTTCTGGCGACCCACAGAGCAGATGTGTCTTGTGGACTCTTTCAGAATTGCCATGACCTGGAGAAGATGGATCTTGAAGAATGCATCCTGGTGAGTGGACTCCCAGACCCTGAAGGGTCCCTGATTGAGCTAGGAACACAGACCACCTGTGTCCCCAACCCTTCCTCCTCAGTTTAACGGGTAGGGTTAAGGGAACCCTCTAGGGCCATGGTAGTGGGACGTGTAAAGTTATGGCTGTTGCCAGTCCTCAGACAGAACAGCAAATAAATTCAAGATAGCTCCTTCATTTGTAAGGATTAAAATGAAAAAAGCCTCCTTTTATTTTTTCACAGACTTTAAGGGAGGAATAAGTTCGCATGTCCAGTGCTGAGGAGGCTCCAAGGAGCTCTTCTTGCCTAGTCCCTCTTCGTCCCCTGCCCCTAGGTCCCCTTGAAGCACCAGCGGTGAGACCAAAGGACAGTTCTACATGTCCAGGAGAGCAGACACATTTGAGGGTGCTGGTGAAGACAGGCGCTCCCAGCCAGTGTGTTTGGGTGAACTTTTAATTCTCTTTCGTACCTTTTGAGGCCCATGTTCAGGAGAAGCCAGGGTTGGGTAGAGTGTTCCGTTCTGGCTTAGAGGCCACACTGACACAGCATGTTTTTCTCCAGATCACCGACAGCACACTCATCCAGCTCTCCATTCACTGTCCTAAGCTGCAAGCCTTGGTGAGTCTTTGGAGGTTTTTTAATGACATTATTCACCTCTTAAGAATGAAAGGACCCTGCAGCAACAGCAGAAATTGGTGTGGGTTCTCATCTTTAAAGGCACCATCAGTGATGATGATCAGGCTCACAGCCAGCTTGGGTAACACAGCAAGCCCCTGTCTCAAACAACAAAAGAGCAGTCTTCAAGACTACAGAAAGAAGACAGAAATTGTTGATACGGAGAGTGACGTGATATATTACTAGACTTGCAAGACACCAAAAGAAAAATCAGAGAATATAAGTTGCAGAACCCTTATCTGAAACGAGCGGGGCTACACAAGTGTTTTGGATTTCAGATTTTTTAAAATTTTGGAATATTTTTGTATGCATAATGTATCTTGGGGATGGGACTCAATCTAAACACAATTCGTTTTATACCTTACACATCTTTTATACCCAACAGTTTAGGCATGGAATTTTCCATTTGTAGCATCTTGGTGTTCAAAAAGTATCCGATTTTGGAGAATTTCAGATTTGCAGTTTAGGGATCCTCAACATTTACTAGAAACAGTTATATAAATTTTGACCACGTAAGTCAAATGGAGAAGCAGCTCATATGATATAAAACAGATAATAGCTATAGAACTGCTAAAGAAATTGAATTTCTAATTATAAACCTCCTCTAAAAGAAATATCCAAACCCAGATGGTTTCACTGGAAAATGTACCAAACATTTTAAAGGTATTTATACCAATACTACACAGTCTCTTCTAGAAAACAAATGAGAACAATATGTTATCAACACCAAACAAAAAAACAGTAGCAAAAAAAAAACTACCTATTAGTATCCTTCATAAATATGGAAGCAGAAAAACAATTTGATAAATCGTAAAGAAAAAAATTTTAAGTGCCAAGAATACAAGAGGAAAATCTCCCTATTTTAAACCCCCAGTGACCATTCTGCTCCCAAGGACAGCTGCTTGGCCAGTTGTCTGTATCCTAGAGGTTGTGTGCAGAACCTGTGCACCCCGCCACCCATCTCCCGTTGTGTCACTGTACCCATGGGAGCAGAAGACACCTGCAGAGGCCACCTCAGAGCAGTTCCACCTCCTGCTTTGCATCTGCCATCGTGACCGCCCCTGCCACCTCTGGCTCAGTAGCAGTGTAAGCTGCTCCCTCTGGGGTGCATCATTCCCAGTCAGCCCTTCTACACAACGCCTTCCAACTTTTCGGGAATATCCTCCCACCTGACGCTTCTATAAACAGAAACCAAACCAGCCTTGCCCTGTCATCTGCTGGGGATGAGTGGCCATGCAGGGCAGTGGAGAAAGGCTGAGGCCCCCCTGAGCAAGCTGTGATTGGAGGGCTCAACTTCTTTCAGCTGCAGTATCTACGTCTGTAAAACTGGACTAATTCACGGCAGGGTTGTTTTGAAGAGTAAATGAGATACTACATACACGGTGGTGGCTCAAAGCAGATGGATTTGTTGGCTGCTTTGCTGTGTAAGTCGTGCTGGCCAGATTTTGCTTGGGCTTGAAACAGAAAAAGGGTTGCTCTGATTCCTTAAATGAGTTTTGGAAATTTATATACTGGTACTTATACATACATCGACTTTTCAGTTAATTTAACGGTGTCTCCCTGGTCCCAGAGGCTACTGTTAACTTCTTGGTTTCTCTCAGTTCCCCGACATTAAAAAAGGGTGGCATCCATATATTACCTCCACCCACCCTTTCTCCAAACTGTGAATATATACATGTATACACATGTATGGTTTGTTTAGTTGTATTTTATAAATAATCCAATTTTTGGTGGTGCTGGGAGAATCAAACCTATGGTCTCAAGTATGCTAGGCAAGCACTTTACCACTGTGTTACAATCCCAAACCCAGAAGGTAGGTCTGAGATTGGTGGGCTGGCAGTCTGGTGTGTGTGTGTTGTTTGCTGTATCATCTCACGGAGAAAGACAGAAAGGCAAAGGGGCAGGGGAGAAAGAAAACTTGCAGCCTGGATCCCTTTTTATAACTGGCATTAATACATTCATGCAGGTGGCACTGTGACCTAAAACACCCATTACAATGCGCTTCCCAACGCTGTTGAGCTGGGGATCAGTTTTCAGCACCTGTTTTTTAAGGAATGTTTTCAAACACCACAGCAGTTACTCTGGGACGCTCTATGAGCTGGATTCCCTACCTCCACTAGGCCTGGAGCCTTGGAATTAGTGTCCTGCGAACATCTTGCTGTTTCAGAGCCTGTCCCACTGTGAGCTCATCACAGACGACGGGATCCTGCACCTCAGCAACAGCACCTGCGGCCACAAGAGGCTGAGGGTCCTGGAGCTGGATAACTGCCTCATCACTGACCTGGCCCTTGAGCACCTGGAGAACTGCCGTGGCCTAGAGCGCCTGGAGCTGTACGACTGCCAGCAGGTCACGCGCGCAGGCATCAAGCGAATGCGGGTAGGTGTGTGCCCCAGGGGTGGGTCTCACCCGGCCTAACGGCTGAGCAAAAGGCTACATCAGGATTCTCTATTTTGTGTTTTTTTTTTTGGTTTTTTTAAAGAAATCCACTTTACTGAGTCACACCCAGCTGTAAACCTGTCACTGAGCCCCACCTGCCCCACCTCCAACCCCCAGGCCACAGAGTCCGCGGTGGAACGCTGGGTGCATGGGAGGGTCACCAGGGTTGGTGCCAAGCAGGGCATCAGGCAGGCGAAGAGGGGAGGGGCTGAGCTCCGGGGTGCAGGTGGCCTGGGACCAGGTGGCCAGCGGAGCCTCTTCCGGGAGCCCCACCTGGCCGGCCTGTCTCAGGGCGCATCTGCTGGGCTGAGGGTGAGCCTGCCCTGCAGTGGTCCTGCCTGCCGGGTTCCTGCTCCGTGTGTGCCTGGCCTCGGGGGACAGGTGACAGCCCCAGCCCATCATTGGGGCTCCTTCCCTGGAGCAGGGGTGCCCCTCTGCTGTCGGCCCTGGATATCCTAAGGCAACAGCTGTGTAAACTGATCTGGTTTACACAGGTGTCGTCTTTAAAATTCCATTGCTTAGGCTCCACTCTGGAAGATTCAACTTGCATGGGTCATATAAGGTGGAGGTTCCATGTAGTCTGGTGATCAGCAACCACATAAGGAAGGTCTCGGTCCAGGGCAGGCAACTTAAGGTCACGTCACTGCCAGCGAGAGGTAGAACAGTGTTGGTTAGTTTCCAGGTAAGAGCATATAACAGAACGTGGCTTTATTTCTGCTTATAGTTTTCACCTACATCATTTTGTTGTTTTGGGTACTGGGGATCGAACTTGGGACCTTAGGCTTCCAAGGCAGGTGACAGAAGCACAGAGCTAAAGCCCGGCCCTCACCTACATCATTTTAAGTTTAGGCATGTTTGCATTTGTAGCCCAGAGCAAAAAGGTCTGGTTACTACAGCTGGATGGAAATGTCCAGTTTGTCTTTAGAAGGCACTGAGGTTGGGTTTTTGGGAGGTATGAGAATGTAATAGCAGCAGTTCTAGTTCTAGAATGTTAAGAGAGTTCTAAGTGAGAATTCCGACCATAACCCTTAAAACGCCAGGGTAAACACTACACCATTTTTTCCTTCTA
This sequence comes from Fukomys damarensis, assembly GCF_012274545.1. NCBI lineage: Eukaryota > Metazoa > Chordata > Mammalia > Rodentia > Bathyergidae > Fukomys > Fukomys damarensis. The sequence continues at coordinate 21,202,136 of NW_022900940.1, read as the reverse complement.
CTTCCAGGCTCAGCTCCCTCATGTCAAAGTCCATGCCTACTTTGCTCCTGTCATTCCACCAACAGCAGTGGCAGGAAGTGGACAGCGACTGTGCAGGTGCTGTGTCATTCTCTGACAGCAGCTGCTCAGGCCCAAGAGTTAATAAAATGTCTGTTCTTCTAGAGAAGACCAGTCTTCCTGAGTACTCCACTGTCACCCACGTCCGTTGGTTCTCCCTTGGGAAAAGGCATTTACAGGTAAAAGACTTCAATGTGAACTGCAGTAACTGGTGACAGTTCTCACCTGCATTGCTGCGATGCAATCAAATCAAGGCCTTGTGTCAGTTAACATGTGGCAACATCGATCTCAGCGAAGCCAAGACCACACGAGAAACCGGGTCCCTTCAGAGGTGGGTATCTATGTGCAAGTCCTACCCTGGGGCTCTATCAGCGTTCCTCAGACAGACCAACAGTGTTAGCACAAATTGAGAGAGAAGATCACCGGATTTTCCACCTGATCCTTAAGCCAGCAGGCTGCGTTAATTCACAATGATTCCATTTCGATGAGCAGAACTTTTTCACTTTGAAGATTAACTTTATCAAAATAACTGTATTATAAATTCATAACACCTCATAATTTTATGTGTAGAAGGTAATGTGGAAGGCATGTTAATTGGTTTCCATGAGACACCAAAGAAAAGAGGACTCCAAACTGGATAGAGTGGGGTCTTTACCTTTCTGTTTGTGTCAATTTGTTCTAACCACCTCCAAGGACCAAAAATTGAACAAACTCAGTTTATGGTGGCTGAATGGAAATTTTAAGCTCTGGCATATGCTACAGCACATAATGCATTTTTGTTTAAGGAAAAAGCTAATTATGTCTATACTTCTCAGCAAATTTGGGGGACTTTGCGGAAGTATAATTAAGGTTTAAGTAATTTATACTATTAAAAATAATGAATAGATGCATGCAGAATGGATGTGATTTTTTTAAAGTTTATTTTAAAATTGTAGAAATCAGGTTACACCAAAACTATTCAAATTTTTACACACTTAAGACTGAGATCAGTAAAGAGTTGGCACCTTTTAGACTTGTAGTGTAAATCACTGCAGTGTTTAATTAATTCAGTGGTTTTTTTTATTGCTATTATCTTATGGCCGACAAATGTGAGCAAAAGTTCAAACCTCCCTAATGTTATGAGATGACCTGTTACCTACTGTGGCGGACTCTTGCTCTGTCCTGTCCACATCTGTGCTAGTTACTGAAGATGAGGAAGACATCACCATCCTCGCTGAACTTGGGCCTTAATTGTGGCTGGCCATTCCTGGCAACCACTACCCAAACTTCAGGGCCAAGAACTCAATAAGAAATAAAACAGCAAAAAACAAGATGTTTTCTATGAGTTTTTGAACAACTTTAGAAGCATTTTAAGTACACTATCTCAGCTGCATTCTAGATAGAGAAGAGGCATATGCCTCCATACAGTGACCTAGCAATATTATCAGAGTAACAATTAAAGGACTGGTTTTATTGCTGACATACTCTAGTATTCTGATCTTAAACTTGTATAAATATTCATACCACTGCTGCCAATTGGAAAGTGACTAATGTAGAAAGCCACTTAAGTAAACAAATGAGTACATAACAGACTCGCTTCAATGATTATGAATTAGGTTCTACTAAAAAATTAATGTCCAGAGTCTTCTAATCTCTCTGAGCTAGGACACAGCCTGTCACAGCTACTGGACTTGATGCCCAGTGACCCATGGCCTCATAAGAAAGCCAGGTTTGCTTCCTTTCTAAGTATGGAACAGTTCGTGGGAAAACATACAAGCCTAATGTCTTCCAATATTTGGACAGGGATAGGCTTGGGGCATACACAGGGAATTCCTTGATTCTGTGATATAAGCAAGAACTGAGATTTTAAATGAGACACACAATTTGCAAAAAGAATCGGAAAACATTTATTATACTGAAATGTGTACATCCTGCTATTAAAAAAACAAAGTAGCAAATTTGCTGGTGCCATAATTTATTTAACCTGTTTCTCTGGACAGACTCTAACTTTCTAATGCCACTGGGTATAATTTCAAGTCTGATAAGCTTGTAAATATTTTTACCCCACATCTAAAACCTGATGAGGATTTGAAAATAGCACACAGCATTAAATGACATTTACTGTTCCATAAATCATGAGTCCCAAAAAGGAATGCTAAATAGACAAGCAAAACTTTCTAAAACAATTAAAACTAAAACTTCTTTCCCAAGTGACTTACAAAAAACATGGTCGCACAAAAGCAAAGGGAGGACGAAAAGGCAAGCTCTCCTGATACAGGTCTATGGGAGTTACAGGTATTTTAAAACCTGACTACTGAGACAGTGCTTCTTTGTAGGGAGTAATTAGCCACTTTTATGAATAAACAGCAAAAACGTTTACTCATCGAAGGAGCTTTGTCACCTGGGAGAGAATTCAAACTCAATCATTCCTATTCCCACCTGAACAAAGATGAGGATCAAATAGTACATCCAAAGCTAAAACTGCTAAGTGGACAGATGCTATGATTAAAATGGAATAAAAGTTTGTTTTTTAAAATTCAGTCTTGATATACCACTGGCTTCAAAATGCTTTCTGATGAATTTTGGGCCGCTTTGGGTGAAGGACAAAGGCAGTAGGAGGAAAAAGTGAAAACAGTAGATTCCATTTGAAAAAAAGTATGCTAGCAGACACATTTTATGAGACACACTATTTTACAGAAAAAGAAACCATTATTTGGTGTATTAGAAGCTCCTAAATCACCAGAATATTTATCCATGATTGTACTGAAGCTCATTACTTGAAGAGACCAAAGGGATTTATTTTCACGGTATATTTTAGTGTTTATGACTCTTAGTGTTTTCATGGATAATTTCATCTTGTTCAAAACAGAGATCCCTTAAAACCAAGTCAGAAGCTACACCAGAAACACTGTTGCCCCTTCTTATGTCGCCAATTTCCAACATCTGGGGCAGGGCTTTTAAAACACTTAAGAACAGAGGAGACAGAGTTGGGGAAGGGGAGGAAAACAGGAAAACCAAAAACTAAAATGCTTTTGGAAGCAGAAGCAAAATTAAGTTTTTCAATAAATCAAAGCAAAATACAAGTCTTTGTACCTATTAGGATTTACACTGATCCTCTTACCAAGGTACTCCTGATAATGCAGTTTGCTTCAAGCCCACCTTCCTGGCTTGAGTCTTCCCTGGTCTGCCATGATCCCATCAGACGCACACCCTTGACACGATTCCTTCCGAGAAGATGCCGAGCCGCTTACCTGGCCACCAAGGCCACATGAGCACAGCATCTCTGAGACAGTTTCCCTTCTGGCTCCACAGTGGCGCTGTCCTCATCTCCTCCCCAGGCCTGTGTGAGGTTCAGGCAATATAAGCCAAACTGGCACAGAGTAAATGCCCACAGTAAGTTTCTACATTCATTTCCAAACCGCATACAGTGTAAGGAGCCAGCAAAGGCAGCTTCTGGGAACCACATGGACGGACTTCTGCTGGAAGCACGAAGCTGTGCCTGCAGCGCAGCCTCCAGGGCTGGATGCAGCCGCCCACACACGCTCTCTCTCACGAGGACGCTGGGCTTCGCTGTGACAGGGAGGTGGTGGTCTGCCTCGCATATCAGCTCATAAGAAAAGTCATCTTGTGTTTTCAATATGAAACATTTCATTCTGTAAAATCCAATCCCAAGACTTCTTGGATTCAGTCTTCACACACGTTTAAGTGTGACTATTTGGTACTGAATATAGTTCAGTCTGTGTAAGAGATCACTTTAAGATTATGTGGATACCATCATTATTTTCAGCTGCAAAAAAAGTTAAACATTTTAAACCAGTCTTAGGAAATCAAGCATATTAAAAAACTCTGAAATCTACAATCCTCCACCCCAACTCGTTAACTTTAATATTTGAGAAAATGATAGATTTTAACCTAGCTCTTTTTTCAGGGGAAGGGGGTTGAGACAAAGTCTCACTGTGTAGCTCGGGCTGGCCTTGAACTCACTAGTGCTGGTGCTGGGATTACAGGCGTGCATGAACATGCCCAGCAACTCTAGCTCTTAAGACTTCACATCCACATTCTTTAGACACCGTGACTGGCTTGAGAAATGCCCAAGAGATCAGCTGAGTCACACGAATGTTCTTGGAGACTGATCTGGTCCCTGGCTGCTGCCGCTCTGGCTCTCCCCATACCTCCCTTCCTGGCTGAGGTGAGGAGAGCAGCTGTCCTCTTCCATGGGCTTCTGCTATGAGGTCTCTACCTTGGAGCCAGTCAAGCACAGGCTGAACGAACTTTTGAAACCATGAGCCACAACAAACCTCTCCTGTAGATGTCAGTTATTTTGTCCCTGTGGCAGAAAAGCTAACTCACACAGTAATTCTGCTTTTTGAAGCCTTGCTGTTCTACTAGTACCCATACCATACTGCTTGCCAGTTCTGCAGGGCAGGCATCCATCAAAACAAAGACAAGTACTGTAACCAAGAGGAAGAGCACGGGATGGCAGCACAGCCAGCAACAACAGAGGACAGAGGGCAAAGCCAATCCTACACTCAATACACAGATAACCCAGGGGTGCGACTGTCAATGTGGACATCTCTGGAAAAATTGCTGAGTGCTTCATAGATTTGAAATACCAATGTCTCTTTATATACAGATACATGTGTATTTATGGCTATCTCACAAGGCTGGGAGTGTGGCTCAAAGATACAGCACTTGTTTATTAGCAAGCATACGGACGGAGCTCAATCCCAAGCATCAGAAAACAAAAACACTTTTGCCCAAGGGCCTCAGTAAACAATGAGAATCAGTACATGTATAGACAAATGAAAATTTACATGTCAACAAAGCCTGAGAAATTGCAAACTAATATTGGAGAGGAAATCCTATGTTGGACACCAGAGAACACAACATTTTGAGTTTTCCTTTTTTAGACAATGTAAATTTTGCAACATAAAAGAGTTTTGAGAACAAAACATGTTACAGAAATGTATTGAGTCAAAGATGTTTTTGAGGGCTGGGGATTTAGCTCAGTGTTTCTGCCACCTACTTTGCAAGCACAAGGAGTTCAATCCCTGGTACCAAAAAAAAAGATGTTTCTGAAAATAAAGTGAGTTAAGTCAAAATTCAGCCTTGTGGATAACTTGATGGCACATGTAACAGGCTCAAAATGAAATTATAATTTCAACATTGTTTGAGGCCACTCCTTTCAAGAGTAACTACTAGGAAAAGACACGTGACATCTACCTCATCTAGGGGCAATTTCTGTGCTAAGACTGGTTCTTAAATAGACTTTAAAAACAGTCTATGAATGTATAATCTCTCTTCAAATAATACTACCTTTAGTAATCCTGTCTCTAACCATTTAACAGCACCCACCTGAGCCCAGTTTGGGCTTTTTCTCGACTAAGTGACTGTAACAACTTGAACAGCTTCTAGTCATTCTTGATAGTTTGAAGGCTTTCAAATTTTTATGTCAAGCTCAGGCCTCTTTAACTGGGTCCCAGAATGATACAATTTACTGTTTGCTTGACATCGCTACCTGCCTAAAATGAAACTCTTTTTTGATCTGTTCCAATTTTTTTTTCTTTCATGAGGCTACTACAAGCCAGTCACTCTCAACAAAAAAACAACAATCACAACAATCACAACTCCTCCATCAAATGTGAGCCCAATGAGGCCCTTTCTATAAATCTGTTAGGTCCCATTACCATTCATCTGCATAGTATTCTCCTGCCTCCACTTTTGGCACCTTCTTATCTGTCTCCTGAGTTGTAAGGAAAAAAATCTAATTACATTACTCCTTTGTGTAAACAGCTTTACTAACCTTCCACATCATTTCAAATAAAATCCAAACTACCATCATCACTACCCCTGCATTCAGCCTTAACCCTGCCTTGCTCTACTCACCTCACCCTCTGCACACAGCTGCACAGCACAGCAGCTGTATGTATGGCCCTCTCCCAGGCCTGCACAGAAGCCAAGTGCTTCATTGCAATGGGACACCACTCTTGTGGCCAGCTCCCCATTCAAGTCAGAGAAGCCTTCTAGGGATATCTGGGCTGGGGTGGAACAAACAGTAATAACTTCCAGCCCAGTTGCTCTTTCTCCAAAAGCATCTCACACGGTGCTTCACTTCAAATACCGGAAGGCAAAAAAAAAAAAAAAAAAAAAAAAAC
>NW_022900940.1:21194423-21195746 GCF_012274545.1 Fukomys damarensis | reverse complement strand
GTCGTCCCCCCCTGCCCGGCACACACACACACACACACACACACACACACACACACACACCCACCCAAAACTTCAAATACTGGTAATTTGGTCTATTTGTGGCCAAATTTGGTTTCTTTCTCCACTAGAGTGGAAATTCCATGGACTGTTATGTTTGTGACCCATTGAGCTGGGCATGGTGGTGACACACGCCTTCAATCCTAGCAATCAGGGCTGAGGCAGGAGAATCATCTCAAATTCAAGGCCAGTTTGAACTACATAGCAAGACTCCCCCATCTCAAAAATAATTAATTAGCTGGGCGTGGTGGCGCACTCCTGTAATCCCAGCACTCGGGAGGCTGAGGCAGGAGGATCACTGTGAGTTCAAGGCCAGCCTGGGCTGCATAGTGAGGTCCAGGTCGGTCTCAACTACACAGTGAGACCCTGTCTCAAAAAAAAAAAAAAAAAAAAAAAAAAAAAAAAAAAAAAACCACAAACACCAAAATTAATTAATTAATTAGTTAAAAGACCCACTGAGCACCACAACCCACAGTGCCTGACACAAAGTGCTCAATAAAATGTTGGGTTGGATGGACTGACTCCTACATTTGTTAGATTACAACCATTAGAAATACTTTACATTTTTCAAACAGTCTTCTTTTTTTTTTTTGAGACAGGGTCTCACTATGTAGTTGAGACTGACCTGGAACTCATTATGTAGCCCAGGCTGGTCTTGAACTCACAGCAATCCTCCTGCCTCAGCCTCCCAAGTGCTGGGATTACAGGTGTGCGCCACCATGCCCAGCTTTAAACTGTCTTAGTAAAGCCAGCATTTTCAAGAGTAAGCACACAAAATGGCTATTAATTATAGGCACACACTATCTTTCCTGAGCCCAGCACTTCAAGACAGACACATACAAAGTACCTTTTACTGTGGAGAATAAAAAACAACTCTCATCTTGAAAGTTCTGAACCATCTAGGAAAATAAAGCAGATGTGTAAGTATAATTAAGATCCAACTATTCTTTCTTAGCTGACTAGAAATGATGTAAAATAGTAACAGAAATCTATACATTGTTATTGCACAAGTACAGGATTCAGCAGCCAAAATAGTAATTCAGCAAGGCAGCAAGAGACAGTAACTACTCATACCTGCTGCAATGGTCCCTGAGGGGTCTGGTCAGTTACCCATGTGCCCCTGGGAAGCATGTGCTGCTGGGCCTGTGGATAACTACTCTCACAACAATTGTACAAAGCAGGGCCAGGGATTCAGCTCACTGGTGCTGCTGCCTACCTTTGCAAGTACAAGGTCCCAAGTTTGCTCCCCACTACCAAAAAAAGAAA
>NW_022900940.1:21157076-21194375 GCF_012274545.1 Fukomys damarensis | reverse complement strand
TTTGCCCCCCTACCAAAAAAAAAAAAAAAAAAAAAAAAAAAAAAGTACAAAGCACTCTTCTATTACCTGCTGGTCCCTGAACACTGGGAAGACAAAGTCATACTTCTGACCTTACCTGTTTTTTAACATTAGTTGTTAAATAATGGACAAAAGAACACATCTCATAACTTACCCCTCAAACAGGCAAGAGTATGCCATTAACAAACTTTGGTTCCTGTTAAGTGTCTAAATTCAAAACTGGGAGGAGGCCAAGTCCGTTTTCCCTGGCTTGTACTCATTATCATTAGGATGCCTGAAACTCCTGTTATAAATTCTTAACACTGATCCCCAATTCTCATGATTATTTGCAAAAGTCACAGAATTTTTCTACAGTTCTAAATTCATCTGTATAGAAGTATATATCAGTGCAAGAGGACATGCCTGCTTGATTTACCTGATCACTAACAAGAATGTGAATACCAGTGGGACCCTGTCTGTAAACCTGGTTAATTTGGTGGAAAGGAATATTAAACACCAACGCAAGTTTTCGAGCAACTTCCGAGGCAACCATTTCTTCCAGGTAGATTGCATGATAAACTGAAAGAAAAAAGAACAGTGTTTTATCAATAACCTTTTATCTATGTTCTACTTGGTCTCTGGGTCTCTTTCAAAGTATAAAAATTAAAAATTTATGAATAGGAACAAATTAACATTTCTTCCTTACTATCTTAAAATCTCCAAGTACCACCTGAAATAAAAGAATACAATATATATAATGTACTAAACATTAACAGTAATTCCTGTATAGAAGGATCTAAGGTTGTAATTTTTCTATTTTTCTATTTTTCTGCAATGACTACGGAATATGGAATTCATGTATTCAAAATTGAGAAATGAAGTGTTTCAATCCTAGGGTCTCAAAACCCCACCACAACAAAGGACTGCAAACATGGGGGATCTTTCTCGAGTAATCCAACTTGAACTGCATCGTGGCCTTGAGTGCCAAACAGAATTTATCAAAACTACCACGGAGGGCTGGGGATTTAGCTCAGTGGTGCTGCCTCGTGCCTTGCAAGTACAAGATCCTGATTGATCCCCGGTACCAAAAAGAAAAAAAAAAAAAGTACCATTGAGATGTATACATCCAAAAGGAGCATTTTATGGTAAATATCAGAAGAAAACTATTTTTTAAAAATACGCCTTTCTACAAATTTATTAAAACCAACCTAAAAGGGTCATAATTTTTGACCAGTCATCCTATCACTGTGAATTTATCCTAAGGAATAAAAGCTCTCTGTACCAGCCCCCATCGCCCAAATTAAAAATAATGTAAAAGATACCAAGTGAAAAAAGCTAGGATAGAAACACCGAAGCCTGGTTCTTCCTTACAAAAGTCCCAGCCACAACCCATGCACGCATGTTCTCGTACATGTAACTCATCAGCAGAGGCCATCCACACCGTGCCACTACAATGAGTCACATTTGTATAGGTCCTGTCAATCACTGATTCAAGCCAGATGTGGATTAGGAAAGCAGACAGTGAGAACCTTTTCCTTGTGTGCGGATTTATGTAGAAACCTTTGCTAATTATACATTATGTGGCTTACTCTGGTGGCAGTAATAGTCCGTTCCTGCCTTTCAAAACAGGTAGTTGTACATTCTTGACTTAAAAAGGGGGGGAGGGAGAAAGAGAGGATGGGTCTGTATTTTACGTGTGTGTGTATGTGTGTGCGCACGCGCACGCATATGTGCACTTAGCATAGAACCCAGGAACTCGGCACACTAGGCAAGTACTCTAGCACTGAACCACACCCAAGCCCTAAAGATATTTTTTGTACAGTACTGAGAACTGAACTCAGGTCCTTGCGCTTGCTAGGTAAGCACTCTAATGCTGAGCTATAACTCTGTAGTATTTTGAGAGAGGGTTCCACTAAGTTGTCTGGGCTGGCCTCAAACTTTAAATCCTCCTGCTTCATGCTCCTGAGTAGCACAATTACAAGTGTACGACACTGAACCCCACATGCTTTGCTTTATTTTAGGTACCGGGGATCGAACTCAGGACCTTGCACTTGGCAAAGCAGGTGGCAGCTAAATCCCTGATCCCCACCTGCTTTATTTTAAAGACCATACTCTGATGTTTTACAGTTAACACAGGAATTAACAGATAAATACTGTTAAACTTTTGTTCGGTAATGAGTTTATTTATATGGACAGTATGATTTATCATTTTTTAAACCAAATACCTCCTCAGTAATTTATAATGGCTTTGCAGTAATGTGCATCAAATAAGCACTGGAAAACTGTCTCTAGGATGATATGCATATTTCAAGTGGTACTGAAAGCCACACGGGTATCTGTCACTAATTAAAAAAAGATAAAGACCATACTCAGATGAGGGAGGGGTCAGAATTTTGATATCTATAGTAATACAGCACTCCACCATATAATTAAGAAAAACCCTCAAGATGAGGCTCCCCTAATGCTCGGAGAGAGAATAATAAATGACTGACAATGGCACAAGGAGGCAGCACCACACCCATCTCACACTGGGCCGGCAGACAGACAAGTCTGTGGTATTTAAAAGAAATTTAAGAGTATCCTCCGGTCAGAAGCTGCACTCAGTGGTAGAGTACTTGCAAGGCCCTGGGTTCAATCCCCAGCACTGTGCAAAAGGAGTAAGGAGTTGGGGGGACTGGTCAGATAGTAAAATGGAGGGAAAAGAAAAACATTCCTGTTTTCTTATCAAGCCACCAATGTTATATTCATTTCATTAAATCTGAGTTTAAGGGGGGAAAGCCAGCAAAAATCTCAAAGCATATAAGACCGGCATTTCTGGCGTGAAGGGCCACATAAAAGAGATCCATGGAGAGGCTCATAACTGAGGCTGTTAGCCTCCTGTCACTGTTGTCAGACTCCGCTATCAGCCACTTGGTGGTCCTAACACAGTCCTCATAAGCCCTGCTCAAGTCCTTCCAATTTCTGGCAGTCTCAGAGGAAAAAAGAAGTGTGGATGCCCTCACACTCACCGTAGGGTGTCCCACTGCCACTCTTGCCTCCACCGCCTGCAGCTTGCTGCTGCCCTTGCAGTGCTGTGCTACTTGGCTGCTCCTGGCAGACATAGATGGTTAAGCGCGGCCTAACCGACCTGCAATCAAAACAGCCACTTGTGAGCCTAGTGTGAAAGCTGCCTTAATGCATGTATAAATGACCACTACAGGAGTCTAAGTTCTAGTTCCTTAGAGAGCTTTACAAATGTTATTTCATTATTCAAAATAATTTACTAATAAAAATATAAAAACCACACACCTCACACCAACTATCACAGGTGGTCTAATATGATGATCCAGACTCTAAACCATTGAGATGGTCTGTCAGATGCTGGTAAATTTAAGTTTCAAGATTAAGCAAGCAATTTAAAATCAGTAAGGCTCGATTTTAATGGAATTCTCACACCACAGGTCTAAAAATAGCAATGGATAATAAATCAATCTTAAAAGTCAGCAATTTACAGTTCTCATTTTAATTCACAATTAGAAGTTTACATTTTTAATAACTGTTTAATAATAGTCATGACCTTGAAAACCATAGATTCTGTAGAGCTCACCTAAATTAGAAGTTTTGTTTTCTTGGCAACAAACCCAGTCGTCTTCAAGAACTCAGTACTGCCCATGTGCTTTGCTACCAGTCTTACAGTCTACCTCTGCCCTCTCAGTGCCTGCATCATATCTGGGCCTGCCCTGAAGGTGTACACAAAACAGTCTTCTTGTGAGCACGATGCTGCCGATGCTCGACGGCGCACACAGGCACATGCCGACCTAGCGTGGAAACACATTCTGCCCGAGCCCCCCACGCGAGAAAGGTGCGTTCTTACGTCACATAAAACAGTCCACAGTATTTTACCTTGACTTCAGTGAATTATAGAGCCGAATTCCATCGGCTGCACCACAAATTTGAACTAAATCCTCCTTTGTCAGTTTTAATAAGTCGGCACCTGAAGAAGAGCAGATTCTCAAATAAATGGAAAAAGAACAGATAGAACTGTTTGACAGGCACCTGTCTTTACATGGTTAAACAGCCTTCAAAAGGGCAACAGACCTCCTGGATATACATATATATGTGAGAACACAAGAAGATATACGTACACACCCATCCCTCAAAGCCAAAGAAAATGTTGGCTTTTCAGTGTCCTGTATCAAGAAGCCTAGACACCTAGAAGCCAGTAAATCAAATCCTTGAGCAGGTCCTATAGGACCATTTGTTTCCACCACAGATCTTACTGCTCACCTCACCTAGGGGCTGTGGCTATCTAAATGTGATTCTGAACCCAGATAAAACTTGGAGATTGCCTGGGAACAGTGGATCTTTTCTTTTCTTTTACAAAAGAAGAACTGGACCTCTATACAGTTTTGGGAACTTGCCCAAAGTCACATAATAAGTTGACAGAGGAAGGCTTGGCTCTTTTTATACTGCAACATGCAATGTCAAGAAACACATTCTGTAACGTAACAAAACTCCGGCACAGCAGCCAGTCTCAACAGGAAAGCATGGCAGAGAATCACACATTGTTCAGACTGCCCGTGTAAATGTCTGGTACTGTAAGTATCACCCTAAGATACAACAGAAAGGTACAAGGGGAATTAGTGGAAAGCAATACTGGTCAAAGTTTGATCAGTTTTGAAGTTAAGGGTGGCTACAAAGGAGTTCATCACACTCTTTAAGCTTATGTTTGAAGAGGTCCATAATCTGTTTTTGCTTTCTCTAAAAGTCAAGATACAGTATGATAGTTTTTCTTTTTCTCCTTCCCTGTTTCCTTTCTCCCCACTCCTCTTCAATCCTGGGGACTGAACCCAGAGCCTTGCACATGCTAGCGAAGTGCTCTACCACTGAACTACATTCTCTGGCCCCAAGATGTAGTTTTCCAGGAATGTATGACTTTCATATAATGTATATCTACTCCTAAATTTAACAAGATCAGGACTTGAATGTGAGAGTCTAACAAATTTCTTGTTTGTAAAAGTGACAAGAGAAACAGAACTCCCATGAGACATGAACGCTGATGCAGTCATTTTACAAAGTCAGCTAAGCAGAGAAACAGGCTCTCCTATCTTTCTTCTAGGGCCCGCTATACACACCTCTGAAGCAGTGCTTACAGTTGTGACCAGCGATGTGTGTGTGCATGTGCAGCCTGAACATTTAAAGAGAACTGGACACCTGCTACAAGCACAATCCTTTCTGATGCACGAGTGCTCAAGAGGCTTTACTCTTACAGTCAGTACAGAGACTCAGGCAATGCCAGAGGGACACAATTAGCTCCCTGTGCCTCCTCCAGAGGAAGTACACAGGTGAAGTTAAGGAGATCACTATTCAGAGGGAAAACAGCCTAGAATCCCCAAGGCAGAAACATCTTACACACAAGGAGTAATCAGGGGCTGACCTCAGTTCCAACCTACCAGTGTTATGTGCCATGCTTTTCATCCACCTGCCCTACAAAGAAAGGTTCAAGATGGCACCCTCCCCTGCCCTGAACTGTACAATTTCTAGGTTTTCGAACATGATAAGCTTTAGTCATATAAAAATGTGGATTCCAGATAGCAAATGACTTCCACCTGGTACCTTAGACAAAGCGCTACAGGGGAATGACGACTCCCTGCAAAAACAGTGAAATAAATACTGTAACAGAAAACTAAGCTCTTTGTGAAATCACACTTGGCTTCGGGATGGGCATGTGTACACGTATGATGTCCTCTTACAAGGCCCAAGCTATGTTTCTGAGGCCCCACAGCACCACAAGGAAAAGCTACCAGTCTACTGTGACCCAGCATTTCTCTGGGCATGGTTAAACAGGACATCAGATGTTTTGTGGGAAGAGTCCTGGGGCCAAATATATTTGGAAATGCTGCTCCTGCCCCACCTGGCATACCTACAACTGTCCTCTAAACAGGTCCCCTAGCACATGCCTAATGAGACAAGGATTTAAAGCTTGAGTCCTACACCTGGGCACTTAGCAAGACTTTATTTCCAAATAAAATGTTAAAAAGGAGCTTTGGATATAGCTCAGTGTCAAGTGCCACAAAAACTAACTCAAAACATAACAAAACAAATATCCGGTCTCCTTCTGCACCACCTGGGGCAGCACTGCTTAATTCCAGTGCTTTTAAAATTCCATCCTATTACTCCCTCTACTTAATATGCAACAATAAAACTGACACTGTTTTATCTAAAACCCATACCAGAGTGTATGAAATAACTACTTCAAAATAAAAAGGAGCAACATTTATGGCAAGTTGGTAGATTCTGAGATCATTAGGCTGAGAAGGAAAAAAAAGCCAATCCCAAAATGTTATACACTGTATGATTCCTTTTATGTAATTATTTTCAAAATGACAAAATCATGAAAGAGTTTACCAAAGGGGAGAAGGGTGTGCATATGATACAGAGGGTAGTGGACACAGGTGGGGCAGGAGCAGCATTTCCAAATATATTTGGCCCCAGGACTCTTCCCACAAAACATCTGATGTCCTGCTTAACCATGCCCAGAGAAATGCTGGGTCACAGTAGACTGGTAGCTTTTCCTTGTGGTGCTGTGGGGCCTCAGAAACATAGCTTGGGCCCTGTAAGAGGACATCATACGTGTGCACATGCCCATCCCGAAGCCAAGTGTGATTTCACAAAGAGCTTAGTTTTCTGTTACAGTATTTATTTCACTGTTTTTGCAGGGAGTAGTCATTCCCCTGTAGCACTTTGTCTCTTCAAGGTACCAGGTGGAAGTCATTTGCTAGATATTGATATTCTACTAGAATTGTAAGAGAAACTGAGTTGAAGGTATACTGGATCATCTGTGCACTGTCTTTACAACTCATTATAAAGCAATAATTATTTCAAAATAAAGTTAAAATGTTGCATAGAACACAAACATACAAGTCTGGCGAAACTATCGATTGTTTACTGCAGGGAGAAACTAGGTGATAGGTAACACAGGACTCTCCGTTTTGTTTTACAATTTCATGCATAATAATTTCAAAAAATTTAGTTAAGTCTCAAGGTTAGTAAAAGCACAGCAACCAACAATAAAACACACAAAAACACACAGACATACCTGAAAAATTAGAAAACAGTCTTGTGTAGGAAGAGAATCTGTTTTTGAGAAGCCACTGCTGTGTTTCCTGGGTTGTAGCTGAAGGTTGAATTTGCTATTAACAAAGAAAATGACAGTAAACAGATAAAACCATTCAAATTTAACAAAAAACAACACAAGTCTCTGGCACTTTAAAAAAGAGTGATTGTTTTAAACAAAGGCTGGGAAGGTAGCTCAGTGGTACAGCACTTGCTTAGCATGGGGGTTTCACTACCAGTATAAAAAAAAAGGGAATTTACAGGAAGCCTCAGAGTGAAGTAAAACACACCAAAGAAGAATATGATTCTGACCACTCAGCAACCTACGTGACTTAAGCCCTTATCAGAAAGTTTAATATGTAAGATCCTGAAAGTATCCAGTAGTTTGAGAGAAAATATACTTACCTCACCAGGTACCTGTGAAACTCCATCTCCCTGATGATTTGGGGAAGAAGAATTGCTGGGGAAAAAGGAAAACGAAAAAGTGATTTTCATAATTGTTTTCAAAAATCAAGACGTTAAATATTAAACTGGGCAACACTTGGGGCCAGGGATTTAGCTCGGTGCCACTGCCTGCCTCA
The DNA here is from genome assembly GCF_012274545.1 of Fukomys damarensis. Lineage (NCBI taxonomy): Eukaryota > Metazoa > Chordata > Mammalia > Rodentia > Bathyergidae > Fukomys > Fukomys damarensis. Next base: position 21,186,702 of record NW_022900940.1, on the reverse strand, counting down.
TAAACACAAGGTACTCAGTTTGATTCCCCAGTGCCAATGAATGAATGAATGAATGAATGAAGCAACAGCATGAGAGATCTCTCTGTAAACCTGCCAGAAGAGTACAACACAATGGGTGAGCAGTGGACAGGACAATGAGAAGAAAATACATGGAAGGCTGCACCTCAACTCATGCCTTCTCTGTCCTACTGTGAAATCCAAGTCTTATGAAAAGGACTCCAAGAAAATGAAAAAGGATATTCATTCATCTTAGGAGAAAACGTATGAAATAAACAGCTGAAAATAACTGCAAAACAATCTACTTTTAGAATAGTGAGCCACAAGAAACAATGTGTTAATACATATATCCACGAGTAAAGATGATGAAAGAAATAAACTCGTAGCATTAACCTTGTGTTTCTAAGGAAAAATGAGAATAGAAAACAATTCCACGGAGGATGTGTCTATCTTCCTGGCTCCTTTCCTCATACAGGCTCCATTCTTAGGACCTGCTCCTCAGTTACCTAGGTTTATGTTGATTATTTACATCCTCCTCAACTCACTTGCACTTAAGCTCTTCCCAAAAACGATTTGTATGTCCGGTCACTTATGTTTTATCACAGCACCTAGAACTGTGATGAGAACACAGTGGGCTCTCAGGAAACACCCAATCAAGTGGGTACATGAATTCATAGCTCATCTTGAAGGTCTTAGACATTTTTTAAGAATTTTCAGACTAGTCTGGTCAGGAAACTACACTTGATCTTAGCCAAAAGGCCGAGAAGCGATCTGGTCAGGAAACTAGAGAAGACCTCTTCCATAGGAACACTCCATATAAGTCTGTGTTCTTCTACTCTTAAAGCACCATAACCTGTAAGAAGATGAGTGCCTTCCCAGCTCATCCATCTCCACAGGGGAGAAAAGCATTATTTTGTTTTCTTATCGAATTCTGTCAGCATGACCAGAGATGTAACAAAAATACCCTTTCTCTTGTGGTCTTAGTTTTTGTAATTTTTCTCTTCAATGAGAAACTTCCTTAAAATAGGAAAATTCTGACCTCAACTACTCTGAATTACTTCTCCAGCAAAGGCCCCGGAAATGGAAGGCCCCATAGGATCTTGCTGCAGCTTTCAGATGCCTCAAACCTAGTATCCTACTCCTACCCCAAGCTCCTTAGATTTAAAAAATTTTAAAAGAGAAGAAGTGCTGTCTGTCTTGAGGGAAGAGATGGGGCAGGAAGTAATCCAACTGATATGGTAAGCATTAAAGCCCAATGTTCTTAACATACTGAAGTCAAGGTTTCACTTTAACAACTCATTCTACCTTTAACTACAAATCCTAATATTGTCTTTAATCTCACAAAAACTGTATCTTGAAAATGCCCCGATTTTGTAATTACCATAACCATGAAGATGTGGAGTATACAGAGCTGGGCCCCAAAAGGCTGTCAAGTGAAGGAGAGAATGGCTGTGCTTCTTCCCGTCACTGTACAGTTCAGACACAGAACGGTTAGGAGAGGGAGGGCCGAAGGGGCACAAGCACGAGTGAGTAAGGCGGAGGTGCAGGCGCGCGACCACGCAAACCAGGTACCTGTCTGGCACACTGCAAGTGCTCTGCTGGGAAGAGGTGAAAGTGGGTGCTGGGGAAGGGCTGTTATTCACATAGGCTGTGGGGGTGTCAGGCCACGGAGAACACTGAGGACAGAAAAAGAAAGAAATTAATGGCACACTTTTAAATACGTGGAAGAAATACTTTTGTAATTAAGTCTCTAGTCTTACCAACCTAAGATTATAAAACGCAAAATGCCTGAAGGTTACCACCCTCGCAGACGTGTCAAATTTACCTTGTGGCAAAGAAAAATTTTACCTGCGAGGTGCCTCTAGACACTGATTAATCTTAGAGAAGACCTGAAGTGATGACAGCAGCAAAAATTTATAAAAACATTTTAAATATATACTTAAGTATAATCTGCTTTCAAGGGCTTTCACTTCCCTTTCTACCAGTATCCTCTCTGTCAGTTCCCCAACAGGCTACCCATCAAATTTTAAAAATAGCAAGGACACGAAAGGATTCATAAGCAACAGCTGGCATCACAGGGTGACCTGTGTCTCATGGCTTGCTCCTTCTGCCCTCTCCCTGAGAGGCAGCCTCCCCAGTACCCATCAACTTCCTTGACCTCTTACGATTAATAATCCCCAGGGAAGATCAGACAGGCCCAGCCCACACCACTCCATGTATAGTATTGCCTCTACCTCCACCCATCTGCCCGTCCACTCACAAGGGTTCAGTTACATATTCTGAAAGGGAAACTATGACCAGAGATAAGAGCAAAGATACAAAGATGCACTATTACAATTAGGAGAGTTAAAAGAGCCAAAGTCAAAAACATGCTGAATAGGCTAGGGTAGGGAGATTCAAATAGATATTTCAGACCCGAGGAAAGGAAGAAATCCATTTCACTCCATAGATATTCTTTTGACAACTAAGCTGTGAAGGTAACCCATCCCCCTTTCATAATCACCCTGCTCCCATTTTACACAAAAAGGCATCACATTTAACCACAGCCCAGAGGTTTAAGGCACTCCAAAGCCAAGCAAAGCATATTCGGATAAACAATTTAAAAAGTACAAGATTCTAATGACTTAAGTTTTTCTCTAAAGTTGTTCTCAATTTTTTGTTTTTAAATTAATTGAGGACAACTATGTCAGCTGTCATAGTATTTTATTAGAACACACAAAAAGATACATCACTGGATTTTGGGCAGATGATGCACAAGGCATGACAAGTTTTGAATGGCATGCTAAAAGAAAATAAAGTCTCTCACATCTTTGTTTCTTTTTGTGGCTTTTTTGGAGAAACATTTTGTTACGTAGTTCAGGTTGGCCTTGAACTCACTATGTAGTCCAGGCTGGTCTCAAATTGTAGTGATCCTCCTACCTCAGCCCCCCAAGAGCTGAGATTACAGGTGTGCACCACCACGCCTGGTATCTCACAGCTATATAAAAATCTGAAAGTTGGCCAGGCGTGGTGGCACACACCTGTAATCTCAGCATTTGGGAGGCTGAGGCAGGAGGATCGCTGTGAGTTCAAGACCAGCCTGGGCTACATAGTGAGTTCCTGGTCAGTCTCAACTACATAGTGAGACCCTGTCTCAAAAAACAAAACAAAACAAAAAACAAAGTTTATGTTCTGGCCTGTCTCCTTATTCAAGGTGCATTTCAATAGCATTTCTATTTTTTATTTAATAATTTACCAAAATGTACATGTTTTGTTGTACTGATAAACTGGTACTATTACTAAATTTTAAATTTCTTGACAGAGATTATGGAAATTTACACAGAAAGTTTTAAAAATTAAATTTATATTTATAAAAGTTTATTGTAGAGTGGTTATTAAAAGATTTTCAGATATAAAGTATGTCACATTAAGGTTAAGTTTTTTTTTTAAATTTTTTTTCTTCCCTCCCCTCCCACTTCCTCCCCTTCTTGGAACTCAACCACTGAGCTGTACACACCAACTCCCACATTAGGATAAAATTTAAAGGGCGTGGAATAAAAACATGAGACCAAGAAGGAATAGTAAACTGGACTTAAGTGACAATCAGAGAAATTTTCAATTTGTATGGTTATTTAGAATCCACAAGATATACCTTAAAGAGTAATATAATAAGTTGCCAACTTATAAACGAGTTCCATTCTGGGAGAATATTTGTAAGTCAGATTCGCTCATAAGTCTGGCAAAGTGCGTCTTATACAGTACATCTGTCAAAGTTCACAGACTGAATTTTCATAAGTCAAGGACCTACTGTATCATTTTAAAATATTATAAATATTCACCATGCAAAAAAACTGACTCCTTTTCAACTGTTCAAATTTATGAGACCTTTCAAAGGTCAACTTGAAAATGTACAGGGGAGTATATCTTTCTTCAAAATTCTGAATAGGAACTGTTAAGAACACTAGTTTGACAGAGCTAAGAGACTCTGAAGCACCCTGAAGGCTGGAACAAGTCTCACCAATAGCTATGGAAGCTTAAATAAAAGCTATGGAAGCTTAAATAAAATCTGTATGACAACTATCACAAGAATGGATACAGAAGAAACAGAAATCCCCAGATCAGTATCTTTACAACTGTCCAATTACGTTTCCCCTCAAACACGGGGGTGGGGGGGTGGGCACGGACCCAATTCCAGACATTGTTTCAACTATTATCAACTGACTTCCGACAGCTCTGCTAAACTTACTGTATGGCACAGCAATTTTCACTCGATGTGACTTTTCATATAACAATGACAGGACCCAATTCCAGACATTGTTTCAACTATTATCAACTGACTTCCGACAGCTCTGCTAAACTTACTGTATGGCACAGCAATTTTCACTCGATGTGACTTTTCATATAACAATGACTATTCTTTTAAAACTAAGACCTCTGAGGGCTGGAGATTTAGCTCAGTGGTTCCGCTGCCTGCATCGAAAGTGCAAGGACCGGAGTTTGATCCCCGGTAGAAAAAACCAAACCAAACCAAAAAAAAAGCAACAACGAACACCTCTGTTTTTCTTTCCACCATACCAAGTAATAGCTCCTCAGTTTACAGAGTTTAAGGAATACAAGCCTGAGAGCTGACTAACATCTAATCAGTCAGGTGTCACATGCTGTCATTTCCACTCCTTGGAAGACCTGCTATACCAACCTCCTCGCCTGATACAAAATACTCTAACAGGATAAAACACATATCTAAATAATCTAAATAGGTTAATATTAAAAATACTGAGTTGGGGGACCGGGGATTTAGCTCAGCGGTTCGGTGGCCTGCCTTGCAAGCGCAAGGACCGGAGTTCAATCGCCGGTACCAAAAAAAAAAAAAAAAATACTGAGTTGGGTGTGGTGGCACACACCCTGTTAGTCCTGGCACTACTGGCTGAGGCTGAGGCAGGAGGATCACCATGAGTTTGAGGTTAGCCTGAACTGCATAGTGAGACCCTGTCTCAAAAAGCATTAAATGGGGGTGGCAGGGACATAGCTCAGTAGCACCATGCCTGCCAGGCAAGTGCAAGGTTCTGAGTCTGATTCCTGGTACCAGGAAACAACTAAATAAAACCTAAAAAAGTCTCCCCAATCATTTTGGTAATTATTGCCAGGTATTAGAGGAAATGAAGTCATCAAAAAGCTTCAAGTTAAGTATGGCAGAGTAAGGCAGAGATGCAGAATTTACTCACACTCCATACACATACCATGTACACAGCCATTTGAGTTTTACACACGTGGATTATTTTAGCAATACAAGAGCAGTACTATTTTACTTTGTTTCTATTTTTGCAGTGCTGGGAAATCAAACCCAGAGCCTCATACATGCTAAGCAAGCACTCTACCACGGAGGCACCCATAGCTCAGTAAGCTGTTACAAAAGTAAGCAGCAGTGTAGTGCTTCAGTTTCTGCAGACAGTCTGTAATGCACAAAGGTTCAGCAATGGCCTAGACTCCTAAAGTTTGTTTTAGTACACTGTGAAAACAGTATCTTCCCCCCACGCATATTAAAGAATGATGAGGAAAAAAAGAATGACGACTCACTGCAGGCTGTAAAAATTGCCAGCCTTAACATGAGCCAATCAAAAATCAACAGATACACTGAAGGTTTTGTTGTGCAGCATCTCCTGGGAAGCAGTAGCAGCATGGCACCGTTTTATTCAGTACCTTTACATTTAACAATAAGCCTGTACACAATTTTTCTTACTGAAAGCCAGACATAACTGTCCAAAAACTGCAAGAAGTGTTGGCCTTTCTCTTAAACATTTAAGATATATGAAATGCTGTAGACATTCTTTTCTAAGGGGTCAATTTCTTGAAAACAGGTTTCAAGATGAGCTCTAACGATCTGTAGAAGCATCTTGCCCAAACCAAACACAGCCAGGTCAGCAAACACCACATTAGGAAGATGTGAAATCCCAGGCCAGTGAACTGCTGATGTTTTGCATACTTTAGACTTGAGTTAAAATCATGAAGAATTGACCACAACTTTCTCATCTTCAGATCAGCTCTGGGCTGTAACAGATTTGTGTTTTGTTTTTGTTTTTTTATGAACTGCCCGAAGCATATATTTAAATTAGCTAAAATTTCAGTTGCTGGGATTCCTCACCCCCAGAGAAATTTATCAAGAATATTTGTGGGTCTTCGGTTGGGACATCAGAAGAGGATGAAAATATAAAATTGGGAGAGGTGGGCATTCGGGGATGGAATAGTCAAGTGATTCTAACAACCTTCAATTTAAATCTAAAAACCCCAATTAAAGAAAATACATTATGTGTGCTCCTTATGGTACCAGGATGAGTACATTTTCTACTTTACTGCATAAATAAGCATTTAAAACTTTCTTACTCAAATGCTTTAAATGATAAATAAGGTTCCTGTGATAGTGTCCATGACGGTAACTTTCTGAGCCAATAGTTAATCACAGATATGTGTCCAAGAGTGACAAATCCATTTTTTGGCACCTTAATAGTGCAAACATTTCAACAGTACTAATTAATACATATGGTATCAGTTATTTAAAAAAATTTTAATGTTCTATGTTTATATTTACTGAGGGTACATAGCAGATCTAACTAAGTTCACACAACAGAATTGTACACTGTTAGGTCAGAGTGATGTGATGAAGATTCGCTGTTTTATCTGACAAAATTCATACTACACCCAAAGCACCCCCTGGCTGCTTGTTGTGAGATCCAAGTCTAAGTGTAGTGAGGTGTACTATTTTGGCCTGAAGCATTAAGTCACAATGCAGGTGCCAAGAAGAAACACTAATGCAGTCAACAATTTTTTTTTCCCCGTACGTGCTGCCAACGAGGCTTTTAAAAGCACAGACAGACACACACTCTTATACTGCATGCAGGGAAATGTGACATGGAGTATTGCACATGTTAATGCCAAGCTTGCTGCCATCATTTAAAAAATTTTTATCAGTTATATGAGAAAGCAAAAACCTTTTTAAATTACATAAAAATTATATCTACTTTAAAAATAACTTAATAATGAAAATATTTTCACTGCTCTTGAAGGAAGTGTGTGTGTGAAGGATAAAGAGGGAGAGAGGAATGGGGAAGAGAACAAGGAGGGAACACGTATCTGTGAATGTCTTTTTCCCTCCAAAACCACCCATGGTCAACATTGTTTTTGCTTTGTTTTAAAAGTGTTAGATTTAGGAAATTTTCCTCAGTGAGGAACAAACAGAAAGCAGGCAGTCTAAACAAAAGCAAATTAAATCAAGACATGGACATCAAAAGCAATTTTGGCTTTACTTTTCGGTGGAAGTTGGTCCTATATCTAACACTGCACAAGGTTTCTTGCACAATGAAAAGAGAAGCAGAAGTCCCTTACACTGCCTCGCTTTGCCAGAGAATCACCGTAGTCTGCTGGCAAAGTCCGCTTGCTGGACTTTTTCTGCTCATGTTCAACTGCATCTTCAATTATAGGCTCAAGCCTCATCTGGACAAACACCAAAGATTGGGATCAATGTCTTTTCATTATACAAAGAAAGATCTAATTATTCTGTTTCATGTCTCTGCAGTCCAATTAAACAAATGTATGACTAACAGGATTCAAAGTTAAAGAAAATGCAAAACCCCAGCAGTGACAAAAATTGGACATTCTAGGCCCCAACTTAATCTTTTGTCAACTTCAAGACTTTAAGGTCTATTTCTGAGACCTGATTGGGATTTCAGCATCTTCATTCAAGATCCCACCCAAGAAACTAATCCATAAACAACCCCAAATTTAAATATACAATTTCCCCACAAATTTCTCAAAGAATATCATGTCAGTCTACCACCCAATCTTCCCCAACCCCCTTGTCATGAAACTCATCTGAGAGGTAGTGCTAATGTGCAAACCTCTGCTTCTCTTCCAAAATCAAATGCTGCACCACATTACCTCTGTGAGGATTGTGGTATCATATGACGGCTGATACTTTTCTTTTTCATGAGCTGTTCTCTTCTCCATCTTTTCTCGATCAGTTTTTTGTTTTCTGTCTGCACCTTTGGGCTTAAAAACAAAGTAATTATTTGATTCATCAGGCTGCAAAAAGCTTTACAAGCACAACTGAATTTTAATTACTGACAGCTTGGTTTCCACCTCTTACCTTAAAAACTTTGATCTGGCAGCTGGCTGAGTGAAGATGATCTGTGTATTCCCCATTTTCATTCTGCTTAAAGGTGTCAACCTGAATCCTAAAAGGCACTCCCTTTTCACCTCCGTGCTTCCGTGGGGTAAATTCTGTGCTGATGCAGTGCACCTATAAAAAACTCATGCTGAAATGGATTCAAAGCACTTCTCAGTGACAGCCTTTCTGTTTTGTTCCCTCTTGGTTGCCCGGCCATCACTATTCATTCAAGATCCTTAAAATGCACCTCCAGAAATTAGCCAAATTCTCCCATAAATTTCCCTGTTGTCCGTTTTGGTACAGGGATCAGACTCAGGACCTTGAGCTTTGAGGCAGACGTAGGCACCACTAAATCCCCAGTCCGTTCCCTAACTGTTTTAATACATGACTCCTTTCAGAGATCCCACTGTTTTTAGGCTTGCTGAGAACAAGCTCTTCCCCACTGTAATGCCTCTCCTCCAATGCAGGACTTGCTCCAGTCAGAGAAGCACCAGCACAACAGTGTCTATGCACGCTCCCTACCACACCACTCCACAGCATTTGCTACTCTCACACTCAACAGTTCTAAATTCTGCTCAACCCATAGCAATCATCACCTCATTGTTTCTAGCAGTCTGTTGTTTGCCATCTACTGCCACTACCCACCCTTGTTGTAGACAAACTTCCTGTTGTACACAGTCTCACTGCTGCTCCCACACGTACACAAATTTGTCACGCTTTGCCTAGAGAACTTCAACAGTCCAGAAAGCCCACCACACAAAACAGTCTCAAGGTACTGCACAGACTTATTGGCAAGATTATGGTCATTTCTGACTGCTATGCATATTCTCTTTGAAATGACTCATGATGTGAAAACTGACCTCTACAAGATGCCTGCACAACCGGAAAGGCAAAGCCAGCTCTCATTATCACTGTTTCTACATTGCTGGCTATTGTATGGGACAAACATCAACAGCAATATTTTCTCATATTGCCATTCAACTAATATGAATCATGGCTGCAGTGATTACTAACTGACAGGGAACACTTGGTAGACCACCACAATGCACAATACTAACGAGTCTTTACAACTGATACAAACTGTAACCTACTTAACGAAAATACATCATGTAAAGATACAAGATCCTAATGATGAATATAACTGTACTGTATACTTAAAATGTACCAATAAACTTTGTGGGAAAAAAACAAAACAAAACAAAACAAAAAGCTTTAACCTACTTAGGCTGGTCAGCAATTAAATGGTGTTTTTTTTTTTTATAAAGTTTACCTACTAGTTTTAATTCCACCACTAAACACAGAAGGTATTAGAATTACTGGGCTTTTTAAACATGTAATAATTATATTACGTTTTTTCTTAAAAATGTATCTCTTACATGGTATTTACTGATTAAGTAGGTATAAGGGTATGTTTTAAAGGCTACTGATAATAACTACAAAAGGGGGAAAACTAGTAACATTTGAAGCCAGGTGAAGGGTACATGGAGAGTCATTACTATTATTGTCTATTAGTGGAGGTTTGAATTTTTCATTAGTAGCATGTTTTTATTTTTGGTACCAGGGATCGAAAATGGGTTCCTTGTGCTTTTGAGGCAGGCAGTGGCACCTCGGAGCTAAATCCCCAGCCAGTATCATGTTTTTAATAATGCTAAAAAAAATTTTTAAACCATAAAGTTTTTTCAGTCATACCCTTTTAAGTAGCAGCTTCTGCTCAAGAGAAATGCATCATAAAAGATATTTTAATTACTGTGACTATTAATGGCAAAAATAGAATGTTTTACATTATTAGTCTTCATACATCTAAAACATGGTAAATTTAGGTTAAACCCATTTTTAAGTTTGTAAAGAAAAAAAGACATTAAAATAGTTTACAAAATAAGCATTTTAAAATATAACATGTCAAGAATTAACTCTCACTCTGGCCTTCTAAATGACTTGGTCACTGTGATTCTTATAATGTAAAACTCCAAACCTGAATGAAAGCAGATGTGCGTTTTGCAGGGTCCCACAGAAATTCAACTGCATTTAACTGGCTTGGATTTGTCCTTGTATCAATTATTCCCACAGACATTGGAATATCTGTATTGTAAAAAGAAGGTATGTAAAAATGCATACATTTTAAATAATTTAAAAATCTTACAACTTGAGCCAGGAGTGGTGTTGCAAATGTGTATTCCCAGCTACTCTCAGGAGACTAAGGCAGAGACTAAGGGTCGCTTAAACCCAGGAGTTCAAGACCAGACTGAACAACAGTGAGACCTCATCTCAAAAAACAAAACAAAAATCAGGAAAACCCTTACCATTTAATATACAGCATTACAAGGAAATAATTACATCCATGATGAACTTTTCCCTTCAAAGCTCTCCACAGTCCACTTTGTCTTCAATAGCAAAAACCTACTTAAGATTTAGTTTCTCCTACGATTTTATTTCACTTTATTAAAAATATGATGGATAAATACCAAATGAGAATTAAAATAGTTGCAAAATTATAAAATTCCCCGTTAGCAAACAAAACAAAACCACCCCCCCAAAAAAAACAAACAACAACAACAAATCACTTTTTAAGTATAAAACAATTCTCAAAGCACAGAATCTAGTGACACAAAAACTCTCTCTACAGTTACATGGCGCCAACATATTAATGGGCATAGCTAAACAAGGTCATCTCTGTGGTATTTGTCTACTGCCTGTACCTAAATCGAGCAGTCTATCTCCTGGGCGATTCCACTTCCAGCCTTCAAGTTGCTGATGCTCTGTGTACTGCAGCCGTCTGTCATGGAATACAACCCTTATGATGCTCTGTGGAGTAAGTGGGAAAATGAGCACTTTCAAACCACTCCAGTTAAAACACAGAGGCATTATGTATTAACCTATAATAGATGAGCATACAAAAATACATTCTAATTTAACCACTCCATAATTTTTTTGTTCTTGGATACTTGGATTATGATATTTGGTGCTAAGACTTACAGCCCGAAAATGAGAAGTACTAACAAAAGGGTTACAAGTATACATTTTACATAAGATGTTGATATTGTAAACCAAATTCAAGGTATATCCATGGCCATAAAATTAGTGAACAAGAATTCTGTTTCTATGAAAAAAAATGCCAGATACACATGAAGTATAAAAAGTCATCAAAAATGACAGAACCCCAGGTATAATGATAAAACTGTTAATTTAAAATAAGAGTTAATCAAGCTGGGCATGGCGGCACACACCTGTAATTCCAGCACTCAGGAGGCTGAAGCAGGAGTATCACCAAGAGTCTGAAGCCAGCCTGGGCTACATAGTGAGTTCAAAGCCAGCCTTAACTTCATAGTGAAATCCTCTCTCAAAAACCCTAAATACTGTCGTGACCTGCCTCGCAAGCACAAGGACCTGAGTTTGATCCCTGGTACCAATACAAAACAAAAACCCTGAAGGAAGGAAGGAAGGAAGGGAGGGAGGGAGGGAGGGAGGGAGTTAATCATTGCACTTCTTTAATAGGACATTCTGTCAACTGGCCAAAAGAAACAACAACCACAAAACCCTCTCCACCCACTCCAAAAGAGAACCTAATATAAAATTAATTCTCAACTATTTTTTTAAAAGATTTTGTCAGCTCATTTGTCTTGTGATGCTGGCAAGTGAACACAGGGTGTCATATACACTAATTAAGTCCTCTACTACTGAACCACATCCCTGGGAAAAAAGTTACCAGATAAATTGTATTCAAACACTCAAATCCCTAGCTAAGGCTTAAACCCCTCTCCAAACTCTAGGCCCATTCTCTGCTCTTCACACACACACCTCCTTGAACTTCCAGTGGCTTGGGATGTCAACCAGTTTCATTCCAAAACAGAAAAACAAGCGACCGAAATGCATTCAACACCATATTTAGAAAAGCAAAACACAGAAAATGTCATGTTTGCAATTATTACTTGTTCAGTAATAACTAGTATAAATCCACATCGATGAAAATAATGAGAGCATAGATGTTAGATTTACAAATTTTATTAAATCCCATTCCAGAATGTCAGACTAAGGTAGTAGATTAAGGAAGATGAAAAGAGTAACAAAGTTAAGAAAATGCAAGATATATATGAAAACTGTGAGAAACTTGTTATCTGGAAATTCTAACTAAAAAGAGACTGAACTAACATAAACAAAGGAGCTGTACCATTAAGACAAAATAGAGCAAGAGTGGAAACTCATCACTGAATATGTCCAGCACATTAAAGTTCAAAAGCACTTCAGGAACATATTGCTGGTTTCCAAGATAACCTCCAAAATTTAAGCAGAATATTTGAAGGTTAGAGGGCCAGTAAATAAACTCTAGAAAGCTGTAGCGCATTTTAAGTAGCTAGCTAAAGAAGGATGTGTGTACTTTCCAGAAACTCCTCCTACAGTCTTTGGTTGTAAAAGACAGTAGTTCTGAATCCCAGGTAAGCTCTCAGGATATGGAATTGGATGTGTTCTGGTACATCCAACAAAAATCGAGTATGTGCTTTATCAAATGGGAGATGAACTGGCGTAAGATCTTTCAAAAATCAGTTCTTTTATTCAGTGGGCTAAATGTTTATGAATGCTAGTGAGATGTCAACAAAATGTTCACTGTGCATTTATAGCTGGATAGTTTTTCTGTCAGACTCATTATCCCAAGATGAAGTGTCACTATTATTCTTCACTCAAATCACTTTTATCTATTTTGTTTCTTTCAAAATGCAATTCTGAAATTTTATTTTTGCAGCACTAGAGACTGAACCAGCGCCTCAGGCATGTCAGATGAGCATTCTAACACCGAGGTACTCCCAACCCATATTGTTTTTTGGTATTTAATTTGAAAATAAATCGGGCCAGGGATTTGGCTCAGTGGTTTCACCGCCTGCCTAGCAAGCGCTTGCTAGCATAAATTCAATCCCCGGTACCAAAAAAAAAAAAAAAAAAAAAAAAAAAAAAAAAAAACCAAAAAAGCTAAAAAAAAAAAAAAAAAAAAAGAATGAAAATAAATCCAATGAAGCTGAACAATTTAATCAATTAACCCTCTCACTCCAAGTTAATCTGACATATTTAACTATCTTGCCATAAGTATTTTAAACATTTTTTTTTTAATTTGACTTCCATCAAGGGCTGGGGATTTCAGCGGTTCAGTGGCCTGCCTTGCAAGTGCAAGGACCCGAGTTCAATCCCCGGTACCAAAAAAAAAAAGACTTCCATCAAAGTAGTTATTTTTAAATTCTACCATCTCCTAGGCATGGTGCTCCATGCCTGTAACCCTAGCACGCAAAAGACTGAGGCAGGAGAACTGCCAAGAGTTAAGAGGCCAGCCACCAGGGCTACACAGTGAGTTCAAAGCCACGCTCAACTACAAAGCAAGACCCTATATCAAAAAACAAAACACATAAATCTTATCATCTATTCTGAGAACTGGGCTAAAAAGCTAGTACATTTTCAATTGTAAGTAACAATAATAACTACCTCAAATTGTTTTAATCCAATGCTTTGAGGGAATTTTGAGTATGTGATCGGGGCATCAAAGTTTGTTATATTTTCCTCAGAACTCAGGACATCAAATAGTCATGAATGATAAACTGAATTAAAATAATGACTTAGTAAATTGTATAACCCAACACACACACACACACACACACACACACACACACACACACACACACACATACACATACACACAAACTGTTTAAGTGGGTTGGTTGGGGAAAACTTAGGATGAGAACTCCTGATACAGATGTGTTTATCATGTGTACCACACAATAGATGTATGTAGATTAACTGTCTACTTCTGGGTATGTTCAAATTCTGCCATAATAAGAGGTTAAAAAAATTACATTTTTGGATTTACTTTTAAAGACCTCAGCACAAGGCTTGTTAAGTCCTATTCAATTTTATTGCAGAATCTACAATTAAAACCATTTTCAACCTTTTAACAATAATATATTTCTAAGAAAAATCAAATTTACATGTTAGTTACCAAATGTAACTTTCACAGTGACCCACATCTTAAAAAATACATTACTGAGGCTAAGTATATAGATTAGTGGTTGAACAAATGCCTAGAATTTGTTAAAGCCCTGAGTTCGATCTCCAACACTACAAAAAACAAAAACAAACACTATTTGCTTGAATTTTAGTCAGGTGTAATACAACTAGCAGATCTGCCTAAAGGTGACTAGGAGCAACAAGCCAAATGGAACCAAAGGATGCAAAGAATCAACAACATTCCTGTGCTTTCCAGACACTGGGACTTGAGAGCTGTCTTTGCAACCAATTGTTATCAATGGTGATAACTCCCCTCACCCCCAGTCCTGAAGAATAAACCCAGGGTCTTCACACTGAGCTATACCCCTAGACCTTTATTGAGACAGGGTCTCACTAAATTAAGTTGCCCATGCTGTGTTTGAACTTGCCATCCTCCTGCCTCACACTCCCAAAGTACTAGGATTACATCTGGGTGTTATCATATCTGGCTCCCTGATGAGTTAATTCCCACCGGCTTAAACCTCCAGTAGTATATGCTTGGCTATTCCATGAGACAGTGTCAACCACCAGTGGTTCGCTATTTAACATCAGAGGATGGAATTCAAATCTGAGCCTTAAGGCCCAATATGAATGTTTAAACAATGGATCCAACTGATGTTTGTTACATGCCAGAAAGCCAAAAGAGGGGGAGAATGAACAACCCCACTGATTGGGCATAGATAAGAAGACCTACAGTAATTTTGGAAATGAGCAAATAACTTTTTCTCCTTGTTTTCCAAGTACCTGTATGTCAGAAGCCCCAACAATCAGAAAAGGAAATTCGGCAGCTCATTCTGAGCTGGCAAAACAATGGTCCATTGGGGACCAGGTCACCTGTCTTTCCCTCATAGAGAAAGGAAAGAGCTAAGCTCACCCTCCTATAGGAATGGACCTTCCTTTCCCCCAAAATGAGAGGAGTACTGAAATTTATCAGTCTATCCTCTCAGGCCTCTAGGTGCTGGGCAGCTGGCTCTCTCAGTAAGCCGAATTCAGACTGCCTATCACAAAGTAGCCCAAACACCTACTCTCTCCATTACAGTCCCTTTCCCATGCTCATCTTCTAAAATGACAAGATCCACAGACAGGAGTCTTCCCCATGGAATGCCTCTCCAGACCAAGGGCTCAGCAACACTGGGGCGCTAAAACGCCATTCTGTGCGAAGATGGAAGATCAGGAGAACTCATGCCTATTGGGACTGCCTCTTGTTAACATTTAAAATCTTTGCCTTTCGCTAAATGAGCTTATTCTGTAAACACTGCCCGGCAATGCTGAGGCATTTATAATAACCCTGATTCATGACAGCCAAAGGTTATACATGGGTGGGGCAGGGAAGACAGACCCTAAAAGGCTGACCAGACAATGGCCATATACCTCCTTATATCTAGGATGACTGGCTTCTAACACAGACTTCAAATTTTATTTAATAAAATTTAAGGATTAAAAAATTTTTGTATTAACAGTTATATCCCCTTCATCCACACATTATCTTTTTGGTGCTGGGGCTCAAACTCAGGACCTTGCGCTTGCGAGGCAAGTATCAGAACCATTGAGCTAAATCCCCGGCCGCTCACACATTATCTTTTAATAAAAAAGTTTAGTCTTTTGTTGTACTGGTGGGTTTTTCCTCCTATAACTGCAGCTAACTTATTTACCACTCCTTGGTCCCAAAAACTATAATTCCCATTTTACACGAGTGAACAAAATATTGTCAAAATAAAAGATTTACTACATCCATTACTTCCTGATTTGAAATTTTAGGGTGTTTTTTTTGTTTTTGTTTTTTAAATAAAAACTAGTAAGGTAAGACCGCCACTTTACTCAATTACTGCATTATCTGGTTAGGAATTAAAACAGACTGTCCTTACCTTTACCAATTTTCCACTGATCTCTGGCATATCTCCCATTTTCCGATTATCCAACATCCGAATTTCATAAGACTGGCCTATTTAAAGAAATTATGTATCAAAATCATCCATGTAAAGAATAATGTTTTACATAATTTAGCTGCTTCTCAGAACATAAAATTAACCAATGTTAGTTTGTTCATCTGCTAGAGAAGCAAACACAGGTTCCTTGCAAATCGTATCATCCTTTTCTTCAAATATTATTACAGTAGACTTAAGAACTGGTCTCTCAATTTACTTCATCTGCCACATTCTTAAAAACGTTTTATTATGGATGTGTGCATGTATGTATTGTGCATAATCTCACACTAATTTTTAGTTTTTTTGATACTCACATGCCATAAAATTCATTTTTAAATAATTCATTATCTTGCTGGGCGTGGTGGCACTGCATGTAATCCCAGCACTCAGGAGGCTGAGGCTGGAGGATTGCTGTAAGTTCAAGACTAGCCTGGGCTACATAGTGAGTTCCAGGTCAGTCTCAACTACATAGTGAGACCCTGTCTAAAAAAAAAAAAAAAAAACAAAAAACAAACAACAAAACAAAACCATAAAAAACAAAAAAATTCATTAGCTTTTAGTATATTCAGAGTTGTGCAACCATCACCACTACTAATATTTGGAACATTTTCATCATCCTCAAAAGAAATGCAGGAGTTGGGAATGTAGCTCAGAGGTTAAAACACTTGCCTAGCATGCATGAAGCCTGAGTTTGATCTCCAGCAGACAAAAACAAATAAAACATTGGTAATCATTTCCTATATTCTCACCTTACTCCTGCAACCACTAATATGCTATCTCTAGTGATCTGCCTCTTCTGGACATCTTCATATAAATATAGACATAGTGTGTGGTTTTTGGTAAGTTGTTTCTTTTACTTGGCATAATTTTTTTTATTTTTTTTTAACTGTCAACAGTCTACTCTATGAACACAACAAGTATTTTTTTATCCATTTATTGTCTAATGGACTTTAGGGTTGTTTCCATTTTTTGGCTATAATGAATGATGTTATGAACATAAGTAAACAGGTTTTTGTATACAGATCAAGGCCAATCTTTAATCCTTAAGCCATTTCCTCATATCTAATGAATCCAAATCGTTTTTCCAATGCTCAGTGTCTATTAAGAAATGCAGATAAAGGGGGTGAGGGGAGGGCAGGGACAAGGAGAAAAATGAGAACCAAGACCTGTCATGTAAAGGTACAAGATCCCAATAATGAATGTAACTGAACTGTATATCAAAAATGTACCAATAAACTCAATGAGGGGGGAAAAAACGCAGATAAAAGGGATGAAGTTGTGCACCCCTATTATCTAAGTACTCAAAAAGCCGAGGGAGGAGGATTGCAAGTTTAAAACCAACCTGTGCTACATAGTAAGTTTAAGATAGGCATGTGTTACCATCCCTAATTAGGAGAAACTTTAATTAAACTATGACACAGACTGGAAGAAGTCTGTAGCATATGCAAAACTGGATCTGAATTTAGAAAATGAGAAATAATTTTTTGAATAAAGCATATAGAGCCAGGCATGGTGGTGCACATCTATAATATGTGGTCTTACTATGTAGTTGAGACTGACCTTTAACTCACTATGTAGCGCAGGCTGGTCTCGAACTCCAGCACGCAGGAGGCTGATGTAGAAGGATTGCCTCAAATTTGAGGCCAGCTTGGGCTACAGTGAGTTCAAGACCAGTCTGAACAACATGGTGAGACCTTCTCTTAAACCCTCTTCTCCCCCAAAAAAGAGCCTATAGGTAGCTTTGAAAAATATACCACTATACATTTAAAATTATACCTCAAAGGCTGAGGATTTAGCTCAGTGGTTCCATTGCCTACCTGGCAAGTTGAAAAATATACCACTATACATTTAAAATTATACCTCAAAGGCTGAGGATTTAGCTCAGTGGTTCCATTGCCTGCCTCGCAAGCACAAGGACCCGAGTTCAATCTGCAATACCAAAAAAGAAACTGCACCTCATAAAAATTTAGGAAATAAAAATTAACAAAAGTCTGTGATTATTAGATCAACTAAATATGTTTGATTAAGTAAAAATTAGGTCCACAAGAATGAGAAGAAATAATATGAAGAATATAATGTGAAGAATGTAAACTGATAAAAGTCTTTCTAAAAGGCAATCTGAATGCACCTATCAACAAGTTAAACACTGGATCTTTTGACTTAGGGATTCTGATTGGCTAAAACAAAAAGATAATACAAGAGGGAGAATATTCACAACTCACATCACACAAAAAGGGCTGACCTTCCTAATATATAAAGATCTCATAAAATAGTTAACAAATACCCAATATCACTTGAGGTAAAATGAGCAAACAAAATGAACATATGAGGTGGGTTGATAAAAAAAGGAAATAACAGGCATATCAGGACACTCAACCTGAGAGAAATATAAAACTACAGTGACATAATTTTTCACCTATTAGGATAGCACAAATCCCTTAGCTTGAACAGGCAAGGCTAAAGGAAAGTCACATTCACAGACAGACAGTAGAAGCGGGGGTGGTAAGGAGAGGTCGCTCTCTGGAGATATTTTGAAGGGAGATCCTAAATAGAATTTTCCGTAGTCTATATTGGATGTGATGTATGAGAGAGAGCTGAAGATGACCCCAGATTTTTTCAAGGATCTAAATAACAAATGCCACTTCCTGACATGGTGGCAACAGCAAGGAGAAAATTAGGAGTTTGACAGAACATATTAAGACTGAGATATGTATTATACATACAAATTGATTACACATTTGGAGATAGGAGGAAGAGATCCTGTTTGGAGATCTCAATAGGAGATCTTTCAAGGTTACAGGTATTACAGAAAGCCATTGAAGGCAGGATCACTACGGAGTGTAAGTAAACACTAAACCACTCCTTGGCACGATGTGAGTAACACATAAAAAAGCAACCAGTGGGAGATGAAGTAGTGTTCTGGAAGCCCTTTTATTTGGCTGCCCAGGCAGCAGAGAAAACTTGTCTCACTGAGATTATTATATAATCCTCAGAAACTCATAGTTCTCAGGATTAAGAAAATCAAATATGTAAAGAAATCTCAATACACCCTATCTTCTTTTTCAGTTTTCTTCCTGGTCAACTTAAGGAGGTAAACTTCTAAACTCAATACAAAGTTCAATCTATTTCCAAGCAGATCTGAAGACTTGCTGCTCCTATATTAAAGCACCCTAAGTGTCTGTGATGTTAACCCTATGTCAACGTCACTGGATTAAGGAACATCTAGCACATCAGTAAAGCACACACATGGCTCATGGTGTGTCCAGGTGAGTCATCAAGGCATGACCTTGGGCAAAATATGCAGTTCCTTCACCATTCCTCTCCGGCACTGCTACCCTGCTCTGCTTCCCAGCTGCCATGAACTAAGCAGTTTTTTACTCCACCATGCCCTTCTGCCAGTGGTTTCTGCCTTGGAACCTGACAAGCATGCAATGAATCTCCTGAAACCATGATACCTTTCCTCCTTCAAGTTGTGAGCATCAAATATTGTGTTTCAGCAACGGAAAAGCTAATAAAATTTTTCCCAAAATCAAAATGGATTTTTGTTTTACTTACTCCTTTTTTTGAGGCAGGGTCGCACTTTGCAATTCAGGCTGGCTTTGAGTTAACTATGTAACTCAGGCTGGACTTGAACTGATGTCAATCCTCCTGCCTCAACTTCCTGAATGCTAGGATTACAGGCATGGGCCTCCACACCCCATAGGTAGATTTTTTTAAAAAAGGCTTTGTAACATGTTATGTTTCAAATGACATCCTTAGTGAAAACTTACAATCTTCAATGGCAATATCCACTGAATGAGTATTTTTACAGACTAATTTCTTCTATCTGTCTCCTATCCATAATTAATTATACAACTTCCTGAAAGTCTGGGTTCTAACTGCATATAAAGAAGGTTCTTCTATTAATGAAATATAAAGTTAACAAAGTCTTACATTTTATGATATGCTAGTACTCCTTTTAACTTTACCTTTTTAATTTACCCTTTATGCTCTCATATTCTGCTCCCTCTTTTTTTGGATTAGAAACACAAAAGCAGTGCCAGGGTTGAAAATGCAATTGTGAGTTCATGTCCCTTCCTACCTTTGAATATACAGACTCAATCTAGCTTCCTCTCATGGACTCCCCAGCAACATGGAGCCCAAGATGTGACCAACCCCGCCCACAGTCTTAGAAACCTTACTTCTAAGGTCCTAACATTAAATCAACCTATTAACAAGAACCAAAGCTAATCAAAATGAAATCCACTATGACACAAAATATAACTAATTTTAAAAGCTTTATTTTTAGAAGCTTATTAACATTAAACACTTTAAGCCAATAAACACACTATTTCCTAGGGCCTCAGATTTGTCTACAAAGTAGCTAATACTGGTTAATTAACATTCTCAGCAGAGTATCCTCCAAGTAGAATTTGGCCTCCAAAAGAACAGGCATGTGGGGAGAAACTAGGAGAAAGGGTCTTTTTACTGGAAGAATTTTACTGCTGATCCAGCAGCAGCAATGAGCCAACTTGGAGCGCAGCAAGGAGGTAGGATCAGGAGTCTCACTCACTTCACGAGGTACAACAACTTTTACTCCATGAAGTGGGAGACCTATCTCTTATGGATGGATGGCTATTCATGCAGGACTAGGTAAACACTAACAGGTTTTAAACTGTACTTCTCTGGTTCAGAAACAATCTAAATGACACTATACAAATCAAAACAAAACAAAACAGTACTGGTTCCAATTCCTACTTGACAAAGACTACAAAAAACTTTCTTAGCCAGACATGGTGGCTCACGTAATCCCAGAACATGGGAAGATCACTGTGAGTTTGAGACCAGCCTAGGCTACATAGTGAGTTCTAGGTCAGTCTCAACTACATAAAAAATCAAAAAACAAACAAAAAATTTTCTTTATGGTGTTATACAATAGCAAATATTCTTTTGTTTTGTTTTCTTTTGTTTTGAGACTGTCTCTCTATGTAGTTCAGGTTGGTCTCAAACTCACTATATAGCCCAGGCTGGCCCTGAACTCAATCCTGCTGCCGCAGCCTCCTGAGTGCTGGGATAACAGGCGATTATAGGCATGGGCCACCACACCCAGCTCAATAGCAAATATTTTTCATCAATAGCTGACACAAAGGAAGTGGTCAGTGAGCATAAGGGGAGAATACTAGCAATGAACAAGTCTCAAGACTTTAGGAACAGCATTCAACTCCAACTATTTGCTGACTTTCTCCTTAGAAAATCCATCTAAAACCAGATAGTAACGACAGGAAGCCCAAGTATTTGCCTCAGTACTCAAAAGTAATAAAAGATGAAGTATGTTCCAGACCAGCAGCAAGAATAGGAAATTGGTCAGAAATATAAACTCCTGAGTTCAGCCGGGATCTGCTGAATCAGAAACTATACGGGATTCAGCGATCACGTTTTGACACACCCTCCAAATTATTCTGATGCATGCTAAAGTTGGAAAAAACACTATTTCCTAGGAAGCTACAAAATCAAGCTATTCCACACTGTGAAATACAAAGCATTCAGGACCCTCTCCTAGGTACAATGCCTTTCAATAGCTCTTAGTGGCTGAGGTTTTAGCACAGTAGTAGAGTGGTTGCCTCTAATACACAAGGCCCCTCAAATCTTAGCACCACAGAAACAACACAAAACAAAACAAACCAAAAAACCCATCAGCTCTTTGTAAAATGGCAAGAACTATCTTTTCTCAGTAGTTGAACAATGCTATATGATACATTACAGTAAATGTTCCCCAAAAGTGCCGAACTGAAAAGAAAAATGATCTGGATTAGAATGGTTGATTATATATTTGCATTCTTTTATATAGGGTTCATTTAATACAATATTATGTGGGTCATTGTGCAATATTATAAGTAATTAGATTTCAAGTCTTTTTTAAATTATTTTATTATCTTTTTTTAAAAAAGGACGAAGTCAATCTAAAACTGTTTAAATTCTGCTTCTTTTACATATAATCACAATGTATTAAATAGTCATTCATTTGGTAAGACTAATTATTTCAACAATCTAAGATAGAACTCTGGCTACAAATAACGTTCCACATATATGTACAGGACATATACTCAAATATACACATAAACTCATGTTTATACACACACACACACACACACACACACACAGCCGTAGAATAAAGGGCTCAGGGCTCATTGCATGACCATTTTAAGAACTAGTTTTGATATGGCCCTTAGAACGTAACCATTCCCCAAGGAAGAAACTTGCAGGATATTTCTTTTTTTGTGTGTTTAGAAATAAAGTCTCACAATGAGACTGAGGATATAGTTCAGTGGTAGAGCATTTGTCTAGCATGTGTGAGGCCCCAGATTCAATTTCCAGCAGCACACACACACACACAAAAAAAACCCCAAAAAAACAACAAAACAACTGATAGTTACTATTCTTGTACCTATATTGTTTCTACCGACATTTTCATGACTAAAACATATTACCAAATGAATTCTTAAGATCAGTTCAAACATAATACTTAAACCTCAAGTAGCTGAACCCCAAAAGTGTAGTTTTTGTTACAGATACCCCAGACAGAGCCTCCCAAAGATTGAGAAATTAAGCTATTTTTCCATATTTTAAAATATGAAAAGTAAATGGTCTAAAATCTATCACCCCACAAGCTCAAGGAATTGAATACTATACCAAGTGACAGAAAAATAATCACAATTTTTTAGGGGAGTGGTACTGGGATTGAACCTCTACCCTTGATCTTACTTCCCAACTTTGTAAAATTTTAAGACAGGGTCTCACACTGTTGCTTCGGCTGGCCTTAAACTTCTCACCCCTCCCCCCACCTCAGCTTCCTGAATAGCTGGGATTCAGGTGTACCACAAGGTCTGACTACAATATAGTAAGTGAAGAGATACATAATTTCACTCTTGATGAAAGAAAATGTATAGGTACACAAGAAAATATACTAAAAAAATAACAGGTTTATCCCTTCAAATATTTCCCATTTTTCTGTAAAAAAAGATGCATTGTTATTGTTAGTGTTCAGGAAAAGTAAGAATTTGGCCACTGTTCTCTCTTTTACAATGATCTGCTCTCATCCCACAAAGTGTACATCTATTCCTACTATTAACTGGCCCACATGTGTACTGCATAGAATGTTTCTTTACCTACTTGTAATAAATGAAAAAACCTCGCTAGCTTTTGAGCTTGTCTCGACCAATTCTTTGTTCAGGTTAATACAACCTAGAACCTAGAAAGGATTTCTAGGAGTACCCAGAAACTTAGAATTTGACAACATATTTCAGTGAAACCAGCCAGGGAGGAGGTAAGGCCTTTGGGCACAGGTTTTTTGTTTCTCTGTTTTTATTTTGTGAGACAGGGTCTCACTGTGTATTTCATCTTGGCCTTGAACTCACTATGCAGCCCAGGCTGGCCTCAAACTCTGAGCAGTCCTCCTGCCTCAGCATCTCAAGTGCACTGGGTGTGTTTCTCTCCCTCTATAAAGTCTATGGACTCCAGCCAAGAAGGACTGGTCTAATTTTTTCTTCCCCTCTCTTTCTAATACAAAAGGAGCAATTCCCTTCTTTCCTGTTCTCTCCTAGAATAGGGTTTTGCTTGTCAAGAGAAGCAGAGAGTGAGACATCTGTAAAATTTAATGGGAGGTGGGGAATTCACTAAATTTTCTTACGGCTCCAGGAAGTCCCCTAGTATGTTCTAGCATGTGGGTTGGGGGATGTTAATTATATGGCCTCTACTCTTTCCAGCCAATAAGAGGCCCACAGGTTCACCTCAAGTTTATCTCCCCTCTTCTTTCTTCTCTTTCCCATTTTTGGTCGCTGTGATACAAGTCAATTAAGAGCTGCCAGACAGCTTGTTTTAACCCAGGCACCGAACAGATCATTCATATTCTATACGCACAACCTAGAATTTAGTATGCTTTTTTGCCTTCACATCTTTGCTTTTTCCCCAATACTTTGTTCAGTTTTCTCACTCTTTTAGGAGCCTGCTTGTGCTCAAAGTCTGTAGTTTTCTCCTTGATGGCCTTTTATCTCTGGGTATCCTTGGTGAATTGCTTTCTCAGGGCTTTGTTTCAACTGAGTCACCTTTCCACCATATTTGGCAGCCATTTTGGTTGTTCACATGGTTCTGCCGTGTTTGTCATTTCTCTTTGAACTGACCTCTGGGACAATAGGAAATCTTACCCTTACAAATAAAGAACTAAAGCCTCTCCTTTTAGGAAACGTATGGACCTCTTCCCCTCTGCTCTTCTGAATCTGGTTAGAGCCTCACCTTGTTTCTTTTAACAGATGTTCAGCTAATTTAAATATATATGCTGGAGGGCCTGAGCAGAACAGACAACAACTGATAAAGGTCAATTCAAAGGCTTCTGAGTTTGCAAAAGTAGAGCTACCCTCGGACTTAGAATTCTCTTTTAGCATTAGACTTTAAAATGTTCTATCTCAACTGCCTTAAAGTGATTACCAAAGTTTTTATTACTGGGATAAATTTAAGGGATACTGTTTCACAGGTGGTTAAGAGAACCTGGTGGTGGTGTTCCACTCTGACCTCTTAAGTATACTGTTTCTCAAATGGCTAAGAGAATCCCAGGACAGTGTAGGTTCTACCCCTCATCCTAAATAGTCAGTAGGCCACAGTGTAGAAAGTTCTAAGAGTAAAAGATTCCACAGTGCTCCACTCTTCTAAGGAAGCACCAGTGCTGACATAGGAGATCAGCGCATGGTAACGCTGGCTGAGGAAGCAGGCATGGCCTATTAATTACAATATCTCAGAACATATTTCCCAAACAGTTCCCAAAGCCCCATACCTAGATTCTTCCAAGAATTTAAGCAGGTTTTCAATAGGATGGCCTAGACCAGACATCAGCCTGAGGTGTGGGATCCCAGCACCACCTTAGTTCTTACAGGTCTCCTTGAGATTTGCATAGTATAAAAGGACACAGATGTCAAGAAGTTTGCTATTGTGGCTTTTGTCATGATAGCTAGCCCACCCTGCTTTCTTCAGAGTATTCTTTTATCTTGCTTTTTCCTCTTTCACTTGGCCCAGGCTCGATCTGCAGAGCCAGTTTCTCCCTCAATCTTCACTTTTACTTTTTCAAATAAACTTTGCCACTGCTTTTTGCTTGTTTCATTCAATTCAAGATGAGAACCCAGAATACAACTCCAAAAGGAAAGGCAAGCAACCCAGAACCTGGCAACATGTGATTGGCAAGCCACTTTTAGAGGAGCTACAGGATAACATTTTGGCATAGCCAGGAAATTCCACTAACAGTGCCATCCTATCTTCAAGCACAGACATCTGCTTAGGAGTACTTCAGTCTAAAAGGGACACTTTGAGAACTCAATGGGTCTCCTCCTTCTGCATAGGATGTCATTTTTAAGGATCCCAGACCTAATTTTCCCTTTCCATAGGCCCCATGACATAGCATGAGAAATATTCTGCAGATAATCAGCCATCTTGCCATTGGGCTGTTCCTTAAAAAGTTGCGAAGATGGGTACAGAGAGGCAGTCAAAATTCTGCAGAAGGAAAGGAAGGTGGTGTCAAGTTCTTCATGTTTAGGTATTTGTGGCTCTTTACCTGTAAAGGCCCAAGAACCACGGTACTTTTATGAGGCTTTTATGGCATACAGCTAGATGTCCCCCACTCATGTGGTCATAGCTGGGACTTTTCAAAATGGCTGGATTTGGGGTGTGTGAATGTGGATTGAGGGTATATGAATATGAATTACCATAGTGTGATAACTAAATAAATCCACTGCTTTAGCAGAGTTGTGGGTGTGAATAATAGGAAGGCCCACCCTGAGAATAGGTGGCACCATCCAAAGGACTTGTAGCCTGGATGGGATAAAAGGGAAAGGGAGGCTTGCTGCTGCTTCTGCTGCTTGCTGCCTTCTGCCTGCCATGCAAAGAGCCTTTTCTCTGCTGTGATGCCTCTGCCATGCCACCCCCTGGCTTGGAGTCTGCTGATTATGGACTGAAATCTTTAAAAGCCGTGAACTGAAATAAAACTTTTCTCCTTAAAATCTGGGTGTCAGGTATTTTTGTCTCAGCAACAAGAAAAATAACGAAGACAGAAGCCTCCAAAGGAAAAAAAAAAATTGATAGCATTAATGATCCTGTCCTCAGACAGATGAGTCTCTCCCATCTCTTTTATCACTCTAGAGAAACCCAATATTTTGAATTTTCAAAAAATTCTGGGGGTTTGCAGATGGACCCCCTAGAACCCTACGACCCAACTGTTGGACACTGGCTTTTCCATGTTCAACAACCAGTATCTAAATAAGCTCAAAAGGAGAAGGGGTGAAAAAATAAGACAAACCAAATTATGGCTGTCACAACTGGTAACACTTTAGGCATACCTGAGTAACCCAAGGGAAAGCTCAGGGACAATCAAGGCTATAAGAAAATGACAAGAGCCGGGCGTGGTGGTGCATGCCTGTAATCCCAGCACTTGGGAGGCTGAGGCAAGAGGATTGCTGTGAATTCGAGACCAGCCTGGGCTACATAGTAAGTTCCAGTTCAGTCTCAACTACACAGTGAGACCCTGTCTCAAAAAGCAAAAAAAAAAAAAAAAAAAGAAAAGAAAAGAAAAGAAAACTGGACACAGGGCACATAACTGCACCAGGCCCTATTCCATGTGTCAGGCAACTGCTGTGCTTAACACATGGAAATGGAGGATTGTCCCAGTTTCCACAGAGGGGAGAGGGCAGCCAAAACTATTACCTCACTCTGATAAAGAGGAATGGAGTGGCCCAGGTCAATCTGTAATGCCCCTGTCCTGGAACAACTTCATTTCTTGTGAGGAACCTCAAGTGAGGTAGGCAAATTTAATTAGTTTTATTATCCTTTTCTAGAAAACCCTCCTCCAGATCTATAGCCACAATTTGTGTCAAGGGAAATCCTAGCAAAAGCTTTTTCACTCCTGCTTTGACATGTCACCATGAATTTTTTAACTGGCCCATAGTGTACTACTCCCTTACTAGGAGTAGTAAAATTTGGGCCAATTCTCCAGTTCTAGCAAAGGTAAAAATAGATTATGCCTGTCGAGACTATGCCTAGCAATGCTTCTAGATATTTCTGAGGTTACCATAAACACCTACATTATTCTCTTTTTTTTGGTATTGGGGATCAAACTCAGGACCTTGCACTTGCCAGGCAGACGCTGTGCCACTGAGCTACATCTCCGGTCCTCC
Source organism: Fukomys damarensis (assembly GCF_012274545.1). Lineage (NCBI taxonomy): Eukaryota > Metazoa > Chordata > Mammalia > Rodentia > Bathyergidae > Fukomys > Fukomys damarensis. The sequence continues at coordinate 21,159,433 of NW_022900940.1, read as the reverse complement.
TGCACTATTCTTAATCCTGCCTCACTGATACCTATAGGCTCAGACATTATCCACTCTTACAAAAAGATGATTTTTCCAGACCTATGCAAGCAGGCAGGGCATCAGTGATCTGCCCCTCCAAGACCTTGAGAAGGTGTGGTCCACTGATAGTAGTTTTGTCCAAGGACATCAAAAGGTAGGTTCTGTTCACAATGGGCCACTGAGGCCAAACTGCTTCCCCCAGGAACCTCTGCTTTAAAAACAAAGCTCATATGCCTTATTAGGGCACTGATATTAAGCTACATGCCCAGGTTCCATCTGAAAAGAAAGGGGCTTGCTGGCTAATAAACATCATCTATAAACACAAATAGGAAATTCTACAACTCCTTAAGGCAATCTACCTTCCAAAGCAAGCTGCTGTAATTCATTGCAAGGAACACCAAAGAAACATATGTAAAGTTTTCTTGGGAAATCAAAAGACTGGTAGAGAGGCAAAAAAAAAAAAAAAAGTCTTACAGACCCTTAAGACACTAGTCTTTATTCCTAGTTCCTGAGGAACCATTAAACTGGTCCTTCCTGAAGGGACACAGTGGAAAGCCATTTAAAAATGCCGTTACAATGCCATGAAAAATGGGAAATAGTCAAATTTTCACAGGACTAGGCTACTCCTGTGAACCTCTACAAGACTTAAGGCTCCTCTTCAAAAGGCAAGACCCCAGATCTGCTTGGAGGATAGATTAAGTAGTTACTATAAAGGTGCACTGGTATCCCATATCATAACCCTTTTTTGCCTCCACAGGAAATGTGGAAATCTGATCTGCTCTCTCTTACATTTAGGTTCTACACACATAACCTAATAGTAAAGCTACTCTCCAAATTCACCAAGTTTTTTCCCACTGAACAGGCAGCTCAACAGTTCTTCCTATATAGACACTCTTTTCTCATGGCTTCTGAAAGGTTTTCTTTTCAACCCCGCTCGTGAGCCACAATATCCCAAGGTAGTTGGGAGAACATAATCGCCAGTACGTAGGGCATACAACCCCTTTCAGCAGGAAGTAGCTACATGAAGACAGAGACTTCCATACCTTCAGCACCCCATAAACAATTATGGGAATTTACATCTTTCAGGGGTAAATGAGAAAAGAAATTGAGGTAGGGCAAACTGACTGGGTAAATGGGTATGACCTACAAGCACTGTGCTGCAGGACACATGTAAAGAACAGTTTCCAAGGCCCTGCACCTGGACCAATCAGAAAATACTACCTTTAGTTCTTTTTTTGTTTTTTGAAACAGGGTCTCACTATGTAGCCCAGGCTGGTCTCAAACTCACAGCGATCCTCCTGCCTCAGCCTCCTGAGTGCTGGGATTACAGGGGTGCGCCACCGCGCCCGGCTCCTACCGTTAGTTCTTTTCTAAAGAACTCAAGCAAGTTTTTGATAGGATGACCTACAATTGAAATCAGACTGAGGAGTGAGAGATATAAAATACAACCACCATTAACCTTATGGTCACTGCTTTCCCTTTCATAGTGGTCTGCTCTCACCCTGCCCAGTGTACTCCTTTTCCGACTTTTTGTGTTTTGTGTTGTTTTTTTGAGACAGGGTCTCACTATGTAGTTGAGACTGACCTGGAACTCACTATGTAACCCAGGCTGGTCTCGACTTCACTGCGATCCTCCTGCCTCAGCCTCCTGAGTGCTGTGATTACAGGCTTGCGCCACCATGCCTGGCTCTTTTCCTACTTTTAACTGGCCCACATTTGCTCTGAAGAGGTTGTTTCTTTTCCTATCCTTAATAAACTTCACATACACAAAAAAAATTCAACGGGCTTGCAGTATTTGCATCTAACAAATTAATCCTTCATAACAAAGTAGTTTTGTTTGCAGTGGTGACATCACCGTGTCCACAATGCTAAGAGCACCTCGAAACAGAAACAAAAATCCTTATAATTTCCAAAGGTAAACTCTAGACAAGGTACAGGCAGATACAATTCTACATGATTTACTTTACCAGTAACTCCATCTTGGAGCAGCGTTAAGTGTATCTTCAGCACAAACTCATTTCACATCCAAGAATGTGGTGGCTAACTGAACTTCTGATTCATTCTTAAGTCCTTTATTGAAAGTGCTGTCCCTAAAAATGCCTGACACCCTTTCTTACTTGCTCCTACTTTGGATGATACCCAAAAAACCCTGCAATAAATCTTGCTCCACAGACCCTCCTCAATGCAAATAAATCCGTTTCCACAAACTATTACTCTGTTGGCTCAAAATAAAATTTCTACAATTTTCTTTAACTAAACTAAAATTTTAAAACTTAAGAAAAATAACCTGATTTTTTTTTTTTTTTTTTTTTTTTTTTTTTTTTTTTTTTTTTTTT
>NW_022900940.1:21149533-21157055 GCF_012274545.1 Fukomys damarensis | reverse complement strand
TTTTTTTTTTTTTTTTTTTTTTGGTTAAGACAGGTTGTCATTTTGTAGTTCAGGATGGCCTTGAACTTGTGATAATTCTCCTGCCTCAGCCTCTTAAGTGCTGTGATTACAGGCATGTGCCACCAAGCCTGGCCAAAACTTTTAATTATTACCAGCAATCTAGACTACAATGCCAAAACATTTACTCTGGAGTTTTGTAAGCTTTTACATGTCAATATATGACCTAGCCATACTCACCTTGGTTTAGGTAAGTGAGTGTCTCGTCGTGCAGTTTGACTGCTGGTGATGTTGCAGCACACATCACATACTGAAAGGGAGGGTGTTTCGTTTCACCATCCAGTGGAAGGCTGGAGTCTTCCTGCTTGAAAATGGGCAATGCCAGTACATCACTGAAAAGCAAAAAACCAAAACTGACCTTACTCTGGGTTGAAAATATTTAAAAGCATATAATCACTTAGGGGTAGTTTCTTCTAAAATTTAAAATTCAAAAGGATATGAAAATTAAAAGAAACATCAAAGCCAATGTGGATCACTTAAAAGACAGCATTAAAAACCATTTCGAATGTGGGCACAGGATTGGGATTAGGAGGATAAAATCAGTAGTAGTTGGGGCTGAGGGTATAAATCAGTGGCAGAATGTCTGCCTAGCATGGTCAAAGCCCTGGGTTCAATCCCTAGAATGGGGGGGGGGAGTAATGATTAATAAAGCATATGCTATCGACAAGGCTAGTAATATATAAGGAAGGTAGCTTTAAAAAATATTTTAGGGTTAGACATGGCGGTAATTCAACTACCTGAAAGGCTGTGGCAGGAGGACTGCAAATATAAAGCCATCCTGAACAACTTAGCAAAATTCTGTCTCAAAATTAAAAAGGTTTGCGATACAGCTCAGTAGTTAAGGGCACTTGCTTAGCCATGCTCTAGGTTCAATCCTCAGTATCGCTAAATAATTAACTTTTAAAAATTATTTTTAAATGGTAGGCTCCAAGCCAAGCAGGATGGTACAGGCCTGTAATTCCAGCAATTTGGAAGGCTTAGGCAGGAGGATGCTAAATTCAAACCTAGACTGAACTTAGATCCTGTTTTAAAATTAAAATGTGGGGTGGGCTATGGCTATAGCTTGGTGAGGAGGCCAGGGCCTACTATCTAGAACTAGAAAGAAAGAAAAATAATACACTAGGAGCAGGAGAGGCAGTTAAAAAATGCCTGGCTTGCTGGGGATTTAGCTCAGTGGTTCTGGTGACTGCCTCACAAGCGCAAGGACCGGAGTTTGATCCCTGGTACCAAAAATAAAAATGCCTAGCTACTATTTTTAAAGACAGGTACTATTACTGGTGCCAAAAGTAGGCCACATTGGCACCATGGAATTATAATTATGTGATTAATGCTTTATTAAAAATTCCCAGCTAGGCCTGGCTATCACTGAAAAAATTAAGCTTCATGTCCAGTCTAAAACAATGGCTTCTGAAAAGCAAGTAGCAGTACAAATAGTTGCCACTCTTCCTCCCAGGAATAATGTGCAGCACTGACTGGGAAGGAGAGTCAGTGGACTTGTAGTGTTCTGTTATGTTCTGTTAACCTGGTGGTTAAACACATGGATGTATTTGGTTTGTTTTTGTTGCTGCTTAACAGCTTTATTGAGATATAAGTAGCATGTCATCAAAGCCATCCTTTTAAAATGTATTAATCTGAAGTTTATTAGTATATTCAGAATTATGCAACCATTACCAGCATCTAATTCCAGAACACTTCTCCCCTCATAAAGAAATTCTATATCCAATAATAATCACTCACCATCCCTACTGACCCTACTACCTGCAGTCCTTGGCAACTGATCTGCCCACTGTAGCTATTAATGCAAATGACATCACACAACATGGTAAGGTAATAGGTGTAATAGGCCTGTTTCACATATCATGTTGTCAAGTTCCACCTATGTTAGAGCATATAGGATTTTGTGCCTTTTATGGCTTCTTTCTATTGTACAGATGTACTATATTCTGTACTGTTGATTATCTGATGGACATTCGGGCTGTTTCCTTTTTTTTTTTTTTTTTTTTGCTAACCTATGAACATACTTTTATATGTTTTTGTATAGACATGATTTCAGTTTTCTTAGGTATGTCCATAGGAGTATAGCAGATCATGTGGCCAAAATTTTCTTGCCTTTAATGTATGGGTATTTGTTTTTAACATAATTCCCTGAGCTCTATATTTCCTGCTAACTTTTGTATGTTGATTCAACAAAAAATAATAGCAGCAGTAACAACAAAAATATCTAAGTGAATAAATATTGTAACAACTCCAGTAGCAGCAACCTTTGGCTTTCTTTTGCTTATTCTTACTTTTTCCTTGCAAGCGTTTGACTGACTCAAATTTTTAGGTAGCCTACTTCAGCTGTTTGCTTGTTTGCTGTTTTTGAGACTCTGTAGCCATGAGAACTCCTGCTTCACCTAGTACTGGGAATACTTGGATTATAAATGCCGGCCCACTAGCCCCACCAACTCAGTTGAAAAACAAAATGTGGAAACAAATTAAATGGAAGGAAATTTTTGAGAGAGAACATTTTATTACCTGCACTTCTCTCCCCTTCTATATTTGTTAAAAAAGCACTGCACTGATTTTTCAAAGAAATCCAATTATCTAATTCACCTTTCACTTGAACCAAGGAATCATCAAAACACTCCAAAGTACAAAGCCAGGTGTGGGGGTGCCCGCCTGTAATCCCACGACTTGGAAGGCTGAGGCAGGAAGACTGCTGAGGCCAGCCAGGCTATATAGAGAGCTCAAGACCAGCTTGAATTACAGAGACTCTGTCTCCAAAAACAAAACAAAACAAAACAAAACTGCTAACTACAGAAAGAAAACTAAAGACACCACAGTTATCAATGGTCCTCAACTCTCCCCATATAGTTCTCCTCACACCATAACTTGATTTCGACCCACCTAGCTTCCTGATATAGGAGGCAGACATAAAAACAATTTTCAACTGGACCTGGTAAATTCCATGTCTATAAATTTCAGCTACTCCAAAAGCTTAGGCAAGAGGATCCCAAGTTCCAAGAAAGCCTGGGCAACTAAGCAAGACTCTGCCTCAAAATAAAAAGGGTTGGGAATATGATCCAGTGGTTAGTATGCATGAGGCTGTGAATTAAATCTCCAGTACCACAAATTTAAAAATACGTATTTTTTAAAATGGTATTTTTTAAATCATAACAGCTCTCTTTATAAAAATCTTAGTAACTGCTGAGCATGGTGATGTCTGTGATCCCAGCACTTGGGAGGATGGGGCAGCTAGTGAGACCCTGTCTGAAAAAACAATATTAATAATCAAAATGGATCCAGAGTAGATGAATATACATTAATATGTTTTTATATCAGCATACTTTGTCATATATATGTAAACATTTAAAGCTCTCTTGAGAAAAACTAATGAGTTGAGAGCTGAAAGTGAGAAACATGAGTTAAATACTGAAAAATGATATGGGAAATAATTTTCAGATCTCAGTGCTGCTTGTTGTGATCATTAAAATAAGACAAAAACTCTATGATGATGGTTATTTATAAATAAACTGTCACACACAGGAAATTAAATTTCATGTGCTTCAGACCCTTTGCAACCTTTTTATTCAGTGTGCTATATATAGCCTTGATGATCCAGAGGGGAAATACTACGCTCACAGTCAGTGCTAAATGATTCTTGAATAAATTTAATATATGAACACATAAAGATCAGATCATTTACTATTACAATTCCAATTATTTTACTTAATTAAAAAAAGAAAAGATTCCAACCAACACAGCAACCAGAGAGCCTCTTTAAAAAAAATTTAGATTTCATTCCTCTGAATACTCCTCCATCAGCTCACTTTCAACCAAGGTTCTTAAAAATCACAGAAGGCTCAACCCAATGTATTTCTCATCTTCCCCTCCTCTGCCAGCTCCAATCGTAACAACTTCCCCACAAAACTCTCTCAGTGGCTCTTGTACTGGCTCTACCAGGTATCCCAGCAACTTAGTTCATTCAAATGTCACATCTTCAGTGAGGACACAACTCCACCTCTCCCATACACACTCCTAATTTCCCTTACAGTGCTTAAACCACAACTCTTTTCACTTTCCAAAAATACACATGACTATTAAATTGTAGCCCCAATAAGTTTATAACCACCTCTAAAATTTTTTGTTTTTTTGGTATCGGGGATCGAACTCAGGTCCTTGTGCTTGCAAGGCAGGCGGTGGAACCACTGAGCTAAATCCCTGGCCCCACCCCTAAAATTTGTTTCTTCACTGACATTTAGCATAAAGTTGCTCAGATATTTGCTGAATCAATTAAGCAACTGCAGTGCAATGATCAATTCTTACTAAACTGAAAAACTAGGTCTCCAGGCAAGATTTCACTTTATACAGTCTTTAGACAGTATAAAAATTTCATATTTTGAGCTATATGAAAATCCTAATTTTAATATTTTTGGCAATGCCATAAATGGAAAGAGACTTTGGAGTATTAATGATTCTTAAATTTAACTGAAAAAAGTAGGACTTTAAAAAAATTTATTATTTATTATTATGACTATTTTTTTTGGTACCAGGGATCGAACTCAGGACCTTGAACTTGTGTGAGGCAGGTGGCAGCACTACTGAGCTAAAACTCCAGAACATTTCTTTTTTTTTTTTTTTAACTGACACAAGGGGAGGATGGGGGGGTGGGATAAAAGAAATTTAATTTTAAAAAAGAAAAAAATGGAAAAAGTGAAAACAGAAGGTAAACTGACATAAATAAAATTATACATTTATGGTGTACTATATGTGATACTTCAAATAGGAACATTAATGAATAAAAAACTTACCAGGAAATTACAATAATCTTGACCCTATCAGTGCATCAAGCTCAGAGCTTCAAAATTATATAAAAACCAAATGATGTTGTTAAGGTTAGAATAGAAAATGTTCTCCAAAAGGCTCCCTGTTTTGAAGATGTGATTGCTTTTGGGAAGTGAATGGATCATGAGGGCTCTAACCTATGAAGCCGATTAACCCACTACTGAGTGCAAAAGCTGAATGGGTTTATTATTAGGAAGACACCCCCTTCCTAGTTGCCTGAGGAAAACAGCCTTCCTCCATCACCTCCCTTCCACCACGATACTCTGCCTTAAAGCCAGTCAACCGTCTACAGAAACTGAATGGGGGCAAATTTTAAGTTAGCACCAAAACAACCAAAAAAACAAGCTTAGCACCCAAAGTTAGGATATTTAAAAAACTCTGCAAAACCACAAAATTGATCGTATGGGAACGGTAAGGATACTTACTAAATATCCAGCAATGTATAACATGTGAATGAAAAAGTGTTTAAATTTTTTAAATTTACTACAGTATAAGACACACTGCCTCAAAATATCCCCCAGCTTGCTTAAAACACATTTATCGCATTGTTCTTGATACTTTGTGAAGTTCTCTTTCCTATCCTTAGTTGTGTTGTTGTGGTTGCCTCTATGTACTGTATTAATTCAAAATGTTTAACTTTCATGGTCATTTTGACTTTGGGGAAGAGAAGTTGCTCAGTATCATAACTAGTGAATAATGTGGATGAGGACACACCGTAAGGTTTTTTATGAACCAGCCTTTCTACTGGCGGGCATTTGGCAGCACTGTATTTTTTTAGGTTCTTTGTTGTTGTTTTTGTGGTATGGGGAGATCACACTCAGGGCCTTGCCGCTGCCAGGCAGGCTTGGTGCTGCTGAGCTACATCCCTGGCCCGCAGCACCATGCTGTTGACAACACCTTGTAAAGACACAAAAGAGGACCTCCAGGACCGCTTAGAAAGTGGCAAGAACAACGGGATAAGTGTGTTTCAAGAAAGGGGAAGTACTGCAAGAGAGGTTAATGGCAGTGGCAGAGATTAACGGTAGTGTCGTTTACTGTAACAATTTTTAAAAAATTTAAACATTCACCCTATTTTTCAATCACCCCACGAAAGTGGAGTTTGGGAAGAATTGACTGGGAGACATTAGTATGATAGGAAGACTTCACTGGATGCCCTTTCATAGTTTTTAAATAAACCTATATGAATGTATTATTTTCCAAAAGTTAAAATTTGAATTTTTCTCAATGACATGAGACAAATAAACCATATTAAGAAGGTAAGTGAAAATTCAAGAATTCGAGATAAGAAATAAACCAAGATGGACATATAAGAACATAAAGAACTGAATGCCTACTTAGTAAAGGCAGGTTAAGTAATTCACATCAACCTCTACCTTACCCCCTCTCAACTTAGAACAAGAAAAAAACAAAGCTGTAATATCACACACATATTCTTAAAAGTACTGAAGAGATAGGCTAAAATCCAAGAAACTGCAGTAACTCAGAACAAGCCTAGAACGCAAAACAGGTTTTACCCAAAGGCACCCTGCCAATCTGAGAGCAAAAGCACAAAGCTATATTCTGGGTTTAGTGGTCTTATGGTTTAGAACCCCTACACCCATTACACTGGTTAGAAAGAACTAGATTCTCAGCCTATGAGCGACAAGAAAGTAAGCAAGCTTTTCCAAGAATTTCTAATACCACTTAGTTTCTCTAGGTGGTCCAGAGCCATCAAATTTGGTCTAAGTTGGTCCCACACAGCTAGGACTCCCAGGGGTCTGAAAACAAATGAAAAGCCCTGGGCATCAAATTATTCCAAGTAATTTTGCAATGCCAGTACCCAAAAATAACCAGGCATAAAAGGACAAACACGGCTCTAGGAATAAGAACCAACAGCAAAAACAACAGATGGCAATCACCCTGTTCCAGACTCTGTCTGCTGGTATTCAACTCTTTTCTGCCTGTTGCAAAGATTTGAGGCCTGACAAGTACATGTATAAGACTTCTTGGAAACTGCAAAGAGAAGACTGGTAGGAAATCAAAAACAGTAGGGAAGAGAAAGACAGGTAAATACAGAAAACTGCACACAATGTGGTATCTAGAAATTTCAGGGAGCCCCAGCCATGCCTCCAGAAACTACCAGGTCTCAACACGCGGAGCACCTTTGCTATCAAGGAACTCACTAAATCCCTCTTTGCTGGAAACACCCTAGTCTTTCATTTTCCTCCTTGGGCACAAAAGGATATAGACTAACAAAGATTTCAGATGCTAGAATGATCAGATCCAAGTATAAAACCATGCTTATCTTGTTTGAACAAATAAAAGGAAAGCCTGAAAAGATCTGAAAGAAACAGCAAATTTTAAACAACAGCAAAACTAAAGAGGAACAAACAGAACTTTCCACACTGGAAAATAAAGTTGCCAAAATTAAGAATTTAAGATTTAGTGGGCATGATGGGGGGCATGCCTGTAATACCAGCACTGGGGAGACTGAAAGAGAATGCTAAGAGTTCCAGACCATAGTGAGATCCTATCTCAAAATAAACAATAAGATTTAGGGGCAGGCATTTAGCTCAGTGGTTCTGCTGCCTGCCTCGCATGCATAAGGACCCCAGCTCATCCCCAGTACCAATAAAAAAAAAAAAAAAAAAAAAAAAAT
>NW_022900940.1:21139208-21149504 GCF_012274545.1 Fukomys damarensis | reverse complement strand
ACACAGCAGCTCAGACAGAATTAGGAAAATGGAATAGGTAGAAAGAAGCTATCCAGAATACAGCAGAGATGGAAATAATGGAAATGCAGAAGCAAAGTTAAGAGAAAAAAGTGAGAACATTTTACTAAAACTGACTTCCCAGAGAGGAAAGAATGGAGCAGAAGTAATATTTGAGAAACAAAGGCTGACCCCTGGCCCTAGGCTGGCCTTGAATTTGAGGTGATCCTTCTGCCTCAGCCTCCCAACTACTGGGATGACAGGCATCTGCCACCATGCCTGGCCACTAATTCTTGACTAGTGGTAGTTTCTTGAAGTTTAGATGCAATGTGGAATCTCAAACTGTATTAGCATATTTATGGGGCTGGGGATTTGGGAATTTGGGACCTTAGGCAGGCAGCAAAACCAGAGCCCTGGTCCCAAATTTGACTCCCAGTACGAAGGGGGGCCAGCCTGAAATACATAGCGAGACCTTGTTTCAAAAAACAAAACAAAAAGGGTCGGGGATTTAGCTCAGTGGCTCAGTGTTTCTGCTACATGCCTTGCAAACACAAGGATCCCAGTTGGATCCCCGGTACCAAAAAAAAAAATTCATAATGGGATACTTAAAAAAAAGAACTGGTGCCAGGTGTAGTGGCACATGCCCGTAATCTCAGCACTTGGGAGGTTGAGGCAGGAGGACTGCTGTAAATTTCGGACCAGCCTGGGCTACACAGCAAATCCAAGGTCAGCCTAAAGTACGTAGCAAAGACTATCTCAAAAAAATAAACAACAACAACAACAAAAACTGTTGTAGCATCAAAGAAGAATATCCATAATTACTTAAAATGGCTATTAATGTAAACATCCTTTTTCCAATCGCGTATGTAGGAGAGAGTAATCTTTATGTATGTCAATCAAAACATATTCCAAACAGAGATGTAAATCCATCTGTTTTCACTAAGCTAGACATTTAAGAAATTTGGAAAACAATACTCTTCTAGTTTTTTTTGTTTGCTTTGGAGAATAAAATTTTCTGGCAGTATTGGGGATTAAATGCAAGGCCTTCCCACTGAGCTGCATCCCCTGCCTTTCTATGTTGAGATGGGGTCTCACTAAGGTGCCCAGGCTAGTTTCAAACTCATGATCCTCCTGCCTCTGCCTCCTGAGCAGTTGGGATTACAGATGTGCACTACCACGTCCACCTAGGAAATAATTAATGAAAAATATTTACGACATAGGCAATGACATCGTTATCTTTAATTTTTTTTTGGGGGGGGGCACTGGGGATCGAACTCGGGTCCTTGAGCCCTATCCCCAGCCCTATCTTTAATATTTTTATATTTCTTAATACCTACATTATAAAGTAACTATATAAAGCACCCAGCATCCTATTCTATTCACATGAACTAAGATGAAGTAGTTTATAGACGGCAGCAGTGGTCCTAATCTGCTCAAACCACTGCTAAGGGCCTGGAAATATAGTTCAGTGGTAGAAATCTTACCTAGCATGCACGAGGTCCATACACCCCTGCTAAAATGACAGACAGCTATTAAAGGCTCAACAGATGCAACTATATTTTATTGCTGCGTTCAAATTAAAAAATGGGCCAGAGCCAGGCATGGTGGCACACACCGGTAATACCAGCGTTCAGCAAGCTGAGGAAGGAGGATCGCTGTGAGTTCAAGACCAGCCTGGGCTACATAGTGAGTTCCAGGTCAGTCTCAACTACATAGTAAGATGAAGACGAAGACAAAGACAAAGACGACGACGAAGACGAAGAAGACAAAGATGACAACGACGAAGACGAAGACAAAGACGAAGAAGACTACGACGACGAAGGAGACGAAGAAGAAGACGAAGATGAAGATGAAGATGACGAAGAAGACAAAGATGAAGACGAAGACGAAGAAGATGAAGACGAAGAAAAAGAAAAAGAAAAAAAAAGAAAAAGAAAAAGAAAAAGAAAAAGACCACAAATGTAGCTCAGTGGTACCAAGCCTGCCTGGCACCAGAGTTCAATTTCCAGTACCTCCCCCCAAGAAATATATTTTTTTTTTCTTTTCTGTACTTCTGGAGATGGAACTTACAGCCTTAAGCATGCTAGGCAAGTGCTCTACCAAGGAGTCACATCCCCAGCCGCTCATGTTAAAAGACAAGTTTTGGCCAGGGATTTAGCTCAGTAGCACTGTGTCTGCCTTGCAAGCACAAGTTCCTGAGTCTGATCCTGGGTACAAAAAAAAGTTTTGACCACTATACATCAAAGAGTGCCAAAAGAGAAGAAAAACTATCTCAGTAGACAAAAATTAAATACAATATGGATCTTAAACGGGAAACTCCTTTAGAAAAAGGACAAGGGGGCTGGGATTTAGCTCAGTGGTTCTGCCGCCTGCCTTGCAAGCACAAGGACCCGAGTTCGATCCCCGGGACCAAAAAAAAAGAAAAAAGAAAAAGGACAAGGAATAAACACATGAAATCCAAATAAATTTTGTGCTTTAAAATATAGCACTAAGCTGGGCATGGTGTTGCACTCCTGTAATCCCAGCATTCAGGAGGCTGAGGCAGGAGGATCGCTGTGAGTTCGAGACCAGCCTGGGTTACATAGTGAGTTCCAGGTCAGTCTCCACTACACAGTGAGACCCTATCTCAAAAAAAACAGAAAGGCACTAAGCTGAGTTTCCTGATTTTCAAAGCTGTACTCTGGTTAACAGAAGCTGGGTGAAAGGTATATATGGGAACTCTCTATAATGTTTCTGTAATTTGTAACATTTCAAAAGTATCTTTAAGTTTAAAACGTCAACTATTAATACAAAAATAGACTAGTTTTTTCATAGTTCCTATCACACTGACAATATCACGCTCTTCAAAAATCCTAGTTAAAAATTTTAAAAGAAAAAAATTATACTGCCAAAGATTAACTGTTTCATAACTATCTACATACTACATTCGTCCCAAAGCAAATATTAGAGCTTCTTTCGCATTCACAGACTCTACAGCACACACATATACAAACACACAACATACACACACAAAGATGTGGTGCATCAGATGGTATGTTCAACAGCAAATGTTTATCAAATGTGTCTTGACAAACCAAGTGCCACTGTAATAACACACATCAAGTTTATGAGACCTTATCAATAAATTGCTAAATTTCCAACCCCAAATAAAGGCTTAAAAATGTACTCAATCTTAGGGCCGGGGATTAAGCTCAGTGGTTCCACCACCTGCTTCGCTAGCACAAGATACCAAGGTTTGATCCCAGGTACCAAAAAAAACAAAAAAAAACACAAAAAAACCAGAAAAATGTATTCAATCTTGGGGAGGAAGGAAGAGCTTAATTATTAAAATTGAGTATCTTAAATACAAATGAATAAACAGTGAATGTAAGTGAATTAGCCAAGACAGTTCTCAGTCTACATAAAAATAACTTCTTGAATGCATACGACTTCAATACTCAGCAAATCCTCTTCCCAGGCAACCAAAGTACATTATCAGAATTTATCCTAAAGGGAAAGGATTGTTATGCTATGCTCAAAGAGCAGATGTAGGCAGCCTGTTTTTATATATCTATAGCTAAAAATGTTGTTACATTTTTAAAAGGGTTGTTTAAAAAGAAATATGATCAAGATTGCAGGTTTTTAATTGGTCACTAAATGAGGAATTGGATATAAGATGTACAATATTCAGAACAAAGAGATGGTCAAAGGAAACTCTAACTTGGTGACTTTGCTTTTATTTGCATAACTTACATGCAATACTGTAAGGTGCAACAGAACACAAAACTACAGTACTATACTGTACAATAAATCCAGGAAAATTACAGTTCTACATAAACAAGGAATATTGTAAAAAAAAAAAAAAAACTCTGAGGCTCTATAAGCAACATGTACAGAAGGTGGGCATGGCTGCAACATGCCTGTAATCCCAGCACCCAGGAGGCTGAAGCAGAAGGATCGCCATGAGTTTGAGGCCTGCCTGGGCTACATAACAAGTTTGGCTACATAACAAGTTTGATGCCAGAATGAACTACATAGTGAGACCCTGTCTTTAAGAAGTGTGTGTGTGTGTGTGTGTGTGTGTGTGTGTGTACAGAACTGTACCAAAAAAGTCAGTTTTAAGTCCAAACAGTCATTAACCAGGTAGGTCACACTACCTACAGGAGGAAAGCCTAAAATGTTTATTACGTTTCCCTTTACAGAAAAGGTTTGCCTACGCTGTTTTGAGATAAATTTAAAACAAATGTGGACAACATAATCTAAAATCAGAATTTTTTTTTTTTAGAAAGCATCTCACTATGTAGTTCAGGCTGGCCTTGAACTCACTATGTAGCATGGGCTGGCTTTGATCTTGCTGCAATTCTCCTGACTCAGTCTTCTGAATGCTGGTATTACAGGCTTGCATCACCATGCCCAGCTAGGGAAGTTTTTAATCAATAATTTATTGGGCTGGGGATTTAGCTCAGTGGTTCTGCCACCTGTCTTCCAAGTGCAAGGACCCAAGTTCAATCCCTGGTACCAAAAACAATAACAAAAAAAATTATTATCTCCTTTCCTATACTACTGCCAAGATTAAATTAAATTCATAGTTTTTAAAACTTTGAAATGAGGGCTGGGGATTTAGCTCAGTGGTTCCGCTGCCTGCCTTTCAAGTATAAGGAGCTGAGTTCGATCCCCGGTACCAAAAAAAAAGAAAGAAAACCTTTGAAGTGAGAAGTTTTATAGAAATTATTGCCAATTCTATAAATACTCTCAAGCACCACAACAGACTTTTTAAAAATTTCACTGATCCTGCCCAGTGGCATATACCTGTTTTGTTTTGTTTGTTTGGTACCAGGGATCAAATGGCATATACCTGTAATCCCAGTACTCCAGTCTGAGGCCAACCTTTGCTACATAGTGAGTTCAAGCTCAGCAAGAACTACATAGTGAGAATGTATCTCAAAAAAACACAAAACAATGGGGCCAGGAATTTAGCTCAGTGGTTCTACCACCTTCCTTGAAAGCACAGGGTCCCAAGTTTGATTGCCAGTGCCAAAAAAAACAACAAAAAAACAACAAAACTGGGCATGGTGGCACACACTTGTAATCCCAGCCCTTAGGAGGCTGACACAAGAGAAGTACCACACGTTCAAGGCCAGCCTGAATTACAGAACAATACCCTGTGTCCAAAAAAAAAAAGCCAAAAAAATTCCACTGATTCTATGACTGGGCATGGTGGCACATGACTGTAATCCCAGCACTCAGGAGGCTGAGGCAGGAGGACCGCTATGAGTTCAAGACCAGTCTGGACTACATAGTGAGTTCCAGGTCAGTCTCAACCACATAATGAGACCCTGTCTCAAAAAACCAAAACCAAAACCAAAAAAAAAAAAAAAAATCCACTGATTCTAAAATGTTTCTGTATTCCAAGACATGTTGACTAAAACCAAAAGAAAATAATCAGCTCTTAGTAGCCATACAATAAACCTTATCCTTACAAATCTTTTACTCTTTTATCACTTATATGTTTAAACTTTCCTGTGATCCTGCAGCAGGGATTCCCGAAGTCTTAAGAGTTTCCAAAGATACAAACAGCCTGCTGCAGTACACATGCCATACGTTCACGACCACTGCCCTATAGGGTCTGTCAAGTAATATTTTAACCTTTCCGTCAATGTAGGAAGCCTGTGTTCAGCTCAAAACACTTTTGATTTAGCAGACTATTTGTAAACCACGCATGTACCTCCTACTTCAAAATACATAAAGTAGCCAGGCATGGTGGCGCACACCTGTAACCCCAGCACTTGGGAGGCTAAAGCAGGAGGATCGCTGTGAGTTCGAGACCAGCCAGGCTACACAGTGAGTTCCAGGTCAGTCTCAACTACTTAGTGAGACCCTGTCTCAAAAACCCCCCAAAAAAAGGAGGGCCAGGGATTTAGCTTAGTGACACCATGCCTGCCTTGCAAGCACAAGGTCCTGAGTTCAATCCCTGATACCAGGGAAAAAAAAAAAATCAGTAAAAAAATATGTAAAGTAGACCCTTTGTTTCAAAACAAACTTAAACCACTTTGAAGTATAAAACAGAGCTCAGACAATGCCTTTTTTCAGGTAATAATTTAACATCGAAGTTTTTGTGTGAATATGTGTTTGAGACAGGTCTACGTTGCCTCGGCTAGCTGACCTTCGGGGCCTCAGAATGATCCTCTGCTTCCTACCACCACACCAGGCTTCAAAATTTTTTGAAGAGTAACCAAAAAAGTCTCTGATCCCAGCACTCAAAAAACTAAGGCAGGAGGATCGAAGTGAGCTGGAGGCCAGCCTAGGCTACAGAGTGAGTTTAGGACCACCAGCTGGTGCTACACAGTGAAACCTCATCTCAAAAAACAGAATGAAAAAACAAGAGTTCATGCGCTAGACCCTGGGTTCAATCCCCAGCACCAAAAGAAAGTTCAATACTGACTTCCAAATTATGAACTTCATGTGAACATAGAGCTGGAAAGAAAATGACTAGGTTGTCTAAAAGATCCTCTAAGAAAATTCTAATGAGCCAGGAATGGTGGCACATGCCTGTAATCCCAGCACTAGGGAGGCTGAGGCAGGAGGATCACTTTGAGTTCGAGAACATCCTGGGCTACACATCCTGCGCTACACAGGTCAGTCTCAACTACATAGTGAGACGTTGTCTCAAAAAACCAAAAATAAAAATAAAATACAAAAATTTAAAAAAATTAAAAAAAAAATTCTAATGAGTCGGCGTGGTGGTGCACACCTGTAATCTCAGCACTTGGGAGGCTGAGGTAGGAGGATCCAGCCTGGGCTATAAGATTTAGAAAAAGAGACCTGACCAATTTCAAACAATATGCAACTGGTCACATCTCACTCAGGTCACAGATCTGGTCACAGAACACATACAAAAATGAGATCCCACCCCCAAATCAGAAACAAAAAGAAGCTAAGCTAATACAAGCAATTGGCTCCAATGTACCTCTAATACCATTAGTGTACACCATTTAATGCATATATATGCAATGTCTTCCCAAAAAGCTGAAGAAATGATTCCCTAAAAATAAGTCTTAAGAAATAATTTGTTTTATGGGCTGGGGATTTAGCTCAGTGGTGCTGCTGCTTGCCTTGCAAGTGCAAGGACCTGAGTTCAATCTCCGGTACCAAAAAAAAAAAAAAGGAAAAAGAAATAACTTGTTTTAGTTCCATGTAGTGGTGCATGACTATTTAATTCCAGCACTTGAAAAGCTGAGGCAGAAGGATCCCTGTGTTAGAAGCCAGTTGGGGCTACATAGTGAGTTCAAGGCCAGCCTAAAGTACATAGAGACCACTGTCTCGATAATAATTAAACAAACCTATGTACCTACCTACTCCACAACAAGAACTTGTTTCAAGCCATTCAAAAAAGTAAAAACAAGGGCCGGGGATTTAGCTGAGTGGTTCCACCACCTGCCTTGCAGGTGCAAGAGTAAACACAAGCCGGCATGTATGGGATTACACCCCTGTAGTCCCAGCACTGGGGAGGCTGAGGCAGGAGGATCGCTACATATTATTTAGTAAAACACAGCAAGACCCTGTCTCAAAAAACAGTAAGCATACCTTACTTTGAAAGAAAAATGGAAAGCTGCCTACAAATTGAATTTTTCAAGAAGTTATTTTTCCAATAATGTACTCAAGTTTACTTTTTTAATTTTGAGAGAACAAATGAAAAAGAGGGGGTGAGAACACTGCTCACAAGCACTCCCTAGATCCCTTTTCTCCTCTCCTGGCTGCAGCCCCAGTTGTGGAACATAAAACCACAACTGAAGGAGGCCTCCAACTGTCTAGAGAGCAGTGGTGGTGAACCTATGGCACAAGTGCTGCTGCAGGCTGTATTGCTGAAAGCTCTGAAAGGTTTGCCATCATTGGTCTAGAGCCTTCTTTATATTTTCTCCTAGTCAAGTCAATTTTGAAAGTCCCTACGTTTAACAGTTTCAAGGTCTGGAGATGTAGCTCTTGCCTGTAATGAGTGACACAAGGCCCTGGGTTTGATCTCCAGTAAAATACATACACTCACTTACAAACACACACACACACACACACACACACACACACACACATTTTTCAAATAAAGAGCCTTGAATTTACAAGAAGTATTCTCATCAGCTCCCCTTTGTTTCTCAGGATTCAATTAATTATGAAAAATTAAGCTCCTCAAAAATGATATTCACCTTTATTAATTGAAAATGTAAACTGAGTGACACAATCAAAAACATTCAAGAAAACAGGCATGGTGGTGCATACGTGAAACACGAGCATTTGGGAAGCTGAGGCAGGAAGGAGGCTCACCCTCAGTTTGAGGCCAGCCTGAGCTACAAAGAGAGACCCTCTCTCAAAAAAAACAAACAAGGGGCCGGGGATTTAGCTCAGTGGTTCTGTGGCCTGCCTTGCAAACACAAAGTCCCAAGTTCAATCCCCGGTTCAAAACAAAAACAAAAACAAACAAGGGCTGGGGATTTAGCTCAGTGGTTCCACCGCCTGCTTTGCAGAGGTAAGGTCCAGAGTTCCATCCCCAGTACCACCCCCCTCCTGGCAAAAAAAATGTTTTTTTTGAGGGAAAAAGTTTCCCTACAAGAATGCTGCAAATGACAAAATTTCAAAGGTTTGGGGCAATACTTTCAAGAATAAAGTCAAGCAAAGGTTGACTATCAAGATTTGTATTTCCTCTTCACAGATATAAACCATAAAGTGGTTAATTGCATTAAGTTGGTTGAAATAAAGTTCAAAAATTACATTCAGTAAGCAAATTTTTCAGCAGCCAATTCCTTTTTACTGTGAGAAGCAACTAGAGACTCTCATATTGGAATTGTTTCACCTGCTCTCTCACCTTCATGCTGTGTTCAGGCCTCACAATGGGGCCCATGAGCAGCACAGTGCCTGAGGAGCAGTTCCACTAGGGAAGTGCTACCTTTCTACTCTCCCTGGGTGACCTCAGGATTCAGGAGCAATTTCCTCCACAATTCACACAATCATTCTGGAAAATAAGCCACCTCATCTACAGCATTCAAGTTACACAACTGCAAGAGGGAGCTGCAGTATCTGGACAACAAGCAGAGACAAATCAGGGCCAGGTGCTGGTGGCTTCATTCTTAGTTTAGTGTTTTCTACAATTCACTTTCACACCCCAAAAAATGTCTCTGCCTTTCTGAGAGTTCCTCGTGGCCCAGACTTTCTAAGCTTTAAAAGCCAAACTGCTTTAGGGATCAGCCTCCACAATCCAAGGATTGCCCTGATCCACAAGTCGCGTCCTTTTTTTGGTACCAGGGATTGAACTTGGGTCCTTGAGCTTTGGGAGGCAGCCAGAGGAACCACTGAGCTAAATCCCCAGCCCATAGGTCTTTTTTTTTTAATTTTCTTTTTTTGGTGTTTTGAGACAGGATCTCGCTAAGTAGTTCAGGCTGGCCTTGAACCGACTGGCCTAAAACTTGCAGCAATCTTCCTCCCTCAGCCTCCTCAGTGCCAGGTGCAAGTCATTCTTCAGGACATTTCTGCTCTCTGTCCTGCCTGTGAGCAGCAGTGAAATGTATGAAAGCTTCTGGTGAACTGTACAGCACTTCAAACAATGTGCATTTTTAAAGAACAGTACAAAGTAAAATAAAGAACAAAAAACTACCCTTAACTCGTATTAACCAAAAGCTGACAAACCACTAAATCTTAGTCTATGAAATGAGAGCTTTATGGCACATCAACTTTATTTCACTAACACTGCTGATAAAGCTTCCAAACTGTTATGTATGTGTTATGCAGATATATCTTAAACATATATTAAACATATATGTTCTTCAGGATAGAGCAGAGAGACTAAGCTCCTGCCTCAATCTCTCAAAATTAAACAAAATCAATGTCTGTAGGTCCTGACAGCAGACTCTAACAAGCTATTTTGTGGTGCAATCGCTGCATCTTAAAGCTCTCTTCAAAAGGGGAAAGGCTGAGAAGAGGGCAATCCCCAAACAGACAAACTTCACTCTTATGAGACAACCAAAAAAACGAGGTCATGTTGCTTTCCCCTTTGCGGCTACTGTCACTCATAATAACTTAATGATATCAAGTGATTAAAATTTGCAACAAGGAAAAACTACAACGTAGGACAACACAATAAGAACTTATACAAAACGCCGGAGAGTATTTTCCCCAATGCAAACGCTAAATTTTTGTACAGTGTTATTTCTCCTCAAAGGTGCTCGTAAACCACTGGGGAAAAAAAGAAGGAAGCCCCTTCCCCCACCAACCCAAACCATCTCAACAGCGGGACAGGTTTCACAGCAAAAATGAAGCCCTCGGGAGCGGTTTCCCGGC